>NC_134791.1:7571152-7576152 GCF_046742065.1 Oratosquilla oratoria | reverse complement strand
CGAATCTTTGATGGGCTTTCGTCGTTGTAAATACTTGAAGGGAGCCGCCATTGAAGGCGAATGTCAACTTAAAGATTTTTTTTTTTTTTTTTTTTTTTTTAGATACGAATCTCCAATTACAAAAGAACGCTGCGTGGTTCTGGTCCGCAGAGACGCCAAAAATGGGAGTTGCGACTGAGGGAGAGAGTGGGAATCCGGAGTTGAAATAACAGATCCTTGTGGTACACCGCTCTTGAGTGACACAGAGTCCTCTCCTGAGGGGTATTCCCCCTTGAGGATAAAAAAATGTGAGGATCTTACACCAGGATGCGCTGATCAGCTGCGGCCGAAGCCGTCACCTTTACTCTACGATGTCCTTTGGGGACTGTCGGAGCAGGTAACAGTCACTGCCTGGGTACCGAAAACGAGTGCGGGATTCGAACCCACAAATGCGAGACCGAGACAAACACGCTTCCGATTACGTAACCAGCGCAATGGTATTTTGTTAATTAATATGTGTACAGACCCAGGTGGTAGTTTACGAATTTTGCTAATTATATATGAAATCTAATCGATAACACGTGAAAAAACATACCCAGATTTTGTCATGTGATTATAAAAAGGTTGAATTGTTCTTATTATCATTATTATTCTAAATCATTATCATAAATTATCAATCATTATTATTGTTGTTATTATCATTATTATCATTATTATCATTATTATTACTATCATTATGATCATTATTATTTATTATCATTATCCTTTTTTACGTAATGAGTGGTGAGGCTTCTACCAAAGTCGAATTACTTAGGAAGCCACCAAGGCAAGGGTATTTTACTAAGGCAAAGGACATTAAAGGCAGAGGGTAATTAATTATTAAGGTAGGGTGTGGTCATAAAAAGGCTGGGCACCAGTGACCTGCGACCTTTACAAAGGATGTTACAAAGGAAAGAGAAAAAGAACAATTGTGAGAGCCAGTCAAGGTTTGTATCTTGGGATATGCACAGACATACACATATACACAAATATGTGAACAAATACATACATACACATATACAAAGCTTAATGTCAACTAATTGGGCGTATGTATAAATTGAATACACATACCTACACATATACACATACATATATACACAAATATGTGAGCAAATGCGTACATACGCACATACAAAGCTTAATGTCAATTAATTGAGTGTATGTATAACTTGGATATAATTATGTGTATGCTCTTGTTGTTGTTGTTGTTGTTGTTATTGTTGGGGTCTGTCCAGAGTCAACGAATTCCCTTCATAGACTCTTGTCGAAGACCCTCCGCCCCGTTTATGTTGTGTTCGTGTCTGTATACTAACACCCTTACACAGACTAGGAAATCATAAACTATCACCCTTCTACAAATGTCTGCACCCCTCAAGGACGAGGTCACACTTACCTGTAGGGGGAGAAGGGGTCAGCGATGAGGAGGAGGTGGGAGGAGCCTCGACGAAGACGAAGAAGTCCTCGATGAAACTCTCGAGGTTCCAAGAAGAAGATTCCGAGGCACTACGAGTGTAAGAGAGAAAGAGAGAAAGAGAGAGAGAGAGAAAGAGATAAGAACATATGTAAATAGATACATAAACCAATAAATTAATATCTCTCTACATACCGACCTAGATATGGACCAAAAGGTCTCCTGTCGGCATGCTCCGCCTTTGTAATCCTTTGTAATACCAAAGGGTTTTTCCCCCTTATAAGGGAGGTAGCCAAATCAAAATGCACACCCAACCACTACACTATTGCACAAAATAGAGATAAGAAAATAGATAAATAGATACAAAAATAAATCAATTACTATCTTTCTATATACCAAGGGCTTTTTCCCCCTTATAAGAGAGGTAGCCAAATCAAAAGGTAAGTACCCACTCCTACCCATTCCACTCCCCTCCATCACCCCTTTTCCCCCCCCTCTCATCTTAGCTCCTCGTGGATGACGGGTCATCCCTGTATCCCGCCCACTGCCCTGGGTCAGAAGCAATGCAGCAAGACACAGCACATCCACAGCAAGACCACTTCACTTAATGAGCGACCCCACCTCTCCGTCCCCTCATGCAGAAAAAAGAGAAGACAGGGAGAAATCCCTTCGGGCTGCGTCAAAATATCATTCACACATTTCCACTTCCTACCTCCCCTCCCTCCCTCCCTCCCTCCCTCCCTCCCTTGCATCACATTTCATATAAACACAGCCATTCCCCACTCATCCCCATCTCCCGCCCTCTCTCTGCACTTGCTCGACAGACAATCCTCTCTTGCTCAAAGCTCCTTTCACCGTATTTATCCATCTCATCCTCGGTTTTATTAATAAAATAATAAATACATAAATAAGAATATATATATATATATATATATATATATATATATATACATATATATATGTATATATAAATATATATATATATATATACATATATATATGTATATATAAATATATATATATATATATATATATATATATATATATATATATATATATATATATTCTTACCTTGGCAATCAAGTAATACTCCTGTATGACGTATCTCCGGGAAGAAGGGTCGCCCTTACTCCTGAAGCTGAAAGCGATGACGTCATGGCCTTCAGGAAACTGAAACTCGTCGAAATCTGGACGACATGGATGGATCTGACTGGTGTTGGGGAAAAAGGCTTTCTCCAACAACGCCTCCACGTCAGATTCGTACGTCGTCTCCCTCAATCTGCAAGTGACGGAGGAGGAGGAGGAAGAGGAGGAGGAGGAAGAGGAGGAGGAGGAAGAGGAGGAGGAAGAGGAGGAGGAAGAGGAGCAGGAAGAGGAGGAAGTGGAAGAGGAGGAGGAAGAAGAGGAGGAAGAGGAGGAAGAAGAGGAGGAAGAAAAGGAGGGCGTAAACTTGGATTCAAAAGTTCGGTTTTCCGAAATCTGCATAAACGATTTCATCTCCTAACTTTTTACAAAACTCTTAACCTTTCCAAAACCGCGGAGGGGTATGTATGTGTATGTCTGTATATATATATATATATATATATATATATATATATATATATATATATATATATAAAGATGTATGTATATATATGTATATATAAATATATGTATATATATATATATACACATATATATATGTATATATATATGTGTATATATATATGCATACATATATATATATGTATACATATATATATATACATATATATATACATATATATATATATATATGTATACATATATATATATATATGTGTGTGTGTGTGTGTGTGTGTGTGTGTGTGTGTGTGTGTGTGTGTTTAGAAGCTCTGCCAAGGGATTCGAACCCTGACGTGTGCATGCATAATCACGAAACCAAGACGCTAGCAACCGAGCTACGTGCGATGGTACAATTCCCTTGGCAGAGCTTCTAAAATGTTCAGTCTGTCTTAAACATACACAATATATATATATATATATATATATATATATATATATATTCAGATTTCAGATTTCAGAGGGCCCAGATTTCAGAGGGGTCCAGCTGCAGAGGGGTGTGGGAGGGAACGGGGAGGGGTACTGAGCAATGGACTAAGGAAAAATATATACATAGAAATAGAAAGAAAAAATCTATAATGGCTTTATTTATGGTCCCCCCTCTAGGGGGGGCCCGAGGGGGTATGGACTGGGGGATTTCAATCGAAAGGTAAAATAATAATAAATATAATGATAATAATGACAACAATGATAATAAAACTAATAATAATATTAATAGTAATAATAATAATGATAATAATAATAACTATAATAATTATAGGAACAGTAATACCAATAATAATAAGCCTTATAATGAAACAATGAAAAATAGATAAAAGAAAAATAAATTGAAACATAAAATAAATACATACATACATATACATATACCAAGGCTTTTTCCCCTTACAAGGGGGATAGCCAAAAAGAAAATAAATATAAATAAAATATATATAAATAGAATAAGTAAATATAAATATAAATTAATAAAATAAATAAATATAAATATAAATAAATATAAATAAAATATAAATATAATATAAATAAAATAAATAGATAAATAAAAAGAATAGAAGTTGGTACCCACACCCACACAAGCGACCTCCCCGCAAACCCAGTTTCTGTCCAAAACAAAAGACGAGCGCAATTTCGTTATGAATTCTTTTGCCTGCGTTCGAGTACAATTTGTTTTCAATATCTCTCGTCCACCGGTGCCCGCAGTCCAAAGGGGCAGTTTTGAACGAAAGGAAATGAAATTTGAACGAAACTAAGAGATAACGAGGCAGAAAATGAAGTTTTTGCAATGCCTTTCGTACCACGTGGGAATATTTTCCCCCTTCCCTCCCCCTGACTGCCGTCAAATGATTTTAATCAGCCCTGTGCCTCCCCCTCCTTTCCCCCTCCCCTCCTCTCCCCCTCCCCTCCTCCCACTTTCCCCTTCCCCTCCCCCTCTCCCCTTCCCCTCCTATCTTTCCCCCTTTCCCTCTCCCTCCCCTTCCCCCCTCCCCCCTCCATTTCCCCTCCCCCTCTTCCCCTCCCCATTCTCCCCCCCTCCGTTTCCCCTCCTCCTCTCCCTCTCCTCCTTCCTTCCTCCTCCCTCCGTTCCCCCTCCCCTCCACTCTCCCCCTCCCATTCCCCTCTCCCCCTCCCATTCCCCTCTCCCCCTCCCATTCTCCTCTCCCCCTCCCATTCCCCTCTCCCCCTCCCCTCCCTTCCGCTCCCCTCTCCCCCCTCCATTTCCCCTCCCCCTCTCCCCCTCCCCATCCCCTCTCCAGTCTCCCCTCCCCCTCTCCCCCCACGCTGGCTGGCATAGGGGTAAAGCTCCCGCCACACAATCTGGATCCTCGTTTAATGTTGTGAATCTCATAACCTAGACGACGTCAACTAGGTTTATCTCCTCCTAGTTCGTCTTTCAGCTTCTAAGTATGTGACCCAAAAGTGACCTGATATTGGAGAGTAAAAAACAATAATAATAATAAAATAAAATAAAATGTAATTAAATGAAATAAAAATA
>NC_134791.1:7556152-7566152 GCF_046742065.1 Oratosquilla oratoria | reverse complement strand
TGATGTGAAGGAGGTTAAGTTCACATTGGAACTCGAGGAGGGAGGTTAAGTTGACGCTGGAACGTAAGAGGAAGGAGGTTAAGTTGACGCCGGAATGCGAGAAAGGAGGTTAAATTGATGCGATGGAGGTTAAGTTGACTTCGAGAGGTGAGGAAGGAGATTAAGTTGACGCAGAAGGCGACGGGTGAAGAAAGTTTTGTGTTTAGATTAAGAACTCGGAGTTTACAATCCCTGTCGTGTTGTGGGCGCCGAAGTTCGAGTCTTGCAACTTTGCTTCTTGGAAGTTGCAACTCGAAATACATACATACATACATACATACATACATACATACATATATATATATATATATATATAAATATATATATATATATATATATATGACGTAAGCGGAGTAGGAAACACAGGAGTCTTGGTCTTGAGTTTATTCCTGACTAGTTTCGCAGGTATGCTTTTTCATACCTTTGAAAAAGCATACCTTTGAAAAAGCATACCTGCGAAACTAGTCAGGAATAAACTCAAGACCAAGACTCTTGTGTTTCCTGTGTTTCCTACTCCGCTTACGTCAACCTGTCAGAATGTCTCAACATATATATATATATATATATATATGTATATATATATATATACATATATATATATATATGTGTGTGTGCGTGTGTGTGTGTGCAACATCCAACTTACAAGTTATACAACTTGCAATTTCCAACATGCAACCTATAATATGCATCATGCAACTTGCAACTTAATACGTAATTTCAGCATGCAACACCCTGGTATTGGCAACCAGCAACTTGCAACATACAACCCGCAACTTGAAACATACAACCTACAACATACAACCTTCAACTTGTAACATAATCAAACTTGAAACGTATAATTTCCAATTTGCAGCATACAACCTACAAACTGCAACTTGCAACATACAATCTGCAACTTGGAACATACAATTTGCAAATTGTAACATTACCTGCAATTCGCAACCTGCAACTTGTAACTTAAAACATTCAACCTGTAACTCGCAACCTGACCCGTAAAGAGTATTGACTGCATGGTTTCCCTATCATCAACACTTCAGGAACCTTGGTGACACCCCTACGGACCGCTGTCACGCGGCATACTTTAATAACTGGGGACTAATTTCCACTTGAATATATATATATACATATATATATGTATATATATATATACATATATATATATATATATATATATATATATATATATATATATATATATATATATATTCCAAATCCTAACACCTTTCTTTTGTACAATCTTTGGTTAATATTGTACCTAGGGATAGAAGCGCTGGAGTTACCGACAGAATAGAATACAATAAAACACAATGAAATACAATACAACACAACATAATACAATATAATGCAACACAATACAATACAATACAACGCATTTCAGCATACCTCAATACAACACAATTCGATACAAAACAATAGAACACAGCAGAATGCAACATGATCAAATACAACACAACACAATGCAATACATCATTATACAATGCAACACAATACAATACTACATAATAGAATGCAACACAATACAATCCAATGGCTCTTAGTAAAACTCATTTCAATATAACACAAAGCAAATCGATACAATATAACACAATTCAATACAACCCAATACAATACAACACAACACAATGCAATACACCATAATACAATGCAACGCAATACAACATAATACAATGCAACACAATACAATACAATGGCTCTCACTTCAATATAACACAAAGTCGATACAATATAACACAATTCAATACAACCCAATACAATACATCACAACACAATACAATACAATGGATCTCAGTACAACTCAGTACAATACAACACAAAACAAGTTGATACAATACAACACGATTCAATACAACCCAACATGATACAATGCAACATAATATAAGGCATTTCAGTACAACTCAGTATGATACAACACAAAGCAAGTCGATACAATACAACATAATTCAACACAACACAATACAATACAATGCATTTCAGTACAATACAACACAAAGCAAGTCGATACAATACAATGCAACACAGCTCAATACAATACAACACAACATGATACAATACTACACAATACAATGCATTCCAGTACAACTCGGTATAATATAACACAAAGCAAGTCGATACAATACAGTGCAACACAACAGAATACAATGTATTTCAGTATAATACAACACAAAGCAATTCGATACAATACAACACAATACAATCCAATATAATGTATTTCAGTACAACTCAGTACAATACAACACAAAGCAAGTCGATACAATGCAACATAATACAATACAATGTATTTCAGTACAATACAACACATAGCAAGTTGATACAATATAACACGATTCAATACAACCCAATACAATACAACACAACACAACATGATGCAACACAATACAATGCATTTCAGTACAACTCGGTACAATACAACACAAGGCAAGTCGATACAATACAACACAATACAATAGTTGCAGCTTTCAACTTGTCAATTGCAACTTGACCACTTTGAGAGGCGAAGCTTCTGTCTTGGGTTCAATCTTCGGTCAATTTTATTGTAATTTCTTGTCTTCCTCTCTTTTTCTCTCTTCCTTTCCTCTTTTTATTGTAATTTATCTTCTTCCTCTCCTTTTCTCTCTTTCTCTCTTACTTTCCTCTTTTTTTATTGTAATTTCTCTTCTTCCTCTCCTTTTCTCTCTTTCTCTCTTCCTTTCATTTTATATTGTAATTTCTCTTCTTCCTCTCCTTTTCTCTCTTTCTTCCTTTCCTCTTTTTACTGTAATTTCTCTTCTTCCTCTCCTTTTCTCTCTCTCTCTCTCTTACTTTCCTCTTTTTATTGTAATTTCTCTTCTTCGTCTCTTCTTTCTCTTTCTCTCTTCCTCTCCTCTTTTTATTGTAATTTCTCTTCTTCCTCTCTTTTTCTCTCTTCCTTTCCTCTTTTTATTCTCCTACCTTTGCTTTACTATTCCCCTCTTTTTTCCCTCTCTTTTTTTTATTTATCATCTTCCTACCTCCCTTTCGCTCTCCTATCTTTCATTTGCTCTTTTCCTCTTTCCCGATTCCTCTCTTTTTTCCTCTCTTACTTTCACTCTCCTATCTTTCATTTGCTCTTTCCAAATTTCTCTCTTCTCTTTTCCTCTCCTCTTTATTTATCATCATCTCTCTCTCCCTCTCTTTCCCAATTTCTCTCTTCTTTTCTCTTCGTTATCTCCTCTTTCTCATGTTATTTTTCCATTTTATTTCCTCTTTCTCTCTATTTTTCTCTCTCTTTCCTCTTAGCTGTCTTCCTTTCTCTCCTTTATTCTCCAACCATTTCTTTCCTCTTCCTCTCTTTCTCTCTCTCTCATTCAATATCTTTTTCCTTTCTCCTTTTTATTCTTCTTTCTTCTCTCTCTCTCTCTCTTTCTCTTATTCGCTCTCTTCCTTTCTTCCTTTTATTCTTTTATATTATCTCTCTCTCTCTCTCTCTCTATCTCTCTCTCATTCGCTATCTTCCTTTTATTCTTCTATCTTCTCTCTCATTCTCTCTCTCTCTCTCTCTCTATTCATTCGCTATCTTCCTATCATTTCTATCTTATCTCTCTCTCTCTCTCTTTCTCTCTCGTTCGCTCTTTTCCTTCTATAGCAATCAATACAAAAGTTCCCAAACTGGGTAAGACAATCACCTCAGCTTTGAGGAAAATCCCCTTCCAACCTTCCATGCCGAGTAGTCCTTTTCCTATCACTTAATCTACCGCCGGGTGATTCTATTCATCTCTGTGGCACATCATCGGGAGCGAGGGGGTCACTTTGCGCTTGGTATAGACCAAAAGGTCTCTACATGCTTGTGTGTGTTTATATATGATATATATATATATATATATTACATATATACATTACATATATATATATATATATATATATATATATATATGCACTGTATATGTATCTGCTGAAGAGGATCACAGCCAGTGATCGTGATCGAAATATACGGAAAGCGTTATTTCCTCTCTTTTGTTAATCCAATCAATAGTGGGTTTTTAGTGTATTGTATATATATATATTTTATTATATTATATATATATGTACATATATATATATATATATTATATATATATATGTACATATACAGTATATATTATATATATGTACATATATATATTATATATATATATATATATATATATATATATATATATATATATATATATAAATTATTCTTCGTTTTCCTTTTCACTCAATATCATTCTCTTTCCGTTTATTTTCGGTTTGCTTGTCCTTCTCTTCCTCCCTTGCACCTCCTCCTCCTCCTCCTCCTCCTCTTCCTCCTCTTCCTCCTCCTCGTCCGTTCAAAGGAGGACCCTGTTCTGTCATCACACTAACCCGATGTTTCGTATCCAATTTCTGTTTACACCTCCTCCTCCTCCTCTTCCTCCTCCTCCTCTTCTGCTTTTGCTCCTCCTCCTCTCCTCTTGTTCCTCCTCCTCCCAGTCTCCTCTTCCTCTCTTCCTCCTCCTTCTTCTTCCCCCTTTCATCTTTCTCTCGTTCCTCCTCTTCCTCCTCCTCTTCTTTTCCTCTTCCTTCTTCTCCCACCATCCTTCTCTTGTTCCTCCTCCTCCTCCTCTTCTCTTCCTCCTCCTCCTCCTCCTTTCCTCTTCTTTATTCTTCCTTCATCTTTCTCTCAGACCTCCTCCTCTTTCTCTCCTCTTCCTCTTCTTTCTTCTCCCTTCATCTTTCTCTTGTTCCTCCTCCTCCTCCTCTTCTCTTCCTCCTCCTTTTTCTCCCACCATCCTTCTCTTGTTCTTCCTTCTCCTCCTCCTCTTCTCTTCCTCCTCCTCCTCTCCTCTTCTCCTTTCCGTCTTCTCTTCCTCCTCCTCCTTCTTCTCCCTTCATCTTTCTCTTAGACCTCCTCTTCCTCCTCCTCTCCTTTTCCTCCCCTTCTCCATTCATTGTTCTCCTCCTCTTCTTCCTCCTTCGTCTCTCTCTTCCTGTTTCGCCTCCTCGTTTTCCTTTTTATCCTCTCCCTCCTCTCCTCCTTCTTCTTCTTCTTCTTCCTCTTCTTCTTCTTCCTTTCCTTCTTCCTTCTTCTTCTTCTTCTTCTCGTCTTCCTCCTACATCTCCTTTTTCTCCCCTAATTTTTCTCTTGCTATTCCTCCTCCTCCTCTTCCTCCTCCTCCTCCACCTCTTCTTTCTGTTTCACCTCTTTTTCTTCTCTTCCTCCGCCTCTTTTTTCCCTACGTGCCTCCTCCTCCTCCTCCTCTTTTTCCTCTTCCTCCCCCTTTTCCTCTTTTTCCTCCTCCTCCTCCCCTTCTTCCTCATTTTCCTTCTTCTCCTCCTTTTTCTTTTCCTCCTCCTCCTCCCCGTCTTTTCCTCATCCTCCTCCTTCTTCTCCTTCTCCTCTTCCTCCTCCTCCTTTTCGCTTTCCAACTCCTCTCCTTTTCCTTTTCATCGTTCTCCTTTTCCTCCTGCCTGCTCCTTTTCCTCCTCCTCCTCCTCCTTTTCCTCCTCCTCCTCCTTTTCCTCCTCCTCCTCCTCCTCCTCCTCCTGCCTCCGAACTTGCAAGAGCAACCTGTTGCTGTTGCTGCTGCTGCTGCTGCTGCCTCCTTCTGATCTTCTTCCATATTATATCCGGGCCTCAGCAGATTCCTTTCCTTTTCGTCTGTACTACAAATAGCTTCTACTCTCTTTCTCTCTTTAACTCTCTCTTTCTCTCTATCCCCCTCTCTCTTCCCTTTCTCCCCCTCTCTATCTTCCGTTTCTCTCTCTCTCTTTCGCTCTCTCTGTCTCTCTCTCTCTTTTCTCTTTCTCTATCTTCCCTTTTTCTCTCTAACTATCTATCTTCCTTTTCTCTCTCTCTAATTCTCTCTCTAACTCTTTCTCTCTCGGTCTCTCTTTCTCACTCTTCCTCATTTTCTTCCACTATTTTACATTTTCTCTCACTCTTTTTCTTCACTCTCTCTACGAAACCTACCAACCCTTGCGTACAGGATGGCACTTTGCCCTTCTACTCCCGCTGCCGTCAGGTGATTTAATTCGTTTCCTTGTAATCCCCCTCTCTCACCCCCTCCCCTCTCCCACCCCCTCCCCTCTCCCCTTTCCCACCCCTCCCCTCTCCCACCCCCTCCCCTCTCCCACCCCTCTCCCCTCTCCCACCCCTCCCCTCTCCCACCCCTCTCTCCTCTCCCACCCCTCTCCCCTCTCCCACCCCTCCCCCTCTCCCACCCCTCCCCATTCCCACCCCCTCCCCTCTCCCACCCCCTCCCCTCTCCCACCCCTCTCCCCTCTCCCACCCCTCTCCCCTCTCCCACCCCTCCCCTCTCCCATCCCCTCCCCTCTCCCACCCCCTCCCCTCTCCCACCCCCTCCCCTCTCCCCTCTCCCTCCCACCCCTCTCCCACCCCTCTCCCCTCTCCCACCCCTCTCCCCTCTCCCACCCCCTCCCCCAGTACTAAAGGGGTGAACCTCATTTTGTCTCACCAGTCTGGTTTCCATGGTAACGCAGGCCATGTCATATACTTAATCATCCTCCATGACTATCTCCTCCATGCACTCCACACAGCCTCCCCCTCCCTCCCTCCCTTCCTCTCCATCTTCCTCCAGCCTAAAAAAAAGAAAAAAGAAAAAAAAAGTCCATACCAAGAGGCGAAATGTTCTTCATCCAATAGAACAAAATGAGAACAAAAACAAGAATAGACAAGTGAAAATTACTAGAATTAAGAGAAAGAGTTAGAGAGAGAAAAGGAAGATAGAGAGAAAGAGAGAGAGAGAGAGAGAGAGAGAGAGAGAGAGTGTTTTATACGGATGTAACAAGATTAAAACTATTACTGCATAATTACTATACTACTACTACTACTACTATCAATGATAATAATGTTAATAGTATTGATAACATAATAATAATAATAATGACAATAATGATAATAATAATAATGATAATAATAATAATAACAATAATGACAATAATAACTATAATGGATGATAATAATAACTATAATATTGACATATATAACAATGATAATGATAATAGTTAATGACAATTAATGATAATGAGTAATAATATTTCTTCCAGCCGACGCTAGACGATTTCATTATCAAGAAAATGGCTTTCACGTGGAAAGAAGTAATATTCTCAAAATTCCCACAAAGTGGGAAGTGAGAAACCTCACACAAAGTGGGAAGTGAGAAACCTCACACAAAGTGGGAAGTGAGAAACCTCACACAAAGTGGGAAGTGAGAAACCTCACACAAAGTGGGAAGTGAGAAACCTCACACTAAATGGGAAGTGAGAAACCTCACACAAAGTGGGAAGTGAGAAACCTCACACAAAGTGGGAAGTGAGAAACCTCACACAAAGTGGGAAGTGAGAAACCTCACACAAAGTGGGAAGTGAGAAACTTCACACAAAGTGGGAAGTGAGAAACCTCACACAAAGTGGGAAGTGAGAAACCTCACACTAAATGGGAAGTGAGAAACCTCACACTAAATGGGAAGTGAGAAACTTCACACTAAATGGTAAGTGAGAAACCTCACACAAAGTGGGAAGTGAGAAACCTCACACAAAGTGGGAAGTGAGAAACCTCACACTAAATGGGAACAGAGAAACCTCACACAAAGTGGGAAGTGAGAAACCTCACACAAAGTGGGAAGTGAGAAACCCCACACAAAGTGGGAACAGAGAAACCTCACACAAAGTGGGAAGTGAGAAACCTCACACAAAGTGGGAAGTGAGAAACCTCACACAAAGTGGGAAGTGAGAAACCTCACACAAAGTGGGAAGTGAGAAACCCCTAGTAAGGCAAAGCCTTGTCAGTTGCGGCAAGCCGCTGAGTTTTTTAGGCCGATGTCTGGGTCGCCTCCCCACCTGGCCAAGGCTGTCGGGAACCAACACAAGAATCACCCAGCGTGTCCCGGGTATCGAACTCACGACCATCTGCTCACGAATTCGACACGGTATCCACTGGGCTAAATTGAATAAATTATTTGGTAATAAAATCGCGCCTGTGAGTAATTACATACTGAGTAAGTAATTCATTACTAAAGAAATATGTTATAGTCTTTTAATATAAAATAGAAAATTGAAAAAAAACAGGAGAATGTGTTATATGGTTTGTTTTTTCATGAGAATTTTAATGTGAGAAGAAATTATGAAGAAATAAATGAAGGGAAGAGAATATGGAGAAAGCGGAATAAGGAGATGAAAGCGAAAAGGGAGGCAAAGCACATTTGCTAAAAAAAAATAATAAAATAATAATAATAAATAAATAAAAGAAGTTCAACGAGTCGAAAGACAAAAGAAGAATGTAATGGAAGGTAAAAAAAAATCACTAAATAATTTTTGGATTTCGAAAAGTATATATATTATTTTACATGATAGCATCTTTCGTGTATTATATCTTCAGATACAAAATACATGGTCATACATAAGTAAAAAGTAGTGTATTCACACTCCCAAGCAAGGAAGAATGTCTTGTTTGGGGGAAGAGGAAGCCCGACTTAGGTCACGACCTGACCTCTGTTCTGGTGGAAATCAAGTCAGGTCATGATCTAGGTCAATCTTCCCCCTTCCCCTCCCTCCCGATGTGACCTTTCCTGACTGTACAAATATTTTTTATCATATGTATTTTTATCTCATGTTATATACGAAAGCGCTCAGTGGCAATAGGCCCCTTTTGTACACAATTATCTTTTCATTTTCCTGCAAACTTCTCTTCCCCTCCCATAAACACCAATCCCGTCTACGCGGGTGGTCTAGTTTATGTAACCCGCAATCCGTACATAAACATTAGAACATAAGAATAAAGGAGACTGCAAGAGACCATAGGACCTACACTAGTCAGTTCCATGTCCATGACCACCTGTCATCCCCATCCATAAAGTTGTCTAACCTTTTCTTAAAACAACCGATAGTTTCAGCGCTCACTACATGGTTACTAAGTACTTTTTTTTATAGATGGAGCGAACACGCAAACACCCTTGAGAAGAGTGAAAATCAAGGACTGTACGCTATTGAAAAATTAATATAGACATTATCTTTACATGGAGGCTAGAATGGGGAATGTAGTTCAATGCCATATATATATATATATATATATATATATATATATATATATATATATATATATATATACATATATATATATATATATATATATATATACATGTATATATATATATATATATATATATATATATATATATAAAATACTGTATATATACATATACACTGAATGGTTCCCAGTGATCAATTAATATCTTTTTTCAACCACAAATCACTTTTACTTCTATGCCATCGCAGTCGAGACTGAAGAATCGCTCGATGGAGGCATCCGTTGGAAATTGAAACGTGGACGAGCCGAGGATTCGAACCCAGCTAACCCGTAACAAAGTTACAGTGACTTAAATCAATACGCTATATATATATATATAGATATGTATGTATCGCAATTGTTCTTCGTTTTCCTTCTCCCTCAACATCGTTCTCTTTCCATTTCTTTTCGGTCTGCTTATTCTCTTCTTCCTTCCATCTCTTCCTCCTTCCACCACACACACACACACACACACACACACACACACACACACACACACACACACACACACATATATATATATATATATATATATATATATATATGTATATATGCTAATAAGAACACGAGTACGTGTGTTCACTTATGCAAAGTAGACCACTTGGAAAAAGGAAACTAACGAAGCAAAGCGCTTTCGTATATTACATCTTCAGTGCAACGAAGATGCACTGAAGATGTAATATACGAAAGCGCTCTGCTTCGTTAGTTTCCTTTTCCCAAGTGGTCTACTTTGCATATATATATATATATATATATATATATATATATATAATATGTATGTATGTATATAAACATTGACTAGTGGATTGACTCACCATCCAGCCATAGCTGGGGTAGCTCTCGGTCCGAAGTACGGCCTGATTGTCCCACGACGTCTTCGGGTACGAATTGTCGTTGTGGGCCGATGCGCAGTACAGCGTC
>NC_134791.1:7536152-7548652 GCF_046742065.1 Oratosquilla oratoria | reverse complement strand
CAAAACTACGTGACTGTGGTCCATAGGGGTGTCGCTAACGTCCCATTCCTCATGCCCTCCCCTCGCCCCCCCCCCCCCTTTTTTTTTTTTTTTTTTTTTTTTTTTTTTTATAACTCTAGGAGGTTCGGAGCTGCGTGCCTCCGGTCCTTAGGGGTGTCGTCCTTTATTGGAGAATACGAACTCACCTCAGGAGGTTCGAACCGAAGTGAGTTCGGGGCTTCGCAGCGGCAGAGGTCTCCATAGCCCTCGAACTCTTTGCAGAAGCTTCTTCGTTTCTCCCAGACAGAAGTCTTCGGCCAGAGGACGCAATATTCTGAAAAACAAAAAAAATTGCATATTGATTCGATCAGGTTCCTCATATACGCTGCATAAATGGACGATGCAATTAGACACAGCTCAATCAGAACGATATAATAAGGAACATCTCAATTCGAACGGTACAATAAGAAGTATCTTAATTCGAACGATATAATAAGAAACATGTCAATCTGAACGATACATTTAGACACTTCTTAATCCATTTTGAAACGAGTTTTGCCACTATTTTCTGTGTGTTGTGTCAAAGTATTTAGTGATTATTGCTTTCCCTAAATGTAGTGTTCCTTTTTCGTTAATGTGTTTTCGATTTCCGTTTCATTAGTGCACACTCAAATCCGAATTTACAATCGTTTAAGAGTTTTATATAAATTTCATCTGGAGAAGGTTAGGGCACACGCCAGGAGGCGCTGAGTAACTGCGGCCGAAGCCGTCACCTTTGGGAGGCAGGTAACTAAGTCACGGCTGGGAATGGGTAAGAAGCGCGTTATTCGAACCCATAGTTGAATGCGAGACCAGCACGCTTTCGATGACGCTACCAGTGTAATTATTGAAAAAAAAATCACCCGACATTTATTCTGAATTGGAAAGGAGTGCGGGATTCGAACCCACACGAAGATGAATAAAGCCAATACGCTTCCGATGACAACACCAGAGCAAAAAAAAAAAAAAAAAAAAAAAAAAAATCTCAAAATTTCTTAAAGAATCTCACCTTCTTTGGGGTGAAGAGGTCTCAGGGTGTGAAGGTGGACCTGAGGCCCTCCAGTGGCACTTGTTGGCACCGTCAGCACCTCAGCTAAGGTCTTCCCGTCCTTGACAAAGGCCCACGACCAGGACATGCCGGGACCGAGAAAGGGGGCGCACGCGGATCCCAGTTGAGATAAGCGTTCGTGAACAGGGTCAGCAAGACTCGCTTCAAGTCCTCCCTGCGAGATGAAGGTTTACAACAAACGTTTAATATGTTATTATTTTTTCCTTCATTTTATTTTGTCCAGTTTCCAAAGATGCATAAGAAAACAGGAGAGAGATAATGTGTGTGTGTGTGTGTGTGTGTGTGTGTGTGTGTGTGTGTGTGTGTGTGTGTGTGTGTGTGTGTGTGTGTGTGTGTGTGTGTGTGTGTGTGTGTGTGTATGTGTGTGTGTGATTAAATAGCTCTACCTACGGGATTCGAACCTTAGGTCGTGCGGCACTATACCATCTTGAGCCTGGTGCGATACCACAGCTTGGATGTCAAAAGAGACCATTTGGTCTCCTGACAGCTTTTGACATCCGCGCCGTAGTACAGTTGGTAATGGACTAGGCTCAAGACGGTATAGTGTCAATATATATATATATATATATATATATATATATATATATATATATATATATATATATATATACATTTTATATATATATATATATATATATATATATATATATATATAGACATATATATACATATACATATATAAATATATATAATATTTACACATGCACGGACACCCAAGCATCTGACGAAACAATACAAATATTTTATCCTGACCTCTTTACAAAAACAAAAATATTTTTGTTCAATTTTGTTCGCGCGGCGAAAAAATGAAAATTAAATAAAAAACAAAAAACTGCTTGCCTGAATGTGATAGCAGATTATCTGCCATGAACTATGGTCCAGGAAAGAAAGGTTCATAAAATACGTACGAAACATTGCGACGCACAGGACGAAAGAAACTGAAAAAGCGTGCCCGACATGCGCGGCTGATTGAATGTTTACGAAAAGCATCGGTCACCCCGTGCTGAGGCAACTTTTTTGCAACTCTTAGTACATTGCATTTGAACGTAACTGAGATGAAAATTGGTCGGGTTGTTAATGGATTGCTGGTCAATCACAAGAAAATTGACGCTTGGATTCCTCTTGTTTGCTTGTTTGCTGACTTTGCCTCATGAACTGGCAATGAAAATAACGTGTTGCATGAAAATTATACTGATGTGCATCTTTTTATGTCCAACATTTGATGTGCAACATTTGATGTGCAAATTCTGATGTGCAACTTTTGATGTGCAACATTTAATGTGCAACATTTGATGTGCAACTTTTGATGTGCAACATTTGATGTGCAACACTTGATGTGCAACATTTGATGTGCAACATTTGATGTGCAACTTTTGATGTGCAACATTTGATGTGCAATTTTTGATGCGCAATTTTTGACGTACAACTTTTGATGTGCAACATTTGATGTGCAACTTTTGATGTGAAACTTCTGATGTGAAACATTTTATGTGCAACTTTTTATGTGCCATTTTTTATGTGCATCTTTTTATGTGCAACTTTTATGTGCAACTTCTGATGTGCGACATTTAATCTGCAACTGATACGTAGTTTGCAAATATACATCAAATCACACTTTATCAATTCTATTTTTTTATTTGTATTGTCTCCAAGGATGATCTTACGAAATGAAATAAAACATTTTGTTAATCTTTTGAAAATCTACCATTTCCATGTCGCTTCGTTCACTTTTCCAAAACTTTTCGTTATTTGATCAAATATGATGACATTTGCTTTTTCGCAAGAATCGGGAGACTTTAACATTAAAGAAGGAAAACATATTCTAAAACTATACCAAATCTTTCAATCAACTTAGAAGCAAGACTGAGCGTAAAGGTATTTGCAATTCTAGAAGTGTTCATTAGTCTAATGTTTTTGTTTTAGAAACGAATAAACATGTATTACATCTTGTCAACAAGTTTGTCATCCGAGATGTGCTTATCTCGTGAACTACAATTTACGTTTTTATAATTTGTTATTGTTTGAAATGTACAAGAGCTTTCTTGAATTTAGTAATTTGACCACCACATATAATGTGTGTATATATGTATATATATATATATATATATATATATATATATATATAAATATATATACATATATATATACACATATATATATACATATATATATATATATATATAAATATATATATATATATATATATATATATATATATATATATATTTGAGTGGCAGGGTGGTGAGATAAACACCGAGAACCGTTGAAGTTTTATTAACTGACGTTTCGCTCTTAACAGAGCTTCTTCAGAGTGTACAAACATAATCGAAGAAGCTCTGTTAAGAGCTCTGTTAAGAGCGAAACGTCAGTTAATAAAAATTCAACGGTTCTCGGTGTTTATCTCACCACCCTGCCACTCATTTTGTCGTCCATTCCTCAATATATATATATGTATATACATATCAGACAATCTCCATGACCGTCGCGCAGAGGATTCGAACCACTGCTTCTGGACCCAAGAGAGGCTCCATAACACCCGCCTCTCTTGGGTCCAGAAGTAGCTGGTTCGAATCCTCTGCGCGACGGTCATGGAGATTGTCTGATTGATGTCGCTGTTTACTAGCGAATTTCTTATATATATATATATATATATATAAATATATATATATATATATATACACATATATATTCATATAAATATATACATATATTTATACATATATATATATATATATATATATATATATATATATATATATATATATATACATATATATGTATATATGTATATATACTTCATTGAAAGTGATGGCTAAGTGTGCATTACTGAAAATAATAAATGCACAATTGGCCATCACTTTCAATGAAGTATGTATAAGAGAAAATCTCCTGCCCGTATATACTATTAATATATATATATATATATATATATATATATATATATATATTTACACACACACACACATATATATATATACGTATATATATATATAAATATATATACACATATATCATGTGGAGTTGAAAACGAAAGCACTTTTGCATTTATTCATCTTTTCCCTGGTATTTTCATTGTTTCTGATGACATTGCTTCAAATGTGTTTGCATAAACTAAATTTGCATAATCTCCCAATCATCCAACGTCTCGTGTTTAATAAGACATCTTCAGGATTGTCTGTAATGACATGAGACAAAAAATTACAAGATGGTATTATGAAAACATTTAATATAACAGGAATTAAAAGATAATACATATGATGGTATTTACATCTAAAATCGAACAAAAGAATTAAATGCTGTCATGGATATTTATACATGCGTCTGATGCTACCAGGAAGGCTGGGATATATATACATATATATATATATATATATGTATATATAAATATACATATATATATATATATATATATATATATATATATATATATATATGAGAGAGAATGTGTGGGGGGAAGGGCAAACGAAGATGTGTTATTAATAGAGTTTATTGACCTAACGTTGCGACCAACTTGGTCTTCTTCAGAGGACTACAGCATAACAGACGGATCACAATTCTTATATTCGCAGTGAGAGGGAACCCGCCAAGGTATGAGCGTCATGTTTTCCCTTTGGCTAACGATTTAATTATTAGGACACTTGCTGCTTTCGAGAGGCATTTAAATCCGTCTCTGTCGTTGTTGTTCTTGTTGGCGGCGATATGTGCAGCTTCCACAGTTTTTCTCATTTTCTTCTCAAATCCCTCGTGTAGAATTTCTGCGTTGTTCCAATCAGGTAGATGTCCACATTTGTCCAGGTGACGAACCAGGGAGTTAGATGTTCTATGAGCCCTGAGATCGTTTTTGTGCTCATTCAAGCGTTTATTGAACCCTCGACCTGACTCACCGAAGTAAGATGATGGACAACCGTTGCATGGAATACGGTAAATGACACTGAGATTATTACGCATATTATTATGTTTCTTAAATATTTTTCCTATTTTATTGGAAGATATTTTTGCTATATTTATTCCACCTTTTAACAAATAATCATCAATAGCTATGGTGTTTATAGAATTAGGGACAGAAATAAAATGAGACTTATCCTTTCCCGGGGTCCGGACGTTTGAGCCATCGTAGATCTTCTTGGCTTTCCTCGTTGTCCTGGTGATCAAACCTCCGGGGTATTTCAGCTTCCTAAAGGTATTCTTGATGTAAGTAAGTTCATCCTCTAGGAATTCTTCACTGCAGATACGAAAAGCTCTGAGAAAGAAACCTATTAGAACACCCGTTTTAACACGTCTGCTGTGTGCTGAAAAATAATGGACAAAGTCGTCCCTATTGGTGGGTTTCCTGTACACCGAGAAACTTACCTGTTGAGAAACAGGTACAGGAAACCCACCAATAGGGACGACTTTGTCCATTATTTTTCAGCACACAGCAGACGTGTTAAAACGGGTGTTCTAATAGGTTTCTTTCTCAGAGCTTTTCGTATCTGCAGTGAAGAATTCCTAGAGGATGATTATTTGTTAAAAGGTGGAATAAATATAGCAAAAATATCTTCCAATAAAATAGGAAAAATATTTAAGAAACATAATAATATGCGTAATAATCTCAGTGTCATTTACCGTATTCCATGCAACGGTTGTCCATCATCTTACTTCGGTGAGTCAGGTCGAGGGTTCAATAAACGCTTGAATGAGCACAAAAACGATCTCAGGGCTCATAGAACATCTAACTCCCTGGTTCGTCACCTGGACAAATGTGGACATCTACCTGATTGGAACAACGCAGAAATTCTACACGAGGGATTTGAGAAGAAAATGAGAAAAACTGTGGAAGCTGCACATATCGCCGCCAACAAGAACAACAACGACAGAGACGGATTTAAATGCCTCTCGAAAGCAGCAAGTGTCCTAATAATTAAATCGTTAGCCAAAGGGAAAACATGACGCTCATACCTTGGCGGGTTCCCTCTCACTGCGAATATAAGAATTGTGATCCGTCTGTAATGCTGTAGTCCTCTGAAGAAGACCAAGTTGGTCGCAACGTTAGGGCAATAAACTCTATTCCTAACACATCTTCGTTTGCCCTTCCCCACCCACATTCTCTCTCATTTGTCTGAAATAATCTTAAATATATATATATATATATATATATATATATATATATATATAATATATATATATATGCAATAAAAAACACTAGGAGCGTGTGTTCACAAATGCGTAAATAACCACTAGGAAAAAATAAACTAACGAAGCAGAGCGCTTTCGTGTAATTACATCTTCACTGAAGATGTAATTACACGGAAAGCGCTCTGCTTCGTTAGTTTTACTTTTTCCTAGTGGTTATTTACGCATATATATATACATATATATATATATATATATATATATATATATATATATATATATACATGA
Organism: Oratosquilla oratoria; assembly: GCF_046742065.1. Lineage (NCBI taxonomy): Eukaryota > Metazoa > Arthropoda > Malacostraca > Stomatopoda > Squillidae > Oratosquilla > Oratosquilla oratoria. Next base: position 7,542,165 of record NC_134791.1, on the reverse strand, counting down.
GAGAAAATCGCTAGTGACAGCGACATTAATCTGGTAGTTTTTATGACAGTCGCATGTAGGTTTCGAACCCACTGCTTTCGGTCACCGTAAGGCTCTTTAAAAGTAATCTTTCGGTGACTGAAAGCCGTTCGAATCCTACATGCGACTGTCATAAAAATTATCGTGTATATATATATATATATGAATATATATATATATATAGATATATGTATACATACATACATACATATACATGTATGTCTTGTTACTGGATAAAGAAAGAATATTCAGTGATCATAGCTCAAAAATTCAGGAGAATTGTTCATTTTGCGATAAAAGCATGAAAATTGGCAAACATATAGACTAATAATTCTTGATCATTTTCAGATATTGGGGGGTTTAAAATTATGTCTGTGATAGCCACGGCAGCCATTTTCACAAAATAGCCGCCATATATATATATATATATATATATATATATATATATATATATATATATTATATATATATATATACATATATATATACATACATATATATATATATATATATATTATATACATATATATACATATATATATATATATATGTATATATATATATTTGTTGCACTCGCACATAGAAATTTCTTAGGAACAGAATGTTATAAAATCATGCTGTTTCGACAATTGTCTTAATTTTTTTATCTTCATATACTGTATAACATAAATATATTTGGTAGAAACATATTTTTTCAGCCATAAAGTCGTTTCTGATGGTAAGACTTCTTAACAACAACATAAGAACAAAAGAATAAAGGAGACTTCAAGAGACCATAAGGCCTACACTAGGTAGTTCCAAGTCCATGACCACCTGTCATCCCCATCCATTTTCTCTCTCTCTGTGTTGCCAGGCGATTTCATTCACGCGAGAGGGAAACAAACGCTCCACGGCGCCGGTTTCGAGAGGAAACATTTGCCGCTAAATCGCCCAGACGAGAAACTCGATTAAGTTAAAGATTGCTGTGAATGTATTGGGATAAGCGAGTTAATTAAGATAGGGGAGGTTGTAATGAAGGCATACTGGGGAAAGGGGGGAAAGGGGGGAGAGCGAGGGGGGAATGGAAGGGGAAGGGGGAGGACGAGGGGGGAGAGGGGAAGGGGAAAAAGGGGAAGAGGAGAGGGGGAAGGCGAGGGGAAGGGGATGGGAAGGGGGGAAAGGGGGTAGAGCGAGGGGGGAAAGGAAGGGGGGAGGGGAAGACGAGGTGGGAAGGGGAGGGGTGAAGGGGTAGAGAAAAGAGAACGGGGAGGGGGAGAGGGGAGGGGGAGAGGGAAGGGGAGGGGAAGAGGGAAAGAGGAGGGGGAAGGGGAGAGGGAGGGGAGCGGGGAGGGGAGAGGGAGGAGGAGGGGAAAGGGGGGAGGGAGGAGGAGGGGGAAGGGGAGAGGGAGGGGGAGGTGGGAAGGGGAGAGCAAGGGAGAAGGGGGAAGGGGAGAGGGGGAAAGGACAAGGGGAAGGCGAGGGGGGTGCGGGTAGGGGGGATTCTGAATATAATCCAAAATAAACCTTTTAATTAAACCTCTTGTACGGTTAACCGTGAAATGATAACCAAGACAGTTAGTGGCCTTGATGCTATTCGTACTACTGTTACTACTATTACTACCACTAGTACTACTACTGGCTGTTGCCACTGTCATTACTACTAACACCAATACTAATCATTACCGCTACCATTACTACTACTACTACTACCGCTACTACTTTTTATTTTATTTATTTCTTATCATTTTACCAGCACTACTACTACTACTACTACTACTACTACCACAAGTGTTACAACTAACTGCTGCCATTACTACTACTAATATCAATCATTACTTCAACTATTACTACTACTAGTGCTACTACTCACTTCTGCCAGTGTTACTACTACTAATACCAATCATTACTACTACCACTACTACTACTACTACTACTACTACTATTACTTTTTTCTTTTTGTAATACGACCTCCATCCTGTGGAACTGTGTGGTGGAAGCAGCCGGATCTGTCTCCCACAGACACAGTTCATTGGCCCCTCTCCCGCCAATGACTGTGGTCGACGACCCATTTATCTATTTATTTTTCATTAATAATGCCTAATACAAAACTTCATTTATCCTACTGTCAATTACCGTCTGCTCAAAATCTAGGTTTTGTATATGAGCTGATTTGGGCGGTGGGGACCTAGTACTTCTACTAACTACTACTACTACTACTACTACTACTATTTCTCCTACATGTACTACTCTGGTAACAGCAGAACTTTGATCATAAACTGTACAACGATCTTGTTGAGGCTTCTTTGATGTGTGTACTTCAACAAGAAGCTTCATGAAGTGAAACATTTGTAATCAAGGTTTCTTCTTCACACGGCGTTCTACTCGCGCCATTCTGTTTGAAATTGTCTTTTTAAATCATCTACGGCTCTCCCAGTGGTACTATTGATACTACTTCAACTAGTATTTACACTCATATTACAACTACTAACATTATCAAACAAAATATACACACACAAATATTATATTATATAAATATATATATATATATATACATATATGTATATATACATGTATGTATATATATATATTGTCAGTGTATTTGGGCAGGAGTTTTTCTCTAATGCATGTTTCATTAAAAGTGATGGCTAGTTGTGCATTAATAATTTTCTTAATGGTATTTTCCATATACCTTATTAAGGATTTGTTTTCCTTAGGAAGGAAATTTATGACTTGGCTGTATGTAGTCATATTAGCTAGATCGCGATTTCGGGTTCAAGACCCTTCTTCAGTAGCTATAGGGATAAGAATTAATCCAAAGATTCTAGTAAAGATCTAAGTTTTATACTAGAGTTACTATACTTGCTAATCACTGGGGGAGGTCACCTGATATTACGGGCAGGGACGAAATGTCACGTGCGCTAGGGAGCCTCCGGGTTTGTGTTGTGGCGGAATGTGGCGTTTTGTCTCGTAGTTGGACGAGTGGCGTTTTGTCTCGTATTGGCGTTTGTGGTGTTATGTCTCATGTTTTTATTTGTAACGGTTTGTCTCATGCTTGGAAGGGCTTTGAGGTCTTCTGCTTGTACATTTAGGTTTGGGCTCAACTCTTTAATGTACAACGCTTCTAAAATTGGGAGGCGTCTATCGTCAGTACATAAATCCAAAATCTCGGTGTTTTTCTCTAGTGTCTCTCTTACTAGTGTTATGCCGTGGGCTTCTCTTAAATGATTTTTAGGGGCTCCAGATGTCAGGTGGTATGAGAGGCGACGGGATAACCTCATTGTCGTCATGCCAATATAGGTGGATGGGAGGGCTTCACAGTTCCCTCGTGTACATGTGAACCTATAGATGGCATGAGATTTCTGAAGTTCCTTTCTCTCTTGTAGGGGGCTGTTTCTAATAAGAAGGTGGCTAGTTTTTTTAGTTTTATAATAAATCACTAGATTTAGTATTTTTTCTGGATTGACTGGTTTAATGTTTCTTTTTATAATTTGCTTCATAATGCGTTCATCTTCTTTGTAAGCTGACGAAAAAGTGGATTTATAATATATGTTGATTTTCTCTTTATTTTGTTTATCATTGTTGTTGTTATGCCAGCCGTCCATTATTTTCTTTGTTTGAAAATGTATCTCTTTTTCATTGAAGCCGTTATTGATCAGAACTTGAGTGGAACGTTCGATTTCATCATGCACTTGTGTCCATGTGCTGCAGTGAGTTAGTGCTCTTCGAATATAGGCACTGATGGTAGAGTCCTTATATCTTTGAGGGCACTCACTGGATCCATTAAGGCAGTGTCCAGGGTTAGTGGGTTTTGTGTACACTGTTGTATTAAAAGAATTTTCATTTTGTTTCACTAAGAGGTCGAGGAAGGGTAAAGCTCCGTCAATGCTATCTTCCATAGTGAAAGTGAGTTCAGATGTCTCTTGTAATAGGTGGCGGAGTTTTTCAGCTTCATTACTGTTATTGGTTTTAATGAAGACATCATCAATGTATCTACAGTAAATATCTGGCTTTTCTGTTTTACTGAATACTTCTTCTTCTACGCAGCCCATGAAGAAGTTTGCCATTAATACTCCAAGGGGGGATCCCATTGCAACTCCATCAATTTGGCAATATTTGTTTCCACGGGGGCAAGTGAACGGGACTTCTTTTGTACAGCATTCAAGCAGTTTACGTAGTGTAAGTTCTGGAATGTCTAGTATAGGTGTAGTGTTATCGTGGTACACTTTGTTGATGATGTAATCAATTGTTCGATCTACGGAAATATTAGTGTATAACCCCTCCACATCAAGAGAAGCGATTCTACCTTTAGCAGAGTTTGCCTTAATAATGTCTAGGAAATCAGATGTAGATTGTAGACTATAGGTGGCGGGAGTGTAGGGAGTTAGAATAGAGCACAGTTTCTTGGCGAGTTTGTACGTAGGTGCAGGGATTTGTGAGATTATGGGACGGAGTTTATTACCAGGTTTGTGTGTTTTGACTGTCCCATAGCAGTAACCCATACCATACTCTCCTGAAAGTTTATTAAATTTTACTTTGCTGGCAGCATTATTCCCTTCTATAAGTCGATTTACCTTTTTCTTGAGTGATTCTGTAGGGTCTTTGTTGATCTTTTTAAACTTAGATGTATCATTGAGGATAGTATCTATCTTTTCTAAATACTCAGAGGTGTCCATGAGTACGTAAGTTGCCGCTTTGTCTGCTTTCCTGATGGTGATACTATGGTCTGATTTTAACTCTTTTGCGGCCTCAATGTGTTTCTTGTCAATCAAATTGCTGTGATATTGTCCTCTTGATTTATGAGCTTCAGCAATGACTTCTTGTTTGAAAGTGGGCTCAACAATGACTTCACCTTTTTTTACATAATTTCTCTACATCATCTATAAGTATTTCGCATTCTGTTCTTTTTTTAAACTTCTTAGGTTTAGACATAATGTGGCAGTTAAGCCCTAAATTAAGGACTTCCTCTTGGTCTGGAGTAAGAATCTTATTGGTTAAATTTATATAACCATTTGGTGGGCGTGAGTATTTAATATGGCCGCCGTTCAGATTTATTAATTTCTTTTGATTAGCTTTAGTGATAGAATTTTTGTGTTGATTAATAATATCGGAGAATAGGGTGTCAATATTCTCTTTTAAGGTTGTATCTATGTGTATGTTGTTCCATTTTTCTTCAAGCTCTTGGTATTCTTGGTTGAGGTTTTGTATTTTGTCTTTTAATTCTTTAATCCTCTGTTTCATATATTTTATTCTTTCTTCCTTACTGGGTTTATACTTGCACTTATTGTTTAAGGCCACTGCCCCATCACAGGGGATATTGTCAGTGTATTTGGGCAGGAGTTTTTCTCTAATGCATGTTTCATTAAAAGTGATGGCTAGTTGTGCATTAATAATTTTCTTAATGGTATTTTCCATATACCTTATTAAGGATTTGTTTTCCTTAGGAAGGAAATTTATGACTTGGCTGTATGTAGTCATATTAGCTAGATCGCGATTTCGGGTTCAAGACCCTTCTTCAGTAGCTATAGGGATAAGGGATTAATTCTTATCCCTATAGCTACTGAAGAAGGGTCTTGAACCCGAAATCGCGATCTAGCTAATATGACTACATACAGCCAAGTCATAAATTTCCTTCCTAAGGAAAACAAATCCTTAATAAGGTATATGGAAAATACCATTAAGAAAATTATTAATGCACAACTAGCCATCACTTTTAATGAAACATGCATTAGAGAAAAACTCCTGCCCAAATACACTGACAATATCCCTGTGATGGGGCAGTGGCCTTAAACAATAAGTGCAAGTATAAACCCAGTAAGGAAGAAAGAATAAAATATATGAAACAGAGGATTAAAGAATTAAAAGACAAAATACAAAACCTCAACCAAGAATACCAAGAGCTTGAAGAAAAATGGAACAACATACACATAGATACAACCTTAAAAGAGAATATTGACACCCTATTCTCCGATATTATTAATCAACACAAAAATTCTATCACTAAAGCTAATCAAAAGAA
>NC_134791.1:7506152-7531152 GCF_046742065.1 Oratosquilla oratoria | reverse complement strand
TTATTTTATTTTCAACCACGGTCCATTGAAGGTATATACAGTATATATTATATATACAATATATATTATATATATATATATATATATATATATATATATATATGTATATGTATATTACATACATATATATATATATATACATATATATATATGTATATACATATACATATATGTATATGCATATATATATATATATATATATATATACACGTTATAAATGTTAAGAGTATTTCAGTCATTTCTACAGAACTATTTAGTAAATTTTTAGAAGTCCACAACTAATGTATCTTCCCATAACGTTTGGTTACTCCTTGATTTTTTCTTTTTTTTTAATGTTTTGTTACAAAGGAAGAACATGCCAACAAGAGACCTTTTGGTCCATAACTCATTCAAATCTGACCCTCAAATTTGGCGGAAACCTCTTTTATTTTCCCATACCCCCATAACCCCCTACAATAATGGGGGGGGGGGGGGTTATGGGAAAATGAGGTTTTCGTGTAGGAAAGGTGTGTAACCTTACATATTGTAACATCACTCACGGAAAACTACACCATAACACACATACGAACAAACATGCATCCACGCCCTTAGGCGACCATCACGTGATCAGTGCGTGATAATGTCTAAGTAGCCAGGAACGTATTTCCAAGCGCGCATTTACACATTCCCAAATAAACCTGTGCACAAATTAAACCACATAATATATCTAACTGTATTATAATAATCTTTGTGTTAAACCCTGAATTTGTAACATAAAAATCCCTAAATATTGTAAAGCTGCAACCCCTCCCCCTCTCCGGAAGCTGAGGTCAGCATTAAAATTGTATAAAGACTAAGGCCGGGCCCCTGGACGAGCATTTGCAAGTGAACGTAGATTCATTGAGAGAATCTCAGTCATGTATTTCTAAATTGTCAAATATAGTTGAGAAAAGGGACACGAACCTTTCATTAAACTTTGAATAGAATACCCGTACCAATCTTTATATGGGGCGAACTTTGAATGAAACTTAAAAAAAAAAAAAAAAAAAAAAAAAAAAAAAAGAGAGAGAGAAAAAGCCTTGCTTTGTGGAGTCTAACCTAACTTGACCTGACCTACCAAACCTAACCTTACCTAAGCAAACCTTACGTAACCTAACCTAACCAAACTCATTTGGTCTAACCTAACTTAACCTAACTGGTCTAACCTAACCAAACCTTATGTAACCTAACCTAACAAAACCTAACCTAACCTAACCTAACCTAACTCAATCCAACCTTATTGGTTAACCTAACCTAACGTAATCTAATTGGTCTAACTTAGCCTAACATAACCAAACCTAATTGCTCTAACCTAACCTAACCTAATTGGTCTAACCTAACCTAATCAAATTGGTCTTTTATTTTAAACGTTACTGTATTTATCAAGAGGACAGCTTTTAGCAACGTTATTTCTGTTATTGATTAAAAAAACATATTACACCGATGTATTTTAATTTACAAATTTTTTATTTATTTTTTATTAATGTATTGCTTGGTTGTACATTTCTAAAATAATACAAAATATTTAAGTAAAAATATTGATATAGAGGATGCTGGTTGACATACAGAAATAATCTAGAAATTTCTAAGTTAATTAGAAGAAATTCACAATGTAAATATTGTCAAAAGATATTGTCAATACAAAATTCCCTAGAGAACAGAAGAATATGATTCAGATCTGTAGAACTACAGACTTTAAATGGAAATAATTCCGTTTTGTAAATCCCGTTTTCTAAATTTCATTTTCTATATTCCATAGGGGTGAGTGGAGAATGGTTGTGTATGGATGATGCTGTGATGCATGGGAGGGAGTGGGTGAGGGTGGGAGGAGGTTATGGAATGTTTGTGTGTGAATTATATTTTGACTTAGCCCGAAGGGATTTCTCCCCGTTTTTTCTTTACTGCATAAGGGGACGGAGAAGGGGGTAGGGTCTTCGATGAAGTGAAGCGGCCTTGCTGTGGATGTGCTGTGTCTTGCTGCATTGCTTCTGACCCAGGGCAGTGGGTGAGATGCAGGGATGACCCGTCATCCAGGAGGAGCTAAGAAAAGAGTGGGGGGAAAGGGAGGGGGGGAATGGGAGTGGAATATGTGGGGATGAAATGGGTGGGAGTGGAATTATGCCTTTTGACTTTGGCTACCTCCCTTGTAAGGGGGAAAAAGCCCTTGGTATATGTATATGTATATCCCATTTTCTACATTACGTTTTTTATATTCCATTTTCTACATTCTGTTTCTTACATTCCGTTACTTACATTCCAATTTATACATCCAATTACTTACATTCCATTTTCTATAATCTGTTTACTACATTCCGTTTTCTAAATTCCATTTCCCACATTCCGTTTTCTACATTCCGCTTTCTCCATTCAGTTTTCTATATTCCGTTACCTACATTCCGTTTTCTACAAACCATTATTTACAATTCGTTATCTAAATTCCGTTTTCTACGTTTTATTATCTACATTCCGTTTTCTATACACATGAGGCTTCGACCCCAGCGCCCTCCTTGGGTTTTGCCCCGCGTCAGACATGACCTCCTGGTCGCATCCTCAGGAGGAGGAGGAGGAAGAGGAAGAGGAGGAAGAGGAGGTGGAGGAAGAGGAGGAGGAGGAGGAGGAGGAAGAGGAGGAGGAGAAAGAGGAGGAGGAAGAGGAGGAGGGAAAGAAGGAAGAGGAAGAGAAAGAGGAGGAAGAGGAAGAGGAGGAATAATTCTGATATTAGGAGGAACATAAGAATGAAGGAGACAGCAAGAGACCATAAGGCCTACATTAAGCAGTTCCATGTCCATTACCATCTGTCATCCCCGTCCATAAAGTTGTCTAATCTTTTGTTATAAGAGGAGGAGGAGGAGGGGGAAGAGGAGGAGGAGGGGGAAGAGGAGGAGGAGGGGGAAGAGGAGGAAAGAGGAGGAGGAGGAAGAAGATGAGGAAAGAGGAGGAGGAGGAAGAGGAGGTGAGGAGGAAGATGAGGGAAAAGGGGAGGAGTGGAAGAGGAAGAGAAGGGGGAACAGGAGAAGGAGGAGGAGGAAGAGTAGGAGGGGGAAGAGAAGGGGGAAGAGAAGGAGGAAGAGAGGAGGAAGAGAAGGAAGAGGAGGTGAGGAGGAAGAGGAGGAGAAAGGCGGAGGAGGAGGTGAAGAGGAAGAGGAGGAGGAGGAGGAAGAGGAGGTGAGGAGGAAGAGGAGGGAGGGTGAGGGGGAGTAGGGTGAGGGGGAAGAGGAGGAGGAGGAAGAGGAGGAGGAGGAGGAAGAGGAGGAGGAGGAGGAAGAGGAGGAGAAGGAGGATTGCCTGACAAGTGCCACCGTCGGCGGCGGCGCCTCCGGAGGCATTCCGGGCCGCTTCCGTTTCGCGGAAACTGCGGTGGCGGATGGCTGACGTGAATAAGAAATGGTTCGGGCGGACGGATAGGGCGGAAGGGGGGGGGGGAAAGGGGAGGGGGGAGAGGATAAGTAGGAAGGGAGGTGGGGAGGGGAGGGGGGAGGAAGGGAGAGGGGTAGGGAGAGCGGGGAGGGGGAGGGGAAAGGAAGGGAGGGGGAGGAAGGAGAGGGGAGAGAAAGAAGGGGAGAGGAAGGGAGGGGAGAGGAAGGAGAGGAGGAAGGGAGAGGAGGAAGGGAGAGGGGAGGGAGAGAGGGGAGGGGGAAGTGGGAAGGGAGAGGAAGGAGAGGGGAGGGGAGAGGATGAGGGGCACAGGACAAGGGGGAGGGGAGGAGAAAGAGAGGAGCATGAAGGGGACGGGAGGAGAGAGGGGAGAATGAGAGGAAGGGGAGTGGGAGAGGGGACAGGAGAGAAGAGGGGAAGTGGAGGGGAGCGGGGAAGGGGAAAGAAGGAAGGGGAGAGGAGGAGAAAGGGGGAGGGAGGAAGGAAGGAAGGGGGGAGATGAGGGAGAGAGAAGAGGGGGAGAGAAGAGGGGAAGGGAGGAAGGAGGGGAGGAGAGGGGAATGGGTGAGGGCGAATAAGGGGAGTTGTACGATAATGCTAAAGTAGACCACTTGGAAAAATAAACTAACGAAGCAGAGCGTTTTCGTATATTACATCCTCAGTGCAAAAAGTACAAAATTGAACAGAAATACATAGTTTATATTATATACATGAAGAAGGAACAAGGACAGTTTACATAAGAGTAGAGGGCATTTAACCCCTGGAAAGCGGTAGGTCCAGGGGGTAAATGTCCTCCCTCTACGGGGTAAATGTCCTCCCTCTACGGGGTAAATGTCCTCTACTCTTATGTAAACTGTCCTTGTTCCTTCTTCATGTATATAAAAACTATGTATTTCTGTTCAACTATGTACTTTTTGCACTGAAGATGTAATATACGAAAGCGCTCTGCTTCGTTAGTTTCTTTTTCCAAGTGGTCTACTTTGCATAAGTGAACACACGTACCCGTGTTCTTATTAGCATATATATATATATATATGTGTGTGTGTGTGTGTGTGTGTGTGTGTGTGTGTGTGTGTGTGTGTGTGTGTGTGTGTGTGTGTGTGTGTGTGTGTGTGTGTGTGTGCACCATGGGCATTTTCCCCTTTACCAGGGAGGTAGCCAAGCCACTTCCCTCCACCACCCTTTCCTCCCTCTAATCTTAGCTCCTCACGGTTGACGGGTCATCCCTGTATCTCACCAACTGCAGCAAGACACAGCACATCCACAGCAAGGCCGCTTCACTTCATCGGCGACCCCCTCCCTTTCCGTCCCCTCATGCAGGAAAAGAGAAGACGGGGAGAAATCCCTTCGGGCTGCGTCAAAATATTATTCATACATAACCACTCACTAAACCCCCATCTCCCATCCTTCCTTATATCACAATATCATCTACACAGAGCCATTCTCCACTCAACTTTATCTCCTGCCTCTCCCTTCCCTGCTCAACAGACATTCCCCTCTTGCTCAACGCCCCTTTTACCCCATCCATCCATCTCATCCTCGATCGTCCCGTCCTGTTCACTACCTCCACACCTCTTCTACTAACCTTTCTTCACTTATTCTTTCCATGTGTCCAAACCATCCCAATACTCTTTCGTTAGCACTATCTGCCATCTCCTTTTCCACCCCAGCTCTCCTCCTCACCTCCTCGTTTCTCACTCTATCCAACCTTGTAACCCCTACCATATTTCTTAGACTTTTCATCTCAAACACATTCGAAATTTTCGTCTCTGCCTCTCTTTAATCCCAAGTCTCTGCCCCATACAGTGGTGTTGGCACAATCATCCTTTCATGCCAGCCTCCTTTATGCATCCATTCCCAGATGCTTATTTCTCACTTCACTTTTTAATACCCCAAGACATTTACTTGCTTCTCTCAATCTACAATTTACCTCCACCTCCACCCCTCCCTTTCTTGCCACATGTGGCCCCAAACACCAAAAGCTAGCCACTTCCTCCAGCCTCTCCCCTTCCAGACTTACTTCCAACTTGCTGCCATCCTCATACATACATACACACAAACACACACACACACACACACACACACACACATATATATATATATATATATATATATATATATATATATATATATATGTACAATATATAATAACAAATACTGTATGGTCAACAGTACACAGATAATCTTCTTACCAATCACATTAACTTATTTCCATTTTAATTCCTTGCAAACACGATCGACACCAACAGGAGTATGTAGCTCGATGGAGACATATTCGGAAACTGAGACGCTGTCAAGCTGAAGACTCGAACCATGCCGATACGTAACAAATGGACAGTAACTTAACCAACTCAGCTCTCAAGAGGGATACAAGTTTGCACAATCTCATATATGTGAATGCTCGAGTTACATACGTATGCACGAACTTTATACTCAACCCATCCCCGCCATGATTAGCCATTGGTATGTACACAAATGATATTTTATGTATATATATATATATATATATATATATATATATATATATATATACCGTATATATACATACATACATATATATATATAAATATATATATATATATATATATATATATATATATATATATATGTATATATATATATATATATATATATATGGGGGGGACACATAATTAAATAAATCAATAGGAATGTACAGGAATAAGTGATTAGATAAATATATATAAATATACAAACATATAGGTGAATATCTACAACAAAAATATAATTAAACATAAACAACAAAGTTTAACCATGAGCTTTAACTTACAAATGTCATGAAGAGGATTATCCTACCGGGCTGAACCTCGTCAAGGAACTCGGTTAATCTTCCTAGGTCGGCCAAGTGTGGCCACAAGCGCGCTGTGGCTAAGTGGACACCCCGCATCTGGGAAACAAAGCCGCAAATAGAATACAAACAATAGAAAGTAAATATCAACAGAGGGAGCACATGATGTTCAAACAAAGAATAGATTATATTTGACAACATAACAACGTGCAACACGCAACATGCAACTTTCAACACGCAACTTGAAACATGCAACACACAACTTGCAACATGCAACACATAACTTGCAACATGCAACACGTAACTTACAACAAGCAACACACAACTTGCAACATGCAACACGCAACTCGCAACATGCAACACGCAACCTACAACATGCATCACGCAACCTACAACATGCAACACGCAACCTACAATATGCAATACACAAAGCAAATACTCCACTTAGATACAACATACAGAGCACAACACTATGCAACATACAGGATACAGCATGAAATAGAATATACAACACACAATACATAATACATAACACACAACACAAAAGATACAAAATATGAAATCCAAGAAATACGGCACAAAATATATATTATAAAAAAATCGCAAAAAATAAAACATAAAACACAATATATATAACGTAAGGAGGCACAAAATATGAATTGAAAAATATAAATTATAAAATACAAAGTCTATTGATAACAAACTGAAGAAGCTGCTTGATTAATTACTGCAAGAGAATAAGTAAGCTTAACATAGTACTTATCCTGATGAGTACGTACACAAGTACACATATGTTCACATGTACACATATGTACACATATGTACACATGTACACTTATGTACACGTACACATATGTACACACGCACACACATGTACACACGCACATATATGTACACATGTATATGTACACGTGTATCCATACATACACACGTACACATACGTACACACGTGTGCACACACACGTAGAGACACGTACATACACACACGCGCATACACACATGCACATATACATATACATACATATGCGTACACACACAAACACGCACACACACACACATACAAAATGTGTAGGTATATATGTGTGCATGCGTATATGTGTGCATGTATGTGTATGCGTTTACATATACTGTATGTACGCATGTAAGTGTTTTCGCATACATACCATGTGCACCACCATCCGCCTGAATAATACAATACTCTATTGTAGCCTTTGGTCGATACAATACCTGGTCCAATACAATGACGTAGATGCCTAAATTCGTCTCATCACCGTCTCCTGGTCCAGTTACTGTGTAAGACTGTAAAGGAAATTGATTTCGGTTAAATTAGATTAATGTATTTATCACACAATCACACAACATCCTCTCCTTAACTTCTAAAAAATTACATATACTGCACTATGAACATAATATTTTTCAAAATATGTTTATATATATATATATATATATATATATATATACATATACATACATACACACACACACACACACTTACACACACACATATATATAAATATGTATATATAATATTATACATATATATATATGTATATATTTTATATATATACATATATATAATATATTATATATATATATATATATATATATATATATATATATATATATATATATAAACCATAGATTATTCTTTTATCATTCCGAATATATTACATTGTTATTGTTACTATCATTATCATCATTATCATTACTATCATTGTTGTCAATGTTATTATCACAATCATATTCATTATCATAATCTATTATAATTTCATTCACCATTTTTTCGTTATCTTTCTTATCTTATCTACTCAATTATTTCACACTTCAGTTATCATTAGATTCACAATTCTAGCACAGGAAACGGAGATCTAAATGCAAATGGAGGCCAGAAGATAATCTAGGATAGAGGTTTGAGCCTTCTCTAGGACTAACTAGATAAGCTAACTAGATAAGATAACTAGAGATGAAGGTATCTGGGATGAAGACGAAGTCAAACAGCGCCGCTGGCTAATTAGGAGATTTCCACTGTCAGGAAGTTCACTAAACGCGTTCTCTGTTTCTACCTCCCCCTTCCTTTCTTCCTTCTACTTTCTACCATCTACTTCTACTTCTTCCTTTCTACTTCTGCTTCAACCCTCACCATTTCTCCTATCTCCCCCCTCCTCCCTCCTTCCTCCCACTCCCTCCGTCCGTCCTTCAAATTCGCTTCTTTTGATGGAGATTTCAACTGTAAAGAAGTGCATCAGATTCATTCTCCCCCTCTACTTCCACTTCACTTCCTAACACATTTCTCTAACCTCCCCCTCCCCTACCCCCTTCCTCTCCCCCTCCCTTACTCCCTTCCTCTCCCCTCTCCCTCCCTCCTCCTTCTCCTCTATTTCTATTTCTATTAATTCTAATTCACCGTTCACTACATTTTCTTTCAATGCGTTGAGCTATGAAGGTCAAGATCTCATTTCTCTAAATATATCCCATAACAGAATCCCGATACGTTCAGGAAAGGCTTTTATTACATATAAAACCCTACTACATAGACCTTAACGCCTTACACAGGAAACAGTTTACGTTCTTAACAAGAAATACACATAACCCAAGAATATAGTACTTTTTCTAAGTTATTAAAAATTTATTAAAAAAAAATCTAACTAGATTCTAGTAAGATAAAAACACTGACAACCCAAGCTATTCAGTAAAGTCATCATACTACTGAATGTCGTTACTGTTACCTTTGGGCATGCATATACATATATACGAACTATGAAGATCTTACTGAATTGGGTCATACCTGTCGATCACAAGGCCAGCACGTGATCCAAGAGGATGGTGAAACATACACACGCGCGCGCGCAAATATACAACTCTTAACCAATCAGTACTTTGGTGTCTTTAACACCCCTACGGACCAGAGCCACTTTTTTATGGTTTGAGATTAATTATAAAAAAAGGCTTCTGTTATACCTATTCCTTGGTCACTACAAAGGACAGAAGCGCTGGTTATCGGCGACGCGATGTTAACACAACCCTTTGTTTGGGCCACAAAGACTCGGCCTTGACCGAAGCTCAAACACTTGATGTTCATATTGAACATTGTCGCCTTGTTTGCCTAACCGCCCACAATCAATCTCCAACACCTCCCACCCTCTCCCCCCCATACCCACCCTCTACCCCCACCCCTCCCCCATCCCCTTCCCCCGCCTCCCTTCATCCCCAAGCCCTCCCTCTCCCCCTCCCAACCTCTCCCCCTTTCCCCGCCCTCCCCCCTTCCCCAGCCTTCCTTCCTTCTTTCCACCGCGCTCCCTCTCCCCCTCCCCCCGCCCTCACCCCCTACCCTTGCCCTCCCCCCCTTTCCCCTGCCCTCTCCCCCTTCCCCACTCTCCTCCCACATTTCCCCTACTCCCCAGCCCTTCCCATTCTCCCGACCTCCCCCCTTCCACCACTCTCCCCCTTCCCCAGCTCTCCCCTTTCCCCCAACCTCCCCCTTTACCCAGCCCTCCCCCACTTCCCCCGCCCTCCCCCTTACCCAGCCCTCCCCCACTTCCCCCGCCCTCCCCCTTACCCAGCCCTCCCTTTACATATATTCACACACACACACACACACACACACACACACACACACACACACACACGGGCTGTCTCTCACCTTACAACTCCCATCTCGGTGTCCTATGGCCTGCCCAGGTGCTTTTCCACTTTTAGGCGTAATATCCTGTTTCTGACAATCGAGTCAGATTCTTGATTTCCCCCCTCTCCCCCTCCCCTTCTTCCCCATTCTCCCCTCTCCCCCTTCGCCATCTCCCTCATTCTCTCCTTTCCTCTCCCCCCTCTCCACCCTCCTCCCTCTCTCCCCGTCTTCTCCCTTCTCCCTCCCCCTCTTTCCCCCTTCTCCTCCCCCTCCTCCTCCTCCATTCTCTTCCTCTCCCTCCCTTCCTCCCTCGTCTACTTCCACACATTTCCTCTTCCCATCCCAGCTCCTCCTACCTCTCTTCCCTCCCTCTTCTTCCCCCCTCCCCCCTCTCCCTCCCTCCCACCCTCACGGCTCTTGGGCACCGTACTCGGTGACCTCAGAAGGGAAGTTCACCACGTACAATCCCTTCGTCATCCGATACGAACCTTTCGGTCATCTGTCTTCTCCTCCTCCTCCTCCTCCCTTCCTCCTCTTCCTTTCCTCCTCCTCCCTTACTCCTCTTCCTTCTTCCCCTTCCTCCTCCTCTTCCTTCCTCCTCCTCCTCCTTTTCCTTCCTCCTCCTCCTTTACTCCTCTTCCTCCACCTCCCTCCCCTCCTCTTCCTCCTCCTCTTCTCCCTCCCCTCCTCCTCCTCCTCTTCTCCCTCCACTCTTCCTCCTCTTCTCCCTCCCCTCCTCCTCCTCCTCTTTTTTCTCCTTTCCTCCCGTTCTCCCTCCCTTCTTCCTCCTCTTCCTCTTTCCTCTAATCTCCTCCTCCTCTACCTTTTTCATCATCATCCTCTTCTCCTTCTCCTCCATCTCCTCCTCTTCCCCCTCCACTCCTACTCCTTTTCCCTCTTCCTCCTCTTTTCCTTCCCCTCCACCTCCTTTCCCCCCTCCACTCCTCCTACTCCTCTTCCTCTTCCCTCCTCCTCCTGCTCCTCTCTTCCTTCCCCTCCACCTCCTCTTTTCCCTCCCCTCCTCCTCCTTTTCCCTCCTCCTTCTCCTCTCTTCCTTTCCCTCCACCTCCTCTTTTCACTCTCCTCCTCCTCCTCCTCTTCCCTCCTCCTCCTCTTCCTCCTCCTCTGTCTGCACACAATTCTTTCGCCTTCCACCTCACTAAACCTTGGAATTTTTAGGGCCGATTTTGGCACAATATGTCGAAGTGAGTGTCTAAAGAAAATGGTTCATCTTAGGCAAATATGTCCTTTTTCATAATTCAATTAAATTCATCCAATAAAACCATATAAATTTCATTCAGTATTGAATTACATTTCTCTGCTCTTCACAAGCAAAAAGAAATGAATGAGTAAAGAAACAAATAAAGAAATAAAATAGCATATATGAAAAACTATTTCATTAACGACACTTCTGTTTATCAGGGAAGAAAAGGTCAACCATTATAGAATTACATTCCTTTCATTATCTAAGAAGAAAATTAACCCATTACCTTCCTCTTCAGCCACTGTCAATAAAATTCCTTTGTTCATCGGATGAAAAAAATAAATAAATAAATAAATAGATAAATAAATAAGATAAAATAAATAAACAAATAAATAAAAATAAATAAAATAAAAGAATAAATAAATAAATAAATAAAAGAAACAACAAATAAATAAATAAAAGAAACAACAAATAAATAAAAGAAACAACAAACAAATAAATAAATAAAAGAAAAAACAAATAAATAAATAAAAGAACAAATAGATAAATAAAAGAAACAAATAAATAAATAAAAGAAACCACAAATAAATAAATAGATAAATAAAAGAAACAACAAAAAATAAATAAACTAAATAAATGGAACAACAAACAAATAAATGAATAAAAATCAATAAATCAATAAATAAATAAAAGAAACAACAAAAAATAAATAAAAGAAACAACAAATAAATAAATAAATAAATAAAAGAAACAACAAACAAATAAATGAATTAAATAAAAGAAACAACAAAAAATAAATAAAATAAAATAATTTCTTGGAGTACCTTCACTGTCTCCCACCCCCCGCTCTGATGGTCCCCCGAAATTCAAATTTAGCAAATCAGTCGGAATCCAAAACAAACTGCTCTTTCGCCTCTGCACATTTTTCATGCAACTCCTTTTCCTTCTTGTCCTCCTCCTCTTCCTCCTCCTTCTTGTCTACCTCCTCCTCCTCCTCCTTCTTGTCTACCTCCTCCTCCTCCTCCTCCACCTCCTCATCTTCCTTTTCCTTCTCGTCCACCACCTCCTCCTCCTCTTCTTCCTTTTCCTTCTCGTCCACCTCCTCCTCCTCTTCCTTTCTTTCTCGCCCACCTTCTCCTACTCCTCCTCCTCCATCTCTTCCTCCCCCTTCATCTCCTCCTCCTCCTCCATCTCCCACTCTTCTTCCGCTTCTCCTCCTTCTCCTCAATCTCCCCCTCCTCCTCCATCTCCCCCTCTTCTTTCTTCTTCCCCTCATCCTCCACCTCTTCCTCCTCCATCTTCTCCTATTCCTCCTCCATCTCCTATTCCTTTTCTTCTTCCTCATCCTTTTCAAACATCTCTCACTCCTCCTCCTCCAGCTCGCCCTATTCCTCTTCTTCCACCTCTTCCTTTTCCTCCATGCCTCCTCTTCCTCCTCCATCTCCCCTCCTTTCCCTCGTCCTTCTCCCCCTCCTCCCTTCCTTCTTTTCCTCCCCTTCCACCTCCTCCTCTTCCTCCTCCTCACCTTCCTCCTTTTCCTTTTCTTCCTCTTCCTTTATCTACCCTCTTTCTCCCCCTCCTCCTCACTTTCCTTCTTTTCCTCCCCTTCCACCTCCTCCTCCTTCTCACCTTCCTCCTCTTCCTCTCCTCCCCTTCCTCACCTTCCTCCTTTTCCTCCTCCTCTATCTACCCTCCTTCTCCCCCTCCTCCTCACCTTCCTTCTTTTCCTCCCCTTCCACCTCCTCCTCTTCCTCCTCCTCTTCCTCCTCCTCATTTTGGTTTTACGAAAATGGGTCGTTCTCGTCCCTGGTCGCTATCGCCTCCTCGTTGTCGTTGCGAGCGCCTTTAAGTGCTTCGATACTCTTGCCAAACGCCTTAATGGCCTATAGGTGTATTACACCTTCGATTTGTATGCGTATGTGTGCGTACGCTTGTGTGTGTGTGTGTGCGTACGTGTGTGTGTATGTGCGTGCGTGTGTGTGTATGTGCGTACGTGTGTGTATGTGTGTGTGAATGTGTATGCATCCGTTTGTGTGCGAACTTTTGTGTGTGTGTGTGTGTGTGTGTGTGTGTGTGTGTGTGTGTACGCGCGTGTGTGTTTGTACGTGTTTGTGTACGTGTGTGTGTATGTGTGTGTGTGTGTGTGTGTGTGTGTGTGTGTGTGTGTGTGTGTGTGTGTGTGTGTGTGTGTGTGTGTGTGTGTGTTTACCTTATCATAATATACATTTGTATGTGTCTGTGTGTATATATGTGCACTTATGTTTACATAATTGTAATATAGAGGAAATGAGCTACGCTCGTGTGTGATTTAACATGGTCTTGGATCAGATGTTGGACTCGTGATCGACAGCTATTTCCCTCCCGGAAGAGAGCTCAGAGCTCAAATATGATCGATCCATGGGTAATGCTATGACCTTACACGCACAAACAGACCCAACTCCTCGCCCAGGGGAGTTGGAGTAACGACTCGCAGCGCAGCGATATTAAAATTATTTCATCCCTGGGCGGGATTCGAGCCCGGACCACCGTAGTGGAGACCGGGAACTCTAACCACTGCGTCATCGTGTGTGTGTGTGTGTGTGTGTGTGTGTGTGTGTGTGTGTGTGTGTGTGTGTGTGTGTGTGTGTGTATGTGTGTGTATTATTTCACAGAACCCTTTGTGAACTCTTTAAAATCGAGACAATCTTTTTTGTATATAAAAACCTCACAATTTCAGAGCGCCTCTGATTAATTAATAAAATAAAAAAAAAAAGTCCTCAAAACAAAACTTAACTAAAAACTACAATATTCATTCTATTTTCTAATTATCATATTTCACCATTAACCACATTCTTAAACCTTGTTCTAGATTACTTTGACCGTGATTCAAGTTACTTTGAACTTGTTTTGAGTCACTTTGAGCCAGGGACTCAAAGCTGAGGTTAATTAAACTTTTTTTTCGAGAAGAGTAAGTCCCGACGCGATTTCAAAATTTCTTGAAGATCAAAGGAGCCAATTTGGACTCAAAATTTGTCCAAGTCGGTACTCACTCGCCGTTACTCCGTTTTCTTTCAACATCAATTTTAAATGAACTTAATGGTTCGTTTTTTAACACCAAAGCGTTTCTATGAGGGACATACATAAACACATACACACACACAAACATGCACACACACACACACACACACACACACACACACACACACACACACACACACACACACACACACAATATATATATATATATATATATATATATATATATATATATGTATGTATGTATACCTTATGCAGTATATGTATATTGTTCAGGCTCCGTGCAATCTAACTTAATGGAAATTATGATAAAAACTAAAGGATTTCTAGCAGTACCTAGAAGTCAATCAATAACAAATTATATATACTCTGTTTTCTATTTTTCTATCATTATCATCATCATTATTATTATTACTCAAGTCGCCATGATTACTACTCGAACAGCTCACGTTATCATTATATTATATATATATATATATATAGGTGTATGTATATATATACACACACACATATATATATATATATATATATATATATATGTATATATATGCATATATATATATATATATATATATATATATATATATATATATGAGTTGAGGAAGCGAAGCTATATATTTTGATTGCTAACTGCAATCCTCTTCAGCAATCGAAATATATAGTTTCGCTTAGTGAACTCTCGTCTGACTGTGATGTTGTGATTTACAAATGTCTTACTACATTTCTCACCATATATGTATATATATATATATATATATATATATACATACACCAAAGGCTTTTTCCCCCTACACGGGGGGGTAGCCAAAAAGAAAAAGGCATAGAAACCTCTCCCACCCATTCCATTTCCTATATATTCCACTCCCCTCCACCCTCCTCCCTCCCTCTTATCTTGGCACCTCATGGATGACGGGTCATCCCTGCATCCTGTCCACTGCCCTGGGTAAGAAGCAGTGGACAGGATGAACAGAAAACGGGAATCGTCAAACTATTTTATTCATCTCCATGTAACCTCTCTCCTACAATGCCGTCAGGTGATTTAATTAATTATTTCTTAATGTTTTTAGGCAACAGTAGCACCTTTATCCAAAAAGTACTAGAATAATATATATACGTATATATATATATATATACATATATATATATATACATATATATATATATATATACATATATATATATATATATATATATATATATATATATATATATGAATAGTATCAGCAGTGACAGTGATGTCAATCAAATAATTCCAATTATCGTCCCCGGATTCGAACCGGGCTCGTGAAATCACAACGCTATTGTCTTACCGACTGAGCTATCGACCCTATGAAATTCTCCAACTTGGAAGTTATTCACTGGTGATTCTATTCAGGTATGACAACGACGATAAGTCCATCAAGGAAACGTACCAGTCTAACCACTTGCTACAAGTTGCCCTAGTTCTCTGTAAAAAATAAGTACGGACGGCAGTTAGCAGTCGACTTAGTTCCTCGGGAAGTAGATTAACTTCCAGGTTGAGAATTTGATAGGGTCGATAGCTCAGTCGGTAAGACAATGGCGCCGTGATTTCACGAGCCTGGTTCGAATCCGGGGACGACAGTCGGAATTATTTTATATATACAGTATATATATATATATATATATATATATATATATATATTACATATATATATACATATATATATATATATATATATGAAATATTATAATCATAAAGTCACCCCTAACTATGAACAATTTTCTCTGACGGCGTGACGGACACAGCAGAATTTTTCCTGTTAACTTTTTAGTATTTCTTCTGGCTGTCTACAGGCGATATTATTCAATGGAGGTCATTCCCCGTTTAAGGAAGGAAGGGAAGAGTTACATTTATCCCGAGGATTCTATTCACACATAACCAGCGCTTCTATCCAAGGAGACAAAACCGCGTCGATGAGATGGGGGGGGGTCATAGAGGTGGTCGAGGAGTGGTTTAAGGGGGACAGTAACAGCACGGAGGGAGAGCATACACGACTTAGGCATTCTTCTTTAAGTAGGGATTAGTCTCTAGTCATAAGATATTTCTGTGTGACTCTGAGCCGTGGGGGCGTCACTAATGGCCCCCTGAAATGGTGAACACATATAGCGTGGTAGATGACTCAGGGAGGACAATAGAGTTAAAAATTATCAATATTTTTTTTTAGTGGAAATAGATAGATAAAAAATGAGAAAGTCTGGTCCGTAGGGGTATTAATCAAGTAAGTCCACGATCAGACTCTTCTAAAAAAAAAAAAAAAAAAAAAAAAAAAAAAAAAAAAAAAAAATAATAAAAATAATAATAATAATAATAATTATAATAATAATAATAATAATAATAATAATAATAATCGACGTCATCATGGTCCGTGGGGGTGTTAAGTAAGTCCACGATCGGGCTCTTAAAATAAAAAAATAAAAAATAAAAATAAAAAAATAAAAAAATAAATAATAATAATAATAATAATTTAATAATAATAATAATAATAATAATAATAATTTAATAATAATAATAATAATAATAATAATAATAATAATAATAATAAAATAAATAAAAAATAAAAAATCGACGTGACCATGGTCCGTAGGGGTGTCCCGTCAGTCCCCCTTACAACGGGGAGCTCTATGGGGGAAGCCTTCTGTTTGCTAAGAGGTTAAGATAATTTGTCTTGGTTAGTAAGCGGGTTAGATTAACTCTCTTACCTCGGCATCTGTTTCCATGTGGACGCCTGAAGGGCCCGACATCACTTCCACGTCCAACATCTCGGGCGATTTTGTATTATTACCTGCAGAGAAAAAAATCTTAGAAAAAAAAAACACACAAACACACACACACGCACACATACACATACACACACACACATGCACGAACGCTCACACACACAGTGGCAGTTTTGTGTTATTACCTGTAGAGAAGAAATCTTAGAAAAACATACACAAACACACACGCACACAAAGACACACTACGGCGGTCCGGGTTCAAATCCCGCCCAGGGCTGAAATAACTTCAGTATCACATCGCTGCGGGTTGTTACTCCAACTCCCGTGGGCGGGGAGTTTGGAATGTGTGTGTAAGGTCAAAGCATTACCCATAGATCGGTCATATATGAGCTCTAAGCTCTCTTCCGGGAGGGTAAAAACTGTCGATCACGAGTCCAATACGTGATCCAAGACCATGGTGAATCACACAGGTATGTTAACTGAAGAGTTGGTGACGGGACCCCACGAGCCTTGCTCCTTTCTTGTATACTATGATTAAGTAAATACAGTTAGGTTAAAACACACACATGCACACACACAAACACACATACACACACGCACACATACGAAAGATTCCATAGACCAATAGAGACATAAACGCAGACAGACAGACAGACAGACAGACAGACAGACAGACATATTTATACCTTTATTCTACCTGCCGTCGGACGATTTTATTCACTCAAGAAGGCACCCCTCCCCCTCTTCTTCTACTCCCACCAAGAGAAGAATGATGATTTTCAATATATATTCAATGTCTTCTACTCCTGTTGATGATATACAATGTCTATTGTATGTCCACGGCCGATTACTCCAGAATAAATCAAACTTTATTACACAAGGTGAGGTCCCTACGCCAGGAGGCGCTGAGTATCTGCGGCCGAAGCCGTCGTCTTTGCCCTATGAAGCGCTTTGGGGACTTGTGAGGGATCGTTAATTAACGGTCGCTGCTGGGATGCGTGGAGGAGTGCGGGTTTCGAACCCACAAGTAAGCGAATGCGAGACTAAGGTCGCCTTCCCACGAGCGTTTCCGTACGCGCGTTCGGGTGCGCCGCGCTTTAACTTTCAATGGAGTTCAATGGGACCTTTCACACGACGCGTTTTGCAGACGTGTGAAAGGTCCCATTGAACTCCATTGGAAATTAAAACGCGGCGCACCTGAACGCGCGTACGGAAACGCTCATGTGAAAGCGGCCTAACGCTTCCGATGATGCTACTAGCGCTGTTATGTTTCTTTGAAAATATATATACATACATATATGCATAAATACATACATATATGCATACATACATACATATATACATACGTGCATACATACATACATACATACATATATGCATAGATACATGCATACATCCATACATATATACATACATAGATACATGCATATATGCATACTCGTACATACACACATACATATATGCATACATTCATACATATATACATATATCCATAGATATATATATATATATATATGTATATATATATATATATATATATATATATATGCATACATACTCGTACATACATACGTGCAAATATACATACATACATACATGCCTGCCTTGTCTTCCTATCTACTTACCTACTTATATATCTTTCTACGTCCCTACTTCCCTCCCTCCCTCTCCTCCCTCCTCCTTCACTCCCTCCCACTACCTCCTTCTCTATTTTGCCTCTCTTTCTTTGCCTTCGCCTCCTCATCTCCCCTCACCCCTCCTTCGTCCTTCTCTCTTTCTCTCTCTCTCTCTTTCTCTCCACATAGTATGTGTGTGTGTGTGTGTGTGTGTGTGTGTGTGTGTGTGTGTGTGTGTGTGTGTGTATTCACCTTGGTCTTTGGATCACGTGTTGGACTCGCGATCGACAATTATTTCCCTCCCGGAAGAGAGCTCAGAGCTCGTATGACCGATCTATGGGTAATGCTATGACCTTTCACACACACACACACACACCCAACTCCCCGCCCACGAGAGTCAGAGTAACGACCCGAAGCGCAGCGATACCGAAATAATTTCGGCCCTGGGCAGGATTCGAACCAGGTACTGCGAGCACCACCGTACTTACCAGTCCAATGCTCTACCAACTGCGCCACCGTGCTCTACCAACCGCCACACCGTGTGTGTGTGTGTGTGTGTGTGTGTGTGTGTGTGTGTGTGTGTGTGTGTGTGTGTGTGTGTGTGTGTGTGTGTGTGTGTGTGTGTGTACGTGTGTGTGCGCGCGCGCGTGAGTGTGTGTGTGCGTACGTGTGTGCACGCGCGTGTGTGTGTGTGCGTACATGTGTGCGCGCGTGCGTGTGTGTGTGTGAGTACGCGCGCGCGCGCGTGTGTTTGTACGTGTTTGTGTACGTGTGTGTGCGTGTGTGTGTGTTTACTTTATCATAATATACGTTCATATGTGTCTGTGTGTGTATATGTGCATGTGTTATTATGGCCCCTAGTGATCCATAATATATATTTTTTTAAAACACTAAATCCTTGTCAACAGTGTATCTACTGATGATACTCGTATGTATAAAGGCTATATCACATATAAAACAGATATGCTACAAATTTCTTTTTACAAATGTGTGTTTAAAAATGTAGAAAAAATATTTAGTAATTTGTTTTTTCAAAAATTATTTTAGTTTCCTGCATTTTAAATAAACACATTCATACATAGAATATATATATATATATATATATATATATATATATATATATATATGTGTGTGTGTGTGTGTGTGTGTGTGTGTGTGTGTGTGTGTGTGTGTGTGTGTGTGTGTGTGTGTTCTTACCTGATATATTTTTATTCTGATGCCCTGGAGAAATTGTCGGTTCAATGTTATGTATGCTATCTCTTATCATTCCAGTGTATTTTCCAAGCGAGTTCGAGATTTGATAATATTTATGATTATGATTTTCTCTGCAGGAAATTAACCCAGAGAGATAACAAAGAAATATGGAGAAAAATAACCAAAAACACATAATTATATACTTTCTCACTTTCAAACAAATGAATAATTTACATTAATTTTCTATTTTTATTTTCGATTTATCTTTATTTATTTTCATTTATTTTCTATTTTCTATTTTTTTTTTTTTTCACTTAAACCACGAGGAACAAATTTTTGTTATTTTTTCCCGTTTCGTTGATGAAGAACACCCACTCCTCATGAAGAACAACAAGAAATGAAGAACAAGAAAAATAACACTGAATGAGATCAAGGAAAATAACACTGAAGAACAAATTCAGTTAATTTTTCCTGGTTCGTTGAAAAACAACGAGAAATGAAGAACAAGAAAAACAACACTAAAGAAGAACAAATTTAGTTATTCTTTCCCGTTTCGTTGATGAAGAACAACCATTCCTCATAAAGAACAACGAGAAACGAAGAACAAGAAAAATAACACTGAAGGAGAACAAAGTTATCCTTTCCCGTTTCGTTGATGAAGAACAACCACTCCTAATGAAGAACAACGAGAAACGAAGAACAAGAAAAATAACACTGAAGGAGAACAAACAGCCTCCCTGGACAACGCGTCTTGACTGACGGCAGACTCTTCCGAAGTCTGGAAGAGGAAACGAGTCTCGGGTTCTTTTCCAAAAATAGAAACAAATTTGCCGAAGACTTTTCCTCCTGAAGAACTGTCTTTAGATCCTGGCCCTCAGGGTCAAGTCCACGCTTCAGACGGGTCACCCTCGACCAGAGACCTAAGCGTGACCTTTATCAAGGTCAAGGAGAACTTTGTGAAAGTGAAGACTGTGAAGATGAAGATGAAAGTGAATGTACATATGCGAGATTGTGAACTTTGTGAAAGTGAAGATTGTGAAGATGAAGATGAAAGTGAATGTACATATGCGAGATTGTGAACTTTGTGAAAGTGAAGATTGTGAAGATGAAAATGAAAGTGAATGTACATATGCGAGATTGTGAACTTTGTGAAAGTGAAGATTGTGAAGATGAAGATGAAAGTGAATGTACATATGCGAGAATGTGAACTTTGTGAAAGTGAAGATTGTGAAGATGAAGATGAAAGTGAATGTACATATGCGAGATTGTGAACTTTGTGAAAGTGAAGATTGTGAAGATGAAGATGAAAGTGAATGTACAAATGCGAGATTGTGAACTTTGTGAAAGTGAAGATTGTGAAGATGTAGATGAAAGTGAATGTACATATGTGAGAATGTGAACTTTGTGAAAGTGAAGATTGTGAAGATGAAGATGTAAGTGAATGTACAAATGAGAGAATGTGAACTTTGTGAAAGTGAAGATTGTGAAGATGTAGATGAAAGTGAATGTACATATACGAGAATGTGAACTTTGTGAAAGTGAAGATTGTGAAGATGAAGATGAAAGTGACTGTACAAATGCGAGAATGTGAACCTTGTGAAGATGAAGATGAATGTACAAATGAGAGAATGTGAACTTTGTGAAAGTGAAGATTGTGAAGATGAAGATGAAAGTGAATGTACATATATGAGAATGTGAACCTTGTGAAAGTGAAGATTGTGAAGATGAAGATGAAAGTGACTGTACAAATGCGAGAATGTGAACCTTGTGAAAGTGAAGATTGTGAAGATGAAGATGAAAGTGAATGTACAAATGTGTGAATGTGAACCTTGTGAAAGTGAAGATTGTGAAGATGAGGATGAAAGTGACTGTACAGATACGAGAATGTGAACCTTGTGAAAGTGAAGATTGTGAAAGTGAATATACAAATACGAGAATGTGAACTTAGTGAAAGAGAAGATTGTGAAAGTGAATATACAAATAGGAGAATGTGAACTTTGTGAAAGTGAAGATTGTGAAGGTGAATGTACAAATGCGAGAATGTGAACTTTGTGAAAGTGAAGATTGTGAAGGTGAATGTACAAATGCGAGAATGTTAACTTTGTGAAAGTGAAGATTGTGAAGATGAAGGTGAAGGTGAATATACAAATACGAGAATGTGAACTTTGTGAAAGTGAAGATTGTGAAGGTAAATATACAAATACGAGAATGTGAACTTTGTGAAAGTGAAGATTGTGCAGATGAAGGTGAATATACAAATGTGAGAATGTGAACTTTGTGAAAGTGAAGATTGTAAAGACGAAGACGAAGGTGAAGATACAAATACGAGAATGTGAACATTGTGAAGATGAAGATGAAAATGAAGGTTAAGATACAAAAACGAGAATGTGAACGTGAACACAAAGTTGAGCATACACACAAACACGAACGTGAGCATGAACATGAACATGAACGTGAATCTGAAAATGAACGTGAATCTGAAAATGAACGTGATCATGAACAAGAAGACGAACACGAACGTGAACATGAACGTCACCATGAACGTGAACATGAACATGACCATGAACGTGAAAACGAACGTGAAGACGAGCGTGGGCATGAACGTGAACATGAACGTGAATCTGAAAATGAACACGAACTTAAACATGAACGCGAACATGAAGACCAACGTGAACATGAACGTGAAAATGAAGACGAACGTGAACAAGAACGTAAACACAAACATATACAAAATGAGGACGACTAAGTCCACAAACACAATATTCAAACACACACACACACGAAGATAATATTCACACACACATACACACACGAAGATAATATTCACACACATACACACACACACACACACACACACACACACACACACACACACACACACACACACACACACACACACACACACGCAGTTGATAGAGTTCCCGGCCCCCACTACGGCGGCCTGGGTTCGAATCCTGCCCAAGGCTGAAATAATTTCAGTATCGCTGCGCTGCGAGTCGTTACTCCAACTCGCGTGGGCGGGGAATTGGGGTTTTGTGTGCGTGAGGGGTGCCAGCATTACCCATAGATCGGTCATATGAGCTCTAAGCGCTCTTTCGGGAGTGAAATAGCTGTCGATCACAAGTCCAACACGTGACCCAAGGCAATGCTGACTGATGAATCACATACACACACGAAGAAAATATTCACACACACAAACACACACACACACACGAAGATACTATTCACACACGCACACACATACATACACACACATACACACACACACACACACACACACACACGAAGATACTATTCACACACGCACACACATACATACACACACATACACACACACACATACACGCACACACACACAAATACACACACACACATACACACACACACACATACACGAAACCGCTAATCCAAGCGTACAAAGCTATGCAAACACTCCCATTTGAATATATAGAGTGCCATTGACACCCTTGTGGGGTCAGACACAAACCACATATCATATAAATTCACAAAGCGCCCCTTGCTTACTTCAACGGAATAGCATCACCCACGTTAATCACCCAAACTACGCGAGTTGCAGGATATGTACACACACACGTGTGTGTGTGTGTGTGTGTGTGTGTGTGTGTGTGTGTGTGTGTGTGTGTGTGATTCACCATGGTCTTGGATCATGTGTTTTACTCGTGTGTGTGTGTGTGTGTGTGTGTGTGTGTGTGTGTGTGTGTGTGTGTGTGTGTGTGTGTGTGTGTGTGTGTGTGTGTGTGTGTGTGTGTGTGTGTGTGATTGTAGTATACAGGATTGGAGCTATCTTCATGGAGGTCATATCTCTGTACCTCTATTTGTCAAACACTACTTCAAGTTCATTTATGTTGTCTGATACGAGTATGTATCTCTCTGTATCTCTCTCTCTCTCTCTATGTGCATGTGTGTGTGTGTGTGTGTGTGTGTGCATGTGTGTGTGTGTTTGCATGTGTGTATGTGTGTATGTGTGCATGTGTGTGTGTGTGTGTGTGTGTGTGTGTGTGTGTGTGTGTGTGTGTGTGTGTGTGTGTGTGTGTGTGTGTGTGTGTGTGTGTGTGTGTGTGTGTGTGTGTGTGTTTACCTAGTTGTATTTACCTAGTTGTATCATACGGGAAGGGAGCTATGCTCGTAGTGACCCGTCTTTGTATCTTTCAACATCAAGTTGTTCTTGAATTCTTCTATATTATTTGCACATACTGTGTGTGTGTGTGTGTGTGTGTGTGTGTGTGTGTGTGTGTGTGTGTGTGTGTGTGTGTGTGTGTGTGTGTGTGCGTGTGTGTTTCAATACACAATCTCTCGTGTATGTATGTTGTCTCTGGATTATCTGTCTCTCTTTTTTTCTCACTGTGTGTGTGTGTGTGTGTGTGTGTGTGTGTGTGTGTGTGTGTGTGTGTGTGTGTATGTGTGTGCGTGTGTGTATGTGTTTGTTACAACGCAACCTCTCGTGTAGTTTCCTCTTTGGTTTCGTGAAAGGCGAAGCTTAGTCCCCTTCAAAAAGAATAAAACGAAATTATACGATTTTTTCGTCAAGTGTCATGTTTCTTTCTCATATATCTTTCCTTATTCCTTTTTAATTCGTTCACATTCCCAAATCTCCTGTTCTTTGATTTTCTTATATTTCAATTGTTTTTTTTTTGTCCTCCCTATATTATTCCTAATTTTTCTTTATTCTTCGTTCAGTTTCATTACCTTTCATAGACAATTCTTTTGTTATTTATCAACTTTCTCGTTTTATTAATAATCTACCATTTCTTATTTTTTCGTTATTCCTTGTTCAGTTTCATTACCTTTCGTTCACCAATTTTGTTTTATTATTTATCATCTTTTTCGTATTTTTAAAAATAATCTACCACTTCTTTCTATTCCCAATTCTCATTTTCATATTTCCATCTTTGTTCACATTATCTCTCTTCCAGAGTTCAGAGGTTAATCTCTATGATGCCCCCTAATACTGCCTAGGGATTAATCCCTTAGGCTTTAGGCCTTAAACCTCTTGGATGGTTCTTAACCTCTGCCCCTTCTTGGGGGTTAACCCACTAGAATTCAGAGGTTAATCTCTATGATGCCCCCTAACACTTTCTGGGGATTAATCCCTTAGGCTTTAGAGCTTAACCTCCTGGATGGTTCTTAACCTCTGCATCTTCTTAGGGGTTAACCCACTAGATTTCAGAGGTTAATCTCCATGATTCCCCCTAACACTGCCTGGGGATTAATCCCATAAGCTGCTTAACCTCTTGGATGGTTCTTAACCTCTGCCCCTTCTTGGGGGTTAACCCACTAGATTTCAGAGGTTAATCTCCATGATTCCCCCTAACACTGCCTGGGGATTAATCCCATAAGCTGCTTAACCTCCTGGATGGTTCTTAACCTCTGCATATTCTTGGGGGTTAACC
>NC_134791.1:7486152-7503652 GCF_046742065.1 Oratosquilla oratoria | reverse complement strand
AAGAGAAAGAAGAGGAGGAGGAGGAGGGGAAAGAAAAGGAGGAGGAGGAGGAGGAGAAAGAAGAGGAGATGGTGGAGGAGGAGAAAGAAGAGGAGAAGGTGGAGGAGGAGGAAGAGGATAACGGTGGAAAGTAATAATTTCTTTACTCGACACTATTAATCAATTTATTACCATCATGACTACATTATTTGTTTCATTACTACAACCGCAGTTGACAATTACGGAATTAATTCATTTATTTATTTTCTGATTGCAATTTGAATTGTGGGCAGATTTGGCGGTAAATCATATATATATCTTATCAAACAAAAAACTTTTTTCTTTATGAAAGTTTTTAGCTAAAAACCAAACTTTTAATGGTGTGATCTTTTTAATGCATTTTGATTACTTTGCATACATACACACGCACACGTACGCACACTGCGGTGGCGCAGTGGTAGAATTCCCGACCGCCACTACGCTGCGAGTCGTTACTCCAACTCTCGTGGGTGGGGAGTTGTGTGTGTGTGCGCGTATGCACGCACGCACGTACACACACACACACATACACACACACACTGCGGTGGCGCAATGGTAGAATTCCCGGCCGCCATTATGACTGTCCGGGTTCGAATCCCGTCCAGGGCTGAAATAATTTCAGTATCGTTGCGCTGCAAGTCGTTACTCCAACTCTCTGGGGTGGGGAGTTGTGTGTGTGTGTGTGTGTGTGTGCGTGTAAGGTCACAGCATTACCAATAAATCGGTCATACATGAGCTCTCAACTCTCTTCCGGGAGGGTAATATCTGTCGATCACGAGTCCAACACGTGATCCAAGGCCATGGTGAATCACGTATATTATAGTTCTATAATCAATAATGACGTCACCATTTCATTAAAAATGATGACGTCACTATTCTATGGGTTTCTGTGATACATCTACCCAAAACTAACCATGATCTTGGATCACGTGATGGATTCGTGATCGACAGATATTACCCTCCCGGATGAGAGCTCAGAGCTCATATAAGGCCCGGTCTATTATGGGTAATGCTGCGTATTTGTCGATTAAAAAAAAAAAAAAAAAAAAAAAAAAATCGAGGACATTTCTTTTTATTCGGAATTTCTGAAATTAGGAAAGTGTTCATTAATCGCAACGAAGGTACGTCTAGGAAAAATTTTCTTTCTAGAAATCGGAAGAATTCTAGAAATACACATGCGAATTATTCATTAAGTTGGAAAAAAAACTATTCTGAGTTTCCGAAATTTCGAGTTTCCATTAAAGCAAACCAAACCCATTCTAGAAAAAATTCTCTAGAACCCGGAGAGGAATTCTAGAACTACAGACATTACTGATTTAAAAAAAAAAAAAAAAAAAAAAAAAAAAAAAATCACTATTCGGAATCTCTGAATTTTGAGTTTCAAATATCTTCTCTAAAAGGTCTTTCTAGAATCGCTCTAGAACCCCGAAAGTAATTCTAGAACTACAAAAAAAAATTCTACCTAAATTCGGAATCTTTGAATCCCGAGTTTCTAATATTTTCTCTAAAAAGTCTTTCTAGAATCTCTCTAGAACCCGGAGAGGAATTCTAGAAATACAAAGATTACTGATTAAGTAAGAAAAAAATAATAATAATAATAATAATAATAAATAAATTTCTCCCTAAATTCGGAATCTCTGAATTTCGAGTTTCTAATATTTTCTCTAAGAAGTCTTTCTAGAATCTCTAGGACTGCACGAGAGGAGTTCTAGAAATACAAATATTACTGATTAAGTAAAAAAAATAAACAAATAAATAAACAAATAAGAATAAAACTCCTTATTCGGAATTTCTGAATTTCGAGTTTCTAACATTTTCTCTAAGAAGTCTTTCTAGAATCTCTCTAGGACTGCACGAGAGGAATTCTAGAAATACAAAGATTACTGATTAAGTAAAAATAAATAAATAAATAAATAAAAATAAGAATAAAACTCCTTATTCGGAATTTCTGAATTTCGAGTTTCTAACATTTTCTCTAAGAATTCTTTCTAGAATCTCTAGGACTGCACGAGAGGAATTCTAGAAATACAAAGGTTACTGATTAAGTAAAAAAAAAAATCAAATAAATGAATAAGAATAAAACTCCTTATTCGGAATTTCTGAATTTCGAGTTTCTAACATTTTCTCTAAGAAGTCTTTCTAGAATCTCTAGGACTGCATGAGAGAAATTCTAGAAATACAAAGATTACTGATTAAGTAAAAAAAAAAAAATCAAATAAATAAATAAAAATAAGAATAAAACTCCTTATTCGGAATTTCTGAATTTCGAGTTTCTAACATTTTCTCTAAGAAGTCTTTCTAGAATCTCTCTAGGACTGCTCAAGAAGCACAAGTGGAGGCAATGGAGTCGTTAGACGCCCGAATGGGCTCGACAGTAGCAACAGGTAGCTGCGTAACAAGCAATTGAAACGCTCGACACAATAGGTTAAGTACTCAGCGTCGTTGTGTAACCAATTTATTTATTTATTTATTTGTTATCATTTGTCTGTTTGTTTGTTATTATTTGCTTGATTCTCGTTGATTATTAGTTATATGTCAATTTATCATTGTTTACTATTTACCTGTTTGTTTATTATTTCACTATACCTATGCATTTATCTATGTATTTTATTATTTACATTATTGTATTTTTATTTATTCATTTATTTATTTACCATTATTATGATTTTTTTCGCATCCGACCTAGATATGGACCAAAAGGTCTCCTGTCGGTATGTTCCGCCTATGTAATCCTTTGTAATTTGGCCACACTTTGGCGATTTTATTCTGGTTAACGGTGCGTGGTCTTTAATCGTATGGCGTCTTTCGATGTATTTGGAAAAAATATGATGTTATTATTTTTCATTTTTGTTATTTGCTTATTAAATCCTTGTTGGAATCCCTCGATAATAGAAGTATTGCCTATTTATTTATTCTTTTATTTATTTATTTGTTTATTTTAGTATGCAAATGTAAGACATTATTATCATTATTATCATTATCATTATTATTATTATTATTATCATCATCACCATTTATTTATTTATTTATCTATTTATTTTTAGGCAAACGCAAGACATCATCATTATTATTATTATAATTATTATTATTATTATTTTATCTTTTATTTATTTATTCTTTATTTTCTTATCTTTTTAGGCAAATGTAAGACATTATTATTTTTTTTTCTAATTTATCTATTTATTTTTCATTTTTATTTTTATCTTTTTAGGCAAATGTAAAACACTAATTGTTTTTTCTAGGTTGGTTCAAATGCACGCACTTACAGATTCTCAACATCTGCCGGAGAGAAAACTCGAGCAATACAATTTTCGTTTAGTTTGTAAAGTTTTTACCCAAATATGCCAAAGACGCGTCCATTGTCTCAGATGGGCGGGGGGCGACTATCCCTCCCCCCCCCACTCTCGTCTCCCCCCCCCGGGGGGTGTTTTTTTTTTTTTTGTGTTTTTTTTTTTTTTTTTTTTTTTTTTTTTTTTTTTTTTTTTTTTTTTTTTTTTTTTTTTTTTTTTTTTTTTTAGCTTGTCGAACTGTTCGAGTGTTAGGTCTGGTCTACCTCCTCCACGTTCGAAAGAATGGTACAGACAAAAAGACAGATGTACAGACAGACAGACAGACGGAGAGAAAATCAGACGGATATACAGACAGATAAATTGGGAAACAGATGGATATAAAGACAGACAGACAAATAGACAGAGACAAGCAGACAGACATACAGACAAAAAAAGAGCCATACAGACATACAGACGGACACAGAAAGTCAAGGAAGAGGTATGCAGACACAGACCAAAAAAAGGGAGGCATGTAGATAGGCAGGAGGTATATATATATACAGACATACAAACAATTCAAACATATACATACATATATGCATACATACATGTATACATACATACATACAAACACAGAGAACCTTACTCTAAATTGACTTGCCCTGACCTAACCTAATCCAATCTAAACAAACATAATCCAATCTAATCTTGCCTATGTTAACTTAGTCTAACTTAAACCTCTTCAAACCAACTTAACTAAAGAACTCACTCTCCATAACTATCTTTTTTACCCTAACCTACAACAGCGCCTTTTGAAAACATTTATGGTAAAAGATTTTGTAGCTTTTCTTTGAATATTGCGTTCGCTACAAAATTGTACTTTTTTTCTTCTTCGCACGAAGCGATTTTTTCTTTTTTTTTTTTTTTTTATTTTTTTTTTTTTGCGGAATTTTATGTTTGTTAAGCCGCGGTGACCTATGATTCAGACATTCTCTTTAATAAGGAGATGGTTACCCAATATATATTTTTAAAATATCAATTTAATTTATAAAATACTTTCCTTCAGTTGAATTTAATCATCTAACGACACCTATATTCAGGAATAGTTCCTGAGCAAAAAAAAAAAAAAAAAAAAGAAAAAAAAAATAAAAAAAAAAATAAAAAAAAAAAAAAAAAAAAAAAAAACTATGGTCGTAGTGTGTTGATTTTATTCTTAAGGGCCTCTGAGGCGGGGTCACGATCCTCCGCTACCCATTTCAGGTCAAAGGTCATCCCTTTGACTAAATATGATCGTTCATTCTTAGCCAGAACAGTATTTTGAAAGCTGGTCACTGCATTTACATGAGCTGAGGAAAGGCTCAAGTGTGAAGTCATTCACTAGTATTAATTTTGTTAAAACCTTTACAAAGTTAAAACAATATATATATATATATATATATATATATATATATACATACATATATATATATATTTATATATTTATATATATATATATATATATATATAGATATATATATATATATATATATATATATATGCGTGTGTGTGTGTGTGTATGTGTGTGTAACAAGTCGACAAAGAAGGTTTTATATTTCATTTGCCTCTAATTTGGTAAACTTTTCGAAAGTAAAAAAATATATAATTAATCTCTAACTCCGGGGCACGAGTCAAAAAAAAAAAAAAAAAAAGAATAATCGGATTACAGTACCGTTAACGATGTTACCATAAAAGTGTTCACATAATTACTTCCCCGTTCCACATCAGTGATTTTATTTTGGCTGACGACAAATGGTTTTGCTCAGCTGAGAGGGAACTCCTAGCACTAAGGGTTCAGGTTACTTTGGGAAATAGAGAGGGAGAGAGATAGAGATGGATTGATAACATATATACGTACCTACATATATATATATATATATATATATATATATATATATATAGAGAGAGAGAGAGAGAGAGAGAGAGAGAGAGACAGAGGGAGAGATAAAGAGAGAGAGAGCGAGAGTGTGAACGAGAGAGGAAGAGATAAGTTGTCGGCCCTTTAGAGGAACGCGGAGATGATCATAGCCGATGTCCATCTTGTAGGACCACGCCAACGGGCACACTCATACATAAGAAAACACACACACACACACACACACACACACACACACACACACACACACACACATATATATATATATATATATATATTTATATATATATATATATATATATATATATATACTGGGTGAGATAAAGGGTGGATGGATTCCAAACTACAGGCGGAAGAGATGGACGCAAAACTGTTGTCACTGCCAACAACTTTGCCATGGCACTGCAAGAAGTGTTTAGATTTCTAGACCCATCTCACGATTTCTCACGGATTTTGAGTTCCTGTGTGTGCGCATGTGTGTGTGTGTGTGTGTGTGTGTGTGTGTGTGTGTGTGTGTGTGTGTGTGTGTGTGTGTACGTGTGCATGTGCAGATATGTATGTGTACGTGTGTATGTGCAAATATGTATGTGTACGTGTATGTGCAGATATGTATGTGTGCGTGTGTATGTGCAGATATGTATGTGTACGTGTGATAAATGATAGCCAGCATGGTTTCAGACGGAAACGTTCTTGCGTGACTAACTTACTCGAATTCTACAACACAGTTATCTCGAATTATGACAAAAGAAACAATATAGATTTAATATATCTAGACTTTGCAAAAGCTTTTGATACCGTCCCACACGAAAGACTACTTACTAAATTAGCTTTGCATGGAATAAGTGGAAGCCTATTAGGCTGGACTAGTAATTGGTTGAATGGTCGAAAACAGAGAGTTGTTTTAAATGGAAAAACTTCTGGATGGAAAAGTGTTGCAAGTGGAGTTCCTCAGGGTTCCGTTCTTGGGCCACTTCTATTCATAGTATATATAAATGATATAGACCATGGACTAAAATCTACTGTTTCCAAATTTGCTGATGATACAAAACTGTGCGGAGTGGCAAATGATCACTCAAACCAATTAGATATTCAAGAAGATTTAGATCAATTACAGCAATGGTCTGAAAAGTGGTTAATGAAATTTAACACAAGTAAATGCAAGGTAATGCACATAGGTAAAAATAACAGTAAGTACGATTACAAGTTATTTGGAAATTCGTTAACAAAAGTGGATAGTGAAAAAGATCTCGGCGTAATTATCAGTAACGACCTCAAATCATCCAAGCAGTGTATTTCAGCCTCTGAGAAAGCAAATAAGATTCTGGGACTGATTGCGCGATCTTTTGATTTCAAAAGTCCATCACTCATTAACAAGCTATATAAATCGTTAGTTCGTCCACATTTGGAATATGCTGTTTCCGTATGGTCACTGAATCTCATTAAAGACATTGACAGACTGGAAAAAGTACAACGGCGAGCCACAAAACTGATTCCGAATATCAAAAATATATCATACGAAAATCGACTAAAACATATGAATCTGTTTTCCCTAAAAAAGCGTAGACTCAGAGGTGACTTGATACAGGTCTTTAAGATTTTAAAGGGAATTGACAACATCAAAAGTGACCAAATTTTCACATTGAATGAGAATCAGACAAGAAACAATGGTCTCAAACTGTCCGGAAATAGATTCAATTTGGAAGTAGGTAGAAACAACTTTGCCAACCGTGTAGTTAATGAATGGAATAAACTTCCTGCACAGGTAGTGCAATGTAGTTCAGTTCGAAGCTTTAAGAATTATTTAGATAAATACCTAAGTAAGATGCTGTAATGATTATAATTTATCTTATATTATTTTTTTTTTTTTTTGTTATCACTTGTCTGTCTGATTTTCATTTATTATTAGTTATGTGTCAATTTATTATTATTATTTACCGTCTGGGGTATTGGTTGCTTGTTATTGTGGCAAAGTAGCATGCAGTCGATACTTTAGGGTCTATATGGGGCGCCCCTACGGACCAGAGCCACACATCATTTTGTCTATGATAGAAGAAATTCTGTTCATAGAGAAATGATGACACTTTTATACTACGACTGTCCCTCCGTTATGCTGTCCCCCAACCCCTTGTTGCTGTCCTGTACCATTTCTCTGAGTATTCTCTTTCTGATTGGGGGAATTCCCTGTGGTGGGGGAAAAGAATACTGCCACCAAGTTTTCCCACTTGGATCGTAAGAGGCGAGAAGAAAGGGACGGGGAGAGGGACTAGGCATCCTTCTCCCTGTAGCCCCAAGGGGCAAAAAGGAAAGGCATAAGGGTTGCTGGAGGGCCTCGGGCCAGCACCCTAAGGTTTGGGTCTTTTAATGTGCGTGGATGTGGTACAGATGAGAGTAAAAGGGAAGAGATAGGTAGTATGTTTGTGAGAAGAAAGTTGGATGTGTTGGCTTTGAGTGAAACTAAGTTGAAAGGGAAGGGTGAGTGTAAGTTTGGGAGTGTAAGTGGGAGGTTATCAGGAGTGAAGAGAGGGCGAGGGAGGGAAGGGGTGGCTATTCTAGTAAGTGAGGAGATAGGTAAAGGGGTAGTGGAGTGGAAGGAGGTTTCCTCAAGGATAATGTGGATGAAGGTGAAACTGGGAAAGGAGATGTGGGTTTTTGTAAGTGCATATGGGCCGGGCAGTGAGAAGAACATGGAAGAAAGGGAGGCCTTTTGGATAGATTTAAATGAGTGCATAGAGGGTTTAGGAAGAAATGTCAATGTAATAGTACTGGGAGACCTTAATGCTAGGGTGGGAAATGGTCCAATCGATGGAGTGGTTGGGAAGTGTGGAGTTCCAGGAAAGAATCGTAGTGGAGAGTTGATGGTGGAATTGTGTCTAGAAAGAGAGTTGATGATAGCAAATACAGTGTTTCGGAAGAAAGTCAAGCATAAGTACACATGGGAGAGGGTGGTGGAGGGAAGGGTGGTAGATAGAGCGCTAATGGATTATGTAGTGGTAAATAGGATTATGATAGGAAGAGTTAAGGATGTACATGTGCTAAGGGGAGAGGGTGGGGGAATATCAGATCATTTTTTGGTGGAAGGTAAGCTGAGAGTGGAGGATAGATGGAGAAGGAGGAAAGGGACAAAAGGTAGGGAGGTTCTTAGAGTGAACTCCTTGAATGAAAAGGAAAAGGAGAAGGAGTACGAAAAGAAGCTGAAGGAGGAGTGGGAGGGAGTAAAGGATAGAACAGAGATGGGTGTGGAGGAGGAATGGGGATGGTTCAAGGAGGGAGTCTTAAAGTGTGCAAGGATGGTGTGTGGAACAAGAAGGACAGGGGGAAATAGAAGAAAGGGTAGTTAATGGTGGGATGAGGAAACAAAGAAGGCTGTAGAAGAGAAGAAGCGAGCATTCACAGATTGGTTACAAAAGAGGACAGGGGAGTCATATGAGACGTACAAAGAAAAGAAAAGAGAAGTAAAGCAAAAGGTAAAGGAGGCAAAGAGGAGAGCAGATGTGAAATGGGGTAGGAGTATGACAGAAAATTTTGAAAGTAATAAAAAGATTATTTGGAAAGAAATTAAGAGAGGAAGAGGAGGCGAATCAAGTAGGGAAGAAAAGGTAAAAGGTACAGATGGAGAGTTGATAATGGAAGAGATGGCAGTGAGGGGAAGATGGGCAGAATATTTTAGGGAGTTGCTGAATGTGAAGGAGGATAGGGAAGGAAAGATAGCTGCAGTGGGAAATGCGAAGAAAATGAGAGTGATGAGTGAGGAGAATGGAGGAGAAGTAAGGAAGGATGAGGTGAAGGCAGCTGTAAAGATGATGAGAGCAGGTAAGGCACCTGGTCTGGATGGATGTCATGCAGAATGTCTGAAAAAGGGAGGTGCAGTGATGGTGGACTGGTTGGTGAGGTTATTTAATGTTTGCTG
Organism: Oratosquilla oratoria; assembly: GCF_046742065.1. NCBI lineage: Eukaryota > Metazoa > Arthropoda > Malacostraca > Stomatopoda > Squillidae > Oratosquilla > Oratosquilla oratoria. Next base: position 7,494,546 of record NC_134791.1, on the reverse strand, counting down.
GAGAGAGGGTAGAGTACCGGAGGACTGGAGTAGTGCCTGTATAGTTCCTCTTTACAAGGGAAAAGGGGACAAGTGTGAATGTAGTAATTTCAGAGGGATTAGCCTGTTGAGTGTAGTAGGGAAGGCTTATGGGAGGATCTTAATTGAGAGGATTAGGAGAGGAACAGAGGGAGTAATTGGTGAGGAACAGTGTGGATTTAGGACGGGTAGAGGTTGTGTGGATCAGATTTTTGTGGTAAGACAGATATGTGAGAAAGCTATAGGAAAGGGGAAGGATGTTTTTTGGGCTTTCATGGATCTGGAAAAGGCTTATGATAGGGTAGACAGAAAGGCACTGTGGGAGGTTATGCAGATTTATGGGATAGGAGGAAAGCTTTTGGGAGCTGTCAAGAGTTTTTATGAGAGTAGTAGAGCATGTGTTAGGATTAGAAATGGAGAGAGTGAGTGGTTTGAAGTAAAGGTGGGACTTCGTCAAGGATGCGTTATGTCGCCCTGGCTGTTCAACTTATACATGGATGGAGTGGTGCGAGAGGTGAATGCTAGGGTAGTGAGTCAGGGATTGGAGATGGTTAAAGAAAATGGAGAAAAGTGGGAGGTGAACCAGCTGTTGTTTGCGGACGACACTGCGCTTGTGGCAGGGTCAGAGGAGAGATTGAGGAAGCTGGTGGCAGAGTTTGGGAGAGTATGTGATAGAAGAAAGATAAAGATAAATGTGGGTAAAAGTAAGGTGATGAGATGTACAAGGGGTGAAAGTGGCAGTAGACTGGAAGTGAACATTAAGGGAGAGCGACTGGAGGAAGTGGATAGTTTTAGATACTTGGGTGCAAGTGTAGCAGGAAAAGGTGGAGTGAAGGTGGAGGTAGAATGTAGATTGAGAGAAGCGAGTAAATGCCTTGGTGGTTTAAAGAGTGTAATGAGGAATAGACATTTGGGAATGGATGCGAAGAGGAGACTGTATGAAGGAGTGATTGTGCCAACAGCACTGTATGGGGCAGAAACGTGGAACATAAGAGAAGAAGAGAGAAGGAGTTTGAATGTGTTTGAGATGAGGTGTCTGAGAAGTATGGTGGGGGTTACTAGGCTAGATAGAGTGAGAAATGAGGAGGTGAGGAGGAGAACAGGGGTGAAAAAGGATTTGGGAGATAGGGTTGATGAAAGAATATTAGGATGGTTTGGACACATGGAAAGAATGAGTGAAGAAAGACTAGTAAAAGAGGTATGGAAGGCAGATGTGGAGGGAGTGAACATGAGGGGACGTCCTAGGATGAGGTGGATGGATGGGGTGAAGGGGGCTTTGGGGAAGAGGGGAATGTCTGTTGAGGAAGGAAGGGAGAGGACGGAAGACAGAGGTGAGTGGAGAATGGTTGTATATGGATGATGTTGTGACTGCATGAGGAGGAATGGGCGGGGGATGGGGGGTGGGGTAGTATGTGTGAGTAAATTTTGACGCAGCCCGAAGGGATTTCTCCCCGTCCTCGCCTTATATGCAAAGGGGGACGGAGAGGGGGGGTCGCCGATTAAATGAAGCGGCCTCGCTGTGGATGTACTGTGTCTTGCGACACTGCTTCTGACCCAGGGCGGTGGGCAGGGTGCAGGGATGACCCGTCATCCAGGAGGTGCTCAGATGAGAGGAAGGGTGGGAGGGGTGTGGAGTGTATTTAGGGATGAAATGGGTGGGAGTGTTTTTATGCCTTTCCCTTTTTGGCTACCTCCCTTGGAAGGGGGAAAAAGCCTTGGTATATGTATGTATGTACCTGTTTGTTTATTATTTAACTATACCTATGCATTTATTTATGTATTTTATTTGTTATTTACATTATTATAGTTTTTATTTATTATTTTATTATTAATATGATTTTTTTTTTTTTTTTTTTTTTTTGCATCCGACCTAGATATGGATCAAAAGGTCTCCTGTCGGCATGCTCCGCCTTTGTAATCCTTTGTAATCCTTTGTGTGTATGTGCAGATATGTATGTGTACGTGTATGTGCAGATATGTATGTGTACGTGTATGTGCCGATATGTAAGTGTACGTGTATGTGCAGATATGTATGTGTAAGTGTGTATGTAAAGATATGTGAGTGTACGTGTGTATGTGCAGATATGTATGTGTACGTGTGTATGTGTAGATATGTGTGTGTACGTGTGTATGTACAGATATGTGTGTGTACTTGTGTATGTGTAGATACATGTGTGTACGTGTGTATGTGCAGATATGTGTGTGTACGCGTGTATGTGCAGATATGTGTGTGTACGTGTGTATGTGCAGATATGTGTGTGTACGTGTGTATGTGCAGATATGTGTGTGTACGTGTTTATGTACAGATATGTGTGTGTACGTGTGTATGTGTAGATATCTGTGTGTACGTGTGGATGTGTACTTGTGTGTGTGTACGTGTGCATTTGCACGTGTGTGTGCGTACGTGTGTATGTGCACGTGTGTGTGCGTACGTGTGTATGTACACATGTGTGTACGTGTGTATGTACACATGTGTGTACGTGTGTATGTGCGCATGTGTGCGTACTCCTGTGTGTGTTACAAGCCCGTGTGGGTATGACAGTGGCGTGTATTTACCTAATTCTCTTTACTTAATTGTAATAGAGGAGCTACGCTAGTGGTGTCCCGTTTTTGTACCTGCAATATGTTTGAGGTGTGCGCGCGTGCGTGCGTGGGCTAATGAGAAATTTATATATTCTTATATTTTTTATCCTATTTTTTTACCCCGATCTTTTTATTTTTAAATTCTATTTCCTATACTTTTTATATGAATATACATACATACATACATACATATATATATATATATATATATATATATATATGTATATATATATATATGTGTGTGTGTGTGTATGTGTGTGTGTGTGTGTGTGTGTGTGTGTGTGTGTGTGTGTGTGTGTGTGTGTGTGTGTGTGTGTGTGCGTGTATGTGTATCTGCATACATGAATTTATGTCTCACTCCTACCACCAATAATTCTTTGTAAAATAGAATAATAACAATAATAATAATAATAATAATAATAATAATAATAATGATAATAATAATAAAATCTAGTCTGCATCCATCTTTAGTTTTCCAGTTTCTCATTTTTCTACAAAATAATTTTCGACTGTTCTACTCTATTTTCAACCAAGAAAGAATATTCAACTCTTCCATTCTCCCCCCGGGACTAAGTGTTGGTATCCAACAAAAGAGTAGAAAGAGTTCTAGATGTCCGTGTTCTCAAGGGAAAGAGTGGAGGAATATCAGATCATTTTTTGATAGAAGGCAAGATGACAGTGGAGGATAGATGGAGAAAATGGAAAAGGGTGGAAGGTTGAGAGGGGCTTAGAGTCAACTGTTTAAATGAGAAGGAAAAAGACAAGGGACCGAATTTATAAAAGATTCTAACACCTAGAACGAGTTTCATACCTGGAAGTCCATAAAAAAATCATAATTTTTTTTTATAAAAAGAGTTATAAATGATAATTATGTCTCCACGCAAAGATTGCGCCATAACTAAGACGAGACTTATGTCTATAGATAGGATCTGTTCTTATAAATTCTGGCCCAACAGTACAAGGAGAAGCTGGGAGAAATGTGGAAGGTGAAGGATAAAGTGGAAGTAGGTGTGGAAGAGGAGTGGGGGGGGGTTCAAAGTAACAAAGTGTGCAAAGATGGTATGTGGAACAAGGAGGATGGAAGGGAATGGAAGAAAGAGTAGTGAGTGGTGGAATGATGAAGTGAAGAAGGTAGATGAAGAGAAGAAGCGAGCATTCAGGGACTGGTTGCAAAGTAGGACGAGAGAAACATATGAGATCTATAGAATAAAAAGAGAAGCAAAACAAAATATAAATGAGGCAAAAAGGAGAGCAGATGCAAAATGGAGAGGAGTATGCGAAGAGGAGATTTTATGAAGGGGTGATTGTGCCGATGGCATTGTATGGGGGCAAAGACATGGAATTTAAGAGAGGCAAGAAGGGAAAGTTTGAATGTGTTTGAGATGAAATGTCTGAGAAGTAGTATATGGGTCGCTAGGTTGGATAGAGTGAAAAAACGAGGAGGTAAGGGGGAGAGCGGAAATTGAAATGGAGATGATAGGTAGGGATGATGAAAGACAAATGAAATGGTTTGGATACATGGAAAGAATGAGTGAAGATTAGTAAAAGAGGTTTGGAAGGCAGAGGTGGAGGGAGTGAAGTTCAGGGGACGACCGAGGATGAGATGGATGGATGGGGTGAAAGGGGCGTTGAGCAAAAGGGGAATGCCTGTTGAGCAAGGAGGGGAGGAGGCAGGAGACAGGGATGAGTGGAGAGTGGCTGTGTATAGATGATACTGTTATGCAAGGGAGGGCGTGGGATGGGGGGATAGGGGTGCTTGTGTGTGAATATTTTAATGCAGCCCGAAGGTATTTCTCCCCGTCTTCTCTTTTTCCGTACGAGGGAACGGAGAGAGGGACTGGGTCGCCAATGAAGTGAAGCGGCCTTGCTGTGGATGTACTGTGCCTTGCTGCATTCCTTCTGATCCAGGGCAGTGGGCGGGATACAGGGATGACCCGTCATCCATGAGGAGCTAAGAGGAGAGGGGGGAAAGAGAGGTGGAGGGGAGTGGAATGGGTGGAAGTGGATACGTGCCTTTGATTTGGCTACCTCCCTTATAAGGGAGAAAAAGCTTTTGGTATATATATTGATAGATTTTGTTTCTTGTTGTATTTCCTACGAACGTAGCTTTGTGTACAATAAGCCCTATTCATCTATTTTTGTAAATAAAATTTTTGCTTTATTTTCACATTCTTTGAAAAAAGTACATGTTGCAATAGATGAACTCGAAAAAAGATTAAGACATATTTTTTTGTAGGCAAGTTTCAGCCGTATTCATCCAATATTGCTTAAGGTTACCTACGTTTAGAACCAAAAGACTGTCTGCATTCCGTAAGACTTCAAAGACTTTCTTACGAATATGCCCATTTCTCCCTCTTTCCCTCCCTCCCTCTCTCTCCCCCTCCCCCTCCCTCTCTCTCTCTCTCTCTCTTTTTTTTTTTTTTTTTTTTTTTTTTTTTATTGCAGGTACGCTTCGGCCTTTCCTCGGCCATGGAAGGCAGATATGTCTCTTCAACTGGATCCTTTTGATGTCTATGCCAGATTTCCCTTCTATCATTCTATCGTAATTCCAACGACCTGGACGCTCAATAAAACCTTCGAACTATCTCCTTTCACAAATTTCGATTCTCCTGGTCGTCCTCGTTCTTTAAGAAATTCCTGCGTCTCCATTTTTCTTTTTTTTTTTTTTACAATAGTCCTGATTTTTTTTTTTTATAAATTCTTCTTGTCTTCTCTTGTGATTTATTAGTTTTTCTTTAGTTCTTTTCCTTTGTCCTGATTTTTATCTTTTTATTATTAATTCTATTTTTTTTTTCTAGAAATTCTTCTCTTTGGTCCTGATTCTATTTTCTCTCTCTCTCTCTCTCTCATGTGAACAAAGACTTTCTATGGGAACTGAGGAAGGGTTACCTCCTCGCCACCTGGTAAAGGTAGCTATTCTATTGAGTTCTACTTATCTAGATTCCTCACCTAGGAATCCTTAAGAGGAGGGGGGAATGTGTCAAGAACAAACCATCACTCCTCCCCACAGGAATCCTAAAATAAATAAATAAATAAATAAATAAATAAATAGATAAATAAATAGATAAATACAAATAATAACAATAACAATAATAGTAATAACAATAAAAATATGAAATGAAAATATATATATATATGTATATATATATATTGTATATATATATATATATATTATATATATATATACATATATATATATATATATATATATATATATATATATATATGTGTGTGTGTGTGTGTGTGTGTGTGTGTGTGTGTGTGTGTGTGTGTGTGCGTGTGTATACATATATTCACAGGTGTACACACACACACACACACACACACACACATACACACACACACACACACACACACACACACACATATATATACATATATATATATATATATATATATATATATATATATACAAACTGAGTTAAACACCACAGCATTGTCACAATTATCTATCTTCTTCCTAATATTTTCAATTCTCCTCACTATAGGTCTGACTGTGGTGTTTAACTCAGTGTGTATACATTTATAGTACTTGCCTCAGTGAAAATTATTAAAAAAAATAAGAATATAATAAAAATAAAAACAGAATATAAAAAATGAATTGATAAGAGGTGTGGGACATACGCCAGGAGGCGACTAGCTGCAACCGAAATTGTCACCTGTGCCCTAAGTGCTTCGACTGCTGGGGTAGAACCGAGCGCGGGACTCGAACCTGTGATTAACATACCAACACGTTTCAAATTACACCTCGAGCAAAAATTTGATTGAAAAAATTGATAATGTTAATCAGCTTCGTTCAACAATTAAACAAAATTAAATAAATTAATAAAAAATATTTAAATAAAAGTCATACTAAAACATATAAATCAAATCAAGAAACCTTGTTGCTTTAAACAATCGCCACAAAAAGACTGATAAAAACAAATTAATAAATCATCTGATTTACCAATTATACATAAATATTGGCAAAAAAAAAAAATAGTAATAATAATAATTCCGATACCTACTCGGTTAAATAAAAACGACAACACTAATGATTATAATAACAACAACAATAACAACAACAAAACGGCGGACCAAACAAATGGCGACATTTGGCAATGTCGCCAATCAAATCAGATATTCTCCCTCGTCGCATATAATTTTGGCTCCGTCCAGGATTTTTATTGCTTCAAGGGGGGGGGGGGCGTCTGTGGGGGGGGGAAGAAGGGGGGCCCATGTGGGGGGAGGGGGAGGGAGGGGGGATGTCTTTACTACCGGAGAAGGATTGGAAAGAAATCCCACCCAAAGGCGTCTCTGGAATAAAAATTCTTTATCCTCCCACGTGGCACCGTATGGCACACTGTGGCACATTTTTACTTTACGGCACACTATGGCACGGTGTCCCTCTATGACACATTGTGGCACTCCACGACACACTATGTCTATGGCACTATGAAGCACACTGTGGCACATTTTGACTTTATGGCACATTGTGGAACATTTTGACTTTATGGCACACTGTGGAACATTTGGACTTTATGGCATGGCACACTGTGGCACATATTGACTTATGGTACACTGTGCCACATTTTGACTTTATGGCACACTGTGGTACATTTTGACTTTATGGCATGGCACATTGTGGCACATATTGACTTATGGTACACTGTGCCACATTTTGACTTTATGGCACACTGTGGCACATTTTTATTTTATCACTGTGGCGCTCTGGGACACTGTGTCACTCTATGTCACATTGTGGCACTCTATGACATACTATGGCACACTGTGGCACATTTTGTTTTATGACACACTGTGGCACATTTTGACTTTATGGCACGCTGAGGCACTGTGAGACACTGTGTCACTCTATGACACATTTTGACTTTATGGCACATTGGCACATTTTGACTTTATGGCACGCTGTGGCACTCTGAGACACTGTGTCACTCTATGGCACATTGTGGCACTCTATGACACGTTTTGAATTTATGACACACTGTGGCACATTTTGACTTTATGGCACGCTGCGACACTCTGAGACACTGTGGCACTCTATGACACACTGTGGCACATTTTGACTTTATTCCATACTGAGGTATAATGTGACACACTGTGGCACTTTATGACACATTGTGCCACTCTATGGCACATTGTGGAACTACCTGTACTCTCCCCTTCAGGTTGTTTGAGTTCCTGTCTCTCTTTTCTCTTTTCTATCTACTCTCTTTTCTCTCTCTCTCTCTTCGGGACACTCTCTCCCTTCTCAAGTCCTTTGTCGTCCTGTCTCTCTACTCTCTTCTCTCTCCGTCTGCGTTACCAAAGGGTCCAGCTTCGTACCCTCCCTATCATGTGGTCCCGAGGTCGATCCCCACCGGAAACTGGTGACTGTTAAGCGTTTCCGGGTGTAAGCTACCCGATCTCAGCACCCCTTTGGGAAAAAAAAAAAAAAAAAAGTTGGCAACCCTTCGCCTCGGTTGCCATCCTTGATACACTTTAGTCTGGCTGACGCCGGGCGATTTTATTCATCTTCGGGAAGACCAAACCCACCCGGACGAACCCCGTTAACAACAACTCCGCTGTGACAACTCCCTTTAAAGTCTTTATTAAGGCTAAAGCCAGGCGATTTTATTCACTTTAAAGGGGGACAGAACCCCCCTTCCCCCCCTACTCCGAAGGGGGATGGATGTAAGAACGGATGAATATTAAAGTCTTGGTCATCCGAGGGATGGATTTCAGGTTTCAAGACCTCGATGGAGATTGAAAATGGAGTGATGGACTGAGATCAAAGCTGAGGTGACAGCTCCTGGA
>NC_134791.1:7478652-7481152 GCF_046742065.1 Oratosquilla oratoria | reverse complement strand
CGGGGAAGAGAGAGAGAGAGCGAGCGAGGAAGAGAGAGATAGAGCGGGGAAGAGAGAGAGAGAGAACGAGCGGGGAAGAGAGAGAGAGAGAGAGAGAGAGAGAGAGAGAGAGAGAGAGAGAGAGAGAGAGAGAGAGAGAGAGAGAGAGAGAGAGAGAGAGAGAGAGAGAGAGCGCTAGAGAGCAAGGATGCTATTTATAGCACCGGGCCTGCAGCCACGGCCAAAGAAGGAAAATTTCGCCAAATATTCCCTCTTCCCCCTCCCCCACTCCCTCCCCCCCGTGAGTCCCTGAACTTCGCCAAGTCTGAATATAGAAAGATCGCAACTTCCTCCTTCCTCCGACACAAACACAATGGCCATCTCCGGCATCAACTTCTTCATTTTCGTCTATTTTCATTTCCCCAATCTCAGTCAACCCGAGGATTAGTGATCTTCAACTTCATGAAGAACATGAACAAGTAAGGATTAGTGATCATGAAGAACAAGAACAAGTAAGGATTAGTGATCATGAAGAACAAGAACAAGTAAGGATTAGTGATCATGAAGAACAAGAACAAGTAAGGATTAGTGATCACGAAGAACAAGAACAAGTAAGGATTAGTGATCAAGAAGAACAAGAACAAGTAAGGATTAATGATCATGAAGAACAAGAACAAGGACCCAAGAGAGTTAAGTAATAACTGTTTTATTATCGAGTTTACTATACTCGTATTTAGCGTCAAGAAGAACAACAAGAACAAGAACACTAGTGTTCTGTTTTTTAATGTTCTAGGGACACCCTTTCGGACCAGAGGTACGCAGGATAGAAGCGGTGCGCTATTGTACAGTACATGCTTAAATTTATGTTCTGCTCTATGTACCAAGTTATTTATGCACAGGTTATATGTAGGTATAGATGCAGGTGTGTACACAAGGATACACACACACACACACACACACACACACACACACACACAGACTCGATGGCGCAGTTGGTAGATTTCCCGGCCGCCACTACGGCGGTCCGGGTTCGAATCCCGCCCAGGGGCGAAATAATTTCAGTATCGCTGCGCTGCGGGTTGTGACTCCAACTCTCGTGGGCGGGGAGCTGTGTGCGTGTATGCGCATTAAGTCACAGCATTACCCATAGATCGGTCATATATGAGCTCTGAGCTCTCTTCCGGTAGGGACATAACTGTCGATCACGAGTCCAGCACGTGATCCAAGACCATGGTGACTCACACACACACACATACCAACATCCTTATCGTACAAGTATATATCTAAAAAAAAAAAAAAAATCTATTTTACAATTAACATTTGCCTACCCCTAAATATAACAATTAACAAAGACGGGTTAACCTTAACATTCCATTGACTCTCAACTTCTACCGAGGAAAGCCTGTTGTATCATACGCCCTCACTGACTTCATCCCACAGAGAAAAAAATGCTAATTTTCTCATTTAAGAAGAATAAATTGTTATTATTGGTATTGGGGCAATAATTTTCTTCTAATTATCTATAATATGACTCAGAAGGGGGTCGAGACAATAAACAGGGAATCAAATCCTGTTGGTGAGGTATATTAGGTCATAAATGCTGTCTAATACAATATTGTTAATGGCTTGGAACATACATAATACTTTAGTAAATCGCATGTCAACAGTGAATTATACAGTTCATTGTTGTTAGTTACAACATCATAGGAAGAGAATAGTGGAAGACCTTTTGGTCTATAGTGGAGCTGTATGGATTTAATGAATTGATAAATATTTCATTTTTATCAAATTATGTTTATTTATGGGATGGGTGAGGTGTGTGTGTGTGTGTGTGTGTGTGTGTGTGTGTGTGTGTGTGTGTGTGTGTGTGTGTGTGTGTGTGTGTGTGTGTGTGTGAGTACGCGCGCGTATGTCTTCGCTGGCTACCCCTTTGTAAGAGGGAAAGAGCATTTCGATTTATGTATGTATGTGTGCGTGTATGTTTGTATGTGTGAATGTTTGAGCATGTGTATGATATGCATGTGCATGTATATGCGGATGTATGTATTTATTCATTTATGTACACGTATGTATATGTGTACGTATGTGCGTGTGTATGTATGTATGTAATGTATGAGCGAATGTACATATATATATATATATATATATATATATATATGTATATATATATATGTATGTATATATATATATATATATATATATATATATATATATGTATATTGACTATATTATGACAAATAAAATTGAAGGTGAAAGAAGATGACGAGGAGAAATGGGAGAATTTTACGTCTTAACGTTTCGACCCGCAGGGTCTTGATCACAAAGCTAACAAATCAAACGTAACCGGATATTTTATACACGGACGGGTCATCTTATGGGACGCTTCGGAGAGCTTGTTATTTTATCTGCGTATTCTTTTATTATTAATAAGCTTGTGGCTTTTGCTAAACATATAAATCCTTCTCTATGGTTAATGTTGTTATTAGTGTTGATATATGCTGCCTCAATTGTCTTCCTTAGT
>NC_134791.1:7463652-7473652 GCF_046742065.1 Oratosquilla oratoria | reverse complement strand
AAGTATTTTTCTAGGCGTAAGTATCTAGGTATTTATCTAGGCGTAATTATCTAGAAAAAGCTCAAGTAGAGTTGGGGAAACAAGGTTGTTAGAATCTTCGTATCTTAGGAAAACTTTCGTATTTTAATTTCTTGTGGATAAATAAAATTGGCACGTTTTGTTTACCTGTGTTACCATGGAAACCAGGGGTTGACGATTTTTTTTATTTTCATTTATTTATTTTTAATGATTTGCATTTTTGGTCCTTATTAATACCAACACGTTTGCAAATTAGAGCAGTACTTATGTGCCTCATTGTACAATCCTCGAAATTATGTCACGAAAAGATCTAAATTAAATATATCACATCAAATGGTAACGAGGAAGTGGCAACGTCGGTGCCATACCTGCGTCTAATTGGCTGACGAGCTCGAGCGCTCAGTGCGTCAGCCAATCAGGTGTAGTTATGATGACAATGTTGCCCTAATGTGATGTTTACGACTTATATAATTAGGTTTATCTCTGAATACGAAGACGGTACCCTACGAACTTAACTCTTATCCTCTATATCATAATTAGATAAGTACATACTATATATATATATATATATTATATCCATATATTTCGACCACACTCAACTGAGGACCACAGAAAGTGGTCGAAATATACAGATATGTTTATTTCTAATCTTATTTTCAAATACCGGGACAACTTTTATTCTTCTAATGTGCTACGACATTGCTCTTCTCTGATATATATATATATATATATATATATATATATATGTATATATATATATATATTTTTTTTTTTTTTTTTTTTTTTTTTTTTTTTTTTTTTTTCCCAGAGCCAAGGCCCGATTATTACCACTCAACACTTCCAGCCTTGGTCGGATTTTAATCCTCTTATGGAATTCCTGGACTTGGTTCAGCCTGGGAAGATTCTCCTCTTAGTATGTACGTATTTGTGTATGTATGTGTGTATATATGTGTGTGTCTGTGTATGTGCGTATCTAGACCTGTACACGTATGTGCAATGTGTACATATTGATGGATGTATATATGTGTATCCATGCATTTATTTGTATATGTATGGATGTATGTAAATGTGTGTGTGCGTGTGTGTATACGTGTATGCATCTATGTACATATTGATGGATGTATATATGTGTATCCATGCATTTATTTGTATATGTATGGATGTATGTAAATGTGTGTGTGCGTGTGTGTATACGTGTATGCATCTATGTATTTATGTGTGTATGTATGAGTGTATGTATGGATGTGTGTATTTGTGTATGTGTGTATCTGCATCTGTGTGCGTATGGAGGTACGTATGGATGCATGTACATGTGTGTGTGCGTGTGTGTGTATCTATGCATCAATGTATGTATGTATGGATGTGTGTACGTGTGTGTGTGTGCGTGTGTATGTTCCAATGGCCTGTCTTGATTAACCCATAAACAATAGGGACCTTTCTTATACAATTCCCTTCTGGCTGCCGTCAGGCGATTTTATTCACCTGAACACACACACACCCCGCACGTTCTCACTTTCCTAAAGTGTTCATTCTTCCAATCGTTCCCATTTTCTTCGTTTCTGGAACACCTTCCCATTTTCTTCATTACAGGAATAACTTCTCATTTTCTTCGTTCCAACAACAACTTCCCATTTTCTTCGTTCCAAAAACACCTTCCCATTTTTTTCGTTCCAGGAATAACTTCCCATTTTCTTTGTTCCAGGAAAATCTTCCCATTTTCTTCGTTCAAAAAACAACTTCCCATTTTCTTCGTTCCAAAAACACCTTCCCATTTTTTTTCGTTCCAGGAACTTCCCATTTTCTTTGTTCCAGGAACACCTTCCCATTTTCTTCGTCCCAGGAACACCTTCCCATTTTCTTCGTCTAAGGAACAACTTCCCATTTTCTTCGTCCCAGAAACACCTTCCCATTTTCTTCATTCCAGAAACACCTCCCCATTTTCTTCATTCCAGGAACACTTTCCCATTTTCTTCATTCCAGGAACACCTGGATTTCGGAATTCCAGCCGAAGTTCGCCGGTACCTGGTTGACCTCGGGTCATGGGCCGCCCCGACCTAGGGCAAGGGTATGACCTGGTCCTGGGCGGTGGTCAAGGGCGGCAGGACCTTCGGCGAGGTCATGCGGGTCCCCAACTCTCAACATGAGGTTGTTCCAGTCCATCTGCATACACACATCGCCCTCCATGACCTTCAAGGTTGGTTTTCGATTTTTTCTCTTCCGGGAGGCTCCGGAAGTCGTATTCTTCCTGTTGGTCTTCCGTACATCATCCCATTTCACGTCACTACAATTTAAATCTCTTCTTCTTTCACCGAGAGGCTTTGGAACTCTCTTCCTTCCGATATTCCCTATCTGTGTATGAATATATATATATATATATATATATACATATATATATATAAATATACATATACACACAAACTGAATTGAACTACACATTATCACAATTATTCATTTTCGTTTTATCTTTTTTCCTCACTAGTTCTGATTTCAGGAGAATGAGCAAAGACGAGCTGTCCAAAGTTATCCGTTTTAATTAAACACAAACCTGACCTTTCGACTACAAAGTCATTCTCAAAATAATAGGCTACATATTAATAAAGACAAACTCACGGACACAAAACTATTACATTATGACAGAATTAATGAACTATGGACTCCCGAGAAAAGACCATCGGCTCGCGCGGGATCGATGGTTGTAAGAGAAGAAGAGAGGTCTGTATGAAATTTAAAAGAGAGGAAGAGATGAAAGTTAAAAGAGAGTTGTGTATGAAAGAGAGCTATTGCCACCGGGCGCTATTTAGGTATATCTATTGCGTGATGCCATGACTGAGGAGGCATGGGCAGGAGACTTACGAGTTGTAAGCTGACGTCAATATTTATGAGAGGTCTTTCTGAGGATATAACAAGACCTCAACCAACACAGTCATAAAGGGAAGTAGGATACTAAGCCGTAGGGATAGTCAAAAAAACAGAAAGACTTTTAGTGGTGGGTAAACTGAAATGAGAAAATGCAGTAGGAGAGTTTAAAACCAAATTAATTTCAGTGGGAGAAAAACCTTATGTATATGTTTGCACGTGTAGTCGTATTTTTGTATGTGATACGCTTGTGTGTGTATCCTACGCAGGGAGGGTTGCTGCCTCTATGCGGGCGTACATTCAACGGGATATTTTATGCGTAAGGGGCGAGTCATGTCCTGTCTTCAGGGGCGAGGGAGTCGGAGCAGTGGGCTATGCTCGAGGGGAGGACGAATCCCACTGATACGTTTTGTGTTCAAAGGTCTCAAAGAGCTATTGAACAAGGGAATAGCCGTTACCATATTGGACTGAATATTTATGGCAGGAGACCATCCCCTATTATACATTGCTTCTAACATTTTCAACCCTTTAATATCCTTACATTGAGTAACTATTTCCGTGTTGTGAACAATGGTCACTTTCACTAAGCCAGACTGGTGTTGGTCCATAGGACAATGTAAGCCTTTCCATGTCCCCTGTAGACGTTTTTATAAGATTTTTGTGTCTGTGAGATTGTCTTTATTACTCTGTAGCTTATTATTTTGGGACTGGCTCTTTGTAGTCGCAACGTCAAATGTGTTTAATTAAAATGGATAACTTCGGACAGATCGTATTTGCTCCTCCCAAAATCAGAACTCTAGTGAGGAAAATGGAAAACATTAAAAACAAAAGTTAATAGTTGTGATAATGTTGTGGTGTTCAATTCAATTGGTATTAAAGAGAACCTGCGCCACACACACACACGCACACACACACACACACACACACACACACACACACATATATATATATATATATATATATATATATATATATATATATACATATATGTAACAAGGACTACTATCATAATAGTAGTCTTTGATATGTATATATACACATGTATGTATATATATATATGTATATACAGTATATATATATATATATATATACACATATATATATATATATATACACATATATATATACACATATATATATACATATATATATATATATATATATATATATATATATATATAATGGGATTTCAGTACACTTTAGTAATGACATACGACTGGTATATTCAAAGGTTCTCTTCTTAAAAAAATCCTTTTGTGCATTTTATGGGGGAGGGGGGCTCTATCTTAAGAAAGGGTAGGCCTTCTTACCCCTTTTTAAAGTATGTATAAATCTCACACCCAGCCACCCACAAAATTTGCATATACATATGTATACAATCATATATACATGTTTACGTACATGAATATATACCTACAACGACTCGCTTCTCTTAAGTCAGGTAGTTCTTCCTCATATCCTCAACTTAGCCTCTCATGATCCTCTTAATTAAGGAACTAACTCTGATCCTACGCTTCCGACGTCTGTACCCAATGACCTTCGACCTCTCGCTGGAGGAGACGACGGGACTTCTGCAAGAGGTACGAAGGATACGGCGACCTGTGTTCCTGCGAAGATCCTTACGATCTCGATGTTAGACCAGAGAAAGTCATCAAAGGCAAGAGCCAAGTTGCGATGTCGTAAATCTGCGATGTCGTAAATATGTGATGTCGTAAAGTTGCGATGTCTTAGAATTGCGATGTCGCAATTTTGTGGTGTTGTAAGGCTACGATGCCGTAAATATGCAATCTCGTAAAGATACGATATCGAAAAGTTGCGATGTCACAATTTTGCGACGTTGTTAAGTTACGATGCCGTAAATTTGTAATGTCGTAAAGATACGATGTCGAAAAGTTGCGATGTCGTAGTCAAGACTTTGTAAAATTGCGACCTACGGTTGGTGAATTTTTCGTAACCTTGTGATATCGTAAGGTTGCAATATCGTAATCATCGCATTGTAAAGTTACGACCTACGGTTAGTGTTTTTTGTAAAATTTCGTCATACAATTGTGATATTGTAAAATTGTAATATCGTAAAGTTAGTACGCATTAAAGTTACGATCTATGGTTAGTGTCAAGGAGGTAGCTGCGACACCTCAAACGATCGTATTTTACATTGTCGTAAAGTTACGACATATAGGTAAAGTTGAATAATAAACAAACAGGTAAATAGTACATACACATACCAAAGGCTTTTTTCCCCCTTACAAGGGAGGTAGCCATAAGGTAAATAGTAAATAATAATAAATGGACAGATAAATGATAAATAATAATCAAATAAATGATAACAAACAGACAAATAATAACAAACAATCATGAGACGCTTAACAGCCAACCAAACAACAACCACCTTTGCCCTAAGTACGAGGACAGCCACAACAGTCACGGACAACAGACGTCAACGGGTCAATACGGGTTTGCAAAATGAAATGGCAATATCAAACTACTGAAAGAAAAATAAGAATTTGCTCAAAATATTTTAGCAATTACGCGAGACTGAGTTTTGTATCATCTTTTATCATTATTTCTTAACTTGACAAAGTAGAGAACGCTGACTTTGAACTTGTTAGCAATTATTGAAAGTAGGAAAAATGATCTATTATTAAGACATAAAATGATGAGCATTTCTGAAGAGTGCGTGTGTGTGTGTGTGTGTGTGTGCGTGTGTACGTATGCGTTTGTGTGTCTATGAGTGCCTACGCGTATATGCATGTGTGTATGTGACTGTGTGTGTGTATGTGTGGGTGCATACGCGTATATGCATGTATGTGTGTGTATGTGTGGACATGTGTATGTATGCGTTTGCCTGTCTATGTGTGTATGAGTGTATACGCGTATATGCATGTGTGTGACTCAACATTGTCTTGGATAACGTGTTGGACTCGTGATAGACAACTATTTCCCTCCCGGAAGAGAGCTCATATATAACCGATCTATGGGTAATGCTGTGACCTTGCACGCACACACGCCCAACTCCACGGCACACGAGAGTTGGAGTAACGACTCGCAGCGCAGCGATACTGAAATGATTTCAGCCCTGAACGGGATTCGAACCCGGACCGCCGTAGTGGCCTCCGGGAATTCTACCACTGCGCCATCGAGTGTATGTGTTCGTGTGTGTATGCACGTGTATGGGTATACAGTATATGTATTTTTGTTTGTGTCTGCATGGGTGTATACATGTGTCATCATATACATGACTGAGTGTGTGTGTGTGTGTGTATGTGTGTGTGTGTGTGTGTGTGTGTGTGTGTGTACATATCTGTTTTTGTTTATGTCTGTACAGGTGTATATGTGTGTCTGCATGTATATGACTGTGTGTGTGCGTTTGTGTGTCTGTGTGTGTGTGTGTGTGTTTGTGTGTGTGTGTGTGTGTGTGTGTGTGTGTGCGTTTGTGTGTCTGTGTGTGTGTGTGTGTGTTTGTGCACGTACGTTTTGATGTTATATATTTGACTAAAGCCCCAGTCACACTATCACGATGGTCGTCAAATGTTGTGACTTCTAAAAGCCGCAGGACGACTTCGCCTACAACATTCTAGAATCCCCAAAGTCTACAATTCAACTAAATATCTAATATTCGCATAGGTTTAACTTCTCTTGGCTCGTCATTGGGCGACCAAGGATGAGATGGATGGATGGGGTAAAAGGGAAAGAGGGGAAATGCCTGTTGAGGAAGGAAGGGAGAGGAGTGAGTGGAGAATGGTTATGTACGGATGATGCTGTGATGCATGGAAGGGAGTGGGTGGGGGGATAGGGGGTGGTGAGGAAGTGTGTGTGAATGATATTTTGACGCAGCCCGAAGGGCTATCTCTACGTCTTCTCTTATTCTGCATGAAGGGACGGAGAGGGTGGGGGTCGCCGATTAAGTGAAGCGGCCTTGCTGTGGACGTACTGTGTCTTGCTCCATTGCTTCTGACCCAGGGTAGTAGGAGAGATGCAGGGATGACCTGTTATCCCAGAGGAGCCAAGATAAGAGGGAGGGAAGAGGGTAGAGGGGAGTGGAGTATGTTGGGGACGGAATGGGTGGGAGTGGATTTTATGCCTTTGTTTTTGGCTACCTCCCTTTTAAGGGGGGAAAAAGCCGTTGGTATATGTATGTGTATGTATTCTGTCATTAAGCTTCTCGACATATGACGCAAAGGTGACCTGACATTTGGAGATTTGAAAAATTAAAATTTGTAAACGAATTCGTTTGTACCCAAACGAGAGAACGAAAGAATGATTAAGAGAATGAGAGAACGAGAGAATGAGGGAACGAGAGAATGAGACAAGAGAATGAGATATGAGAGGGTGAGAGAACGAGAAATGAGAGAGTGAGAGAATGAGAGAGTGAGAGAACAAGAGACCGAGAGAGTGAGAGAACAAGAGAATGAGAGAGCGAAAGAGCGAGAGAATGAGGGAACGAGAGAATGAAAGAACAAAAGAGTGAGAAAATGAGAGAATGAGAAAATAAGAGAACGAGAGTGAGAGAATGAAAGAACGAGAGAATGAGAGAATGAGGGAACGAGAGAATAAGAGAACGAAAGAACGGAGATATAAGAGAATGAAAGAGTGAGAGAACGACAGAATGAGAGAGAGAATGAGAGAATAAGGGAACGAGAGAACAAGAGAACGAGAAAATGAGAATCATAGAACAAGAGAATAAGAGAGTGAGAGAACGAGAGAATAAGGGCATGAGAGAACGAGAGAACAAGAGAATGAGAGAACGAGAGAATGAGAGAACGAGAGAATGAGAGAACGAGAAAATGAGGGGGCGAGAGAACGAGAGAATAAGAGAACGAGAGAACGAGACAAGAGAACGAGAAAATGAGAGAATGAGAGAGTGAGAGGATGGAAGAACGAGATAATGAGAGAACGAAGGAACAAGAGAATGAGACAATAAGAGATAGGGAGAGTGAGAGAATGAGAGAACGAGAGAATGAGGGAACGAGAGAAAGAGAGAAAAAGAGAACAAGAGAATAAGAGAGTGGGGCAACGAGAGAATGAGAGAGTAAAAGAACACGAGAACGAGAGAGAGAGAGTGAGAGACTTAGAGAACGAGAGATTGAGAGAACGAGAGAATGAGAGAACGAGAGAACAAGAGAAAGAGAAAACGAGAGAATGAGCGAACGGGATCACAAGAGAATGGGAGAGTGAGAGAACAAGAGAACGAGAGAACAAGAGAATGAGGGAACAAGAGAACGAGAGAATGAGAGAACGAGAGAATGTGGGAACGAGAGAATGAGGGAACGAGAGAACGAGAGAATGAGAGAACAAGAGAATGAGAGAACGAGAGAACAAGAGAATGAGGGAGCGAAAGAACAAGAGAACGAGAGAATGAGAAAACGAGATAATGTGGGAACGAGAGAACGAGAGAACGAGAGAATGAGATAACAATAGAATGAGGGAACGAAAGAACAAGAGAACGAGAGAATAAGAGAACGAGAAAATGAGAGAATGAGAGAACGAGAGAATGAGGGAACGAGAGAATGAGGGAACGAGAGAATGAGATGATGAAAGAATGAGATAATGACGGAACGAGAGAACAAGAGAATGAGAGAACGAGAGAAAGAGAGTATGAAAGAACGAGTTATCCGGGTAACTAGGACAGGTAACCGGGTAACTGGGACAGGTAACCGTGTGACTGGGACAGGTAACCGTGTGACTGGGACAGGTTACCGGGTGACTGGGACAGGTTACCGGGTAACTAGAATAGGTTGCCGGGTAACTGGGACAAGTAACCAGGTAACTGGGACAGGTAACCGGGTAACTGGGACAGGTAACCGGGTAACTGGGACAGGTAACCGGGTAACTGGGACAGGTAACCTGGTAACTGGGACAGGTAACCTGGTAACTGGGACAGGTAACCTGGTAACTGGGACAGGTAACCGAGTAACTGGGACAAGTAACCGGGTAACCGGGATAGGTAACCGGGTGACTGGGACAGGTAACCTGGTAACTGGGACAGGTAACCGGGTAACTGGGACAGGTTACCGGGTAACTGGGTGATGTTATCGGGTACCTTGGATAGTGACGAGTTGTCGTATGCTTAAGAGATTATAGTCTTGAGTGAAATCGCGCCAACCAGAATAAAATTACTCAAGTGACCACTGGTCCTCTCGCTCAAGGATTAATTCGGTCGCACTTGAGGATGACGTTCTCTCTGACGGGAAGATAATTATCCTCCTCCTCCTCCTCCTCTTCCTTCTCCTCCTCCTCCTCCTCTCCTCCTCCTCCTCGCTTACTCGACAGCACCCCTGCAGACACATCCTAATTTGCAACACTTGCAACTGGGCTGCAAGGTGACTACGACGAAGACGACTAGGAAGACAACGACGAAGACGACTAGGAAGACAACGACGAAGACGACTAGGAAGACAACGACGAAGACGACTAGGAAGACAACGACGAAGACGACTAGGAAGACAACGACGAAGACGACTAGGAAGACAACGACGAAGACGACTAGGAAGACAACGCCGAAGACGACTAGGAAGACAACGACGAAGATGACTACGCAGGTAACGACAAAAGATAAAAACAAAGATAACAACAACGATGACGGCGAAGACACAGGCGAAAAAACGAGGAAGACAACATCAACGAAGACAACGGCAAAGACAACACTGATGACAATGACGAAGACAACAACGAAGACAACTCAAACGAAGACGACTACGAAGACAACGACGAAGACAACTCAAACGAAGACGACTACGAAGACAACGACGAAGACAACTACGATGACAACGACGAAGACAAGAACGAAGTCAACGACGTATACGACTACGAAGCCAACGACGAAAACGACTACGAAGACAACGACGAAGACAAGAACGAAGCCAACGACGAAGACGAGTACAAAGCCAACGACGAAGACGACTACGAAGACAACGACGAAGATATCGAGAAAGACAACAGCAAAATCAACGACATCGACGAAGACAACATCAACGAGGACAACAACGACGAAGACACTTCAGGAAAGAGAAACATGACAAACAGATTTTTTTTTTTTTTTTTTTTTATACAAAATAACATATTGTTTGATTATGCCGTAGGCGTTCTTGTATCAACAATATACTTCCCAGCTGTTCACAGAGTAAAT
>NC_134791.1:7438652-7458652 GCF_046742065.1 Oratosquilla oratoria | reverse complement strand
GTTGGGT
The DNA here is from genome assembly GCF_046742065.1 of Oratosquilla oratoria. Taxonomy (NCBI): domain Eukaryota; kingdom Metazoa; phylum Arthropoda; class Malacostraca; order Stomatopoda; family Squillidae; genus Oratosquilla; species Oratosquilla oratoria. Next base: position 7,458,645 of record NC_134791.1, on the reverse strand, counting down.
GGGGGAACAAGGGGTAGGGGTGGGGGCAAGGGGTAGGGGTGGGGGACAAGGGGAAGGGTGGGGGCAAGGGGTGAGAGGTGGAGCAAGGGGTGAGAGGGGCAAGGGGAAGGGTGAGGGCAAGGGGTGAGACGGGCAAGGGAGAGAGGTGGGGACAAGGGGTGAGAGGGGCAAGGGGGAGGGGTGGGGGAGTAATGGGGTGAGAGGGGCAAGGGGGTGAGAGGGGCAAGGGGGAGGGGTCAATTAGTGTTTTAAGGTCGTTAGACACCTATTGTTATAACTATACAATTTTGTTTATACAGGTGTAATTATCCTGTATACCTGTGGTTTTTTTTTACTTCTATATGTATCAGTCTTTTTAATTATTCATCTATCAATTTATCAATTTCATTTGGTATTATTTATCTATTATTTCATTTATTTATTTTTATCTGCGCGATTAAATTGATCAAATCTCCCGATTACAAAACTGAGGAAGAAGAAGAAGAAGAAGACAAAGAAACTCTGGTCCATAGGGGTGCCACAGGGAAACCATATCACGTGACTGACTACTCCCACCTTACGGCCCCTCTACAAAGGGCTTTCTTCCCTAACGCGTCCGAGGTTAATCCCTGCCTGCCTTCCTTCCGCCATTGCCGTCCTCCAAGTGACGTCATCGTTTTTCTTTTCGAGTCGTGGACGGATCCAATGCAGCGAGGCAACGTCAGTCAAGAATTCACTTGTCTCGCAATGGTGAGTGGTAATCACTATCTTATATATACGAGAATATATATATATATATATATATATGTCTATACATATATATATATATATATATATATATATATGTATCCATCACCATTACTAACCATCACCCACCACGCACGTGATCCACATGCTTGCAACAGAGCGAGACTTCCTCTTGCTTACCTTGCATTTCCCACGACATGCACCCCTAACACAGCACAATTTGAAGACAAACAAGTATAGATACCTAGTGTCACCAGACTAACGTATCATAAATCCTTTTATTATAACTGCCCTAGTGTATTACGCATAAACTAACATAGATATAATATACCTAACAATATCCACCAATTATACAACTAACCCTTATATATCTAAACCGTCCCCAATCCATAGATTAACGAGACTAACGCCTTTGCTTACAGCAACCCTTCTAACCCTATATATTCTATGACATCCATGTAATGTTGCCAGAGCTGGAGTAGGTGAAGAACCTACTGCCAGAGGCTGGGTAGGTCACGAACCTACCGGCCGGAGGTCAGAGCTATCGTGCCCTAGGTCAAGGCCTGGCACTTATTGTATTTAGCCCCAAAGGGCATCCGATTTGTAGTTTAAATCTCAAATGTCTTCTTTAAAATAAACAACGAAAACTCCCGCTTTGGAGTCTATCTCGCCACATTAAGACTTCCCTACGTAACCATATATAACGGTTACCACAACCGTACTACAAAGGTATACACCAGGTATACAACTGGTGTCCAGCGGTTACTCAACCATACCATAACGGTATACACTGGTATACACCAGGTATACAACTGGTGTCCAGCGGTGCTCTCACCCACACCATATTTTAACGGTTATTCAACCGTACCACACTGGTATACAAAGGTATACACTGGGATACAACTGGTGGCGAGCGGTGCTCCTACACCGGTTACAACTGGCGGCAGCAGCGGTTCGCCCACGTCCTGAATAGAAGCGCCGTCATCAGCCATACTACAAAGGTTACACAACCAATCCAACTGGCGAGCGGTACTCTATTCCAACCTCCGAAGATACAAGCCTACCTTATACCACGAAACACTGGTTTCACACATGCCTACCACAGAAGGCCGAATACATTCTTCAGTCATTCAAGCCACGCCTACCATTCAGAACATTCAGAAGGAGCAACGAAGAAGAAACCGTCTATCTTCGACTTCTCATATCTTCCTTCAAGCCACTTGATTCTATTCAGATCAGCCGCGCCTGCAGCTCAGACGACCGAGATCGTCTACTTCTCATCAACCGCATCAGAAAGCTAGCTCATCACTTCGTCAAGCAAGCAACACGTCTACCCACAGGCGCACAACCAACCACTCCCTTCGAGACGACAGTCAGAATTCTAAGATCGCAGCCTTGCACAAATCTTAGAATCGGTGGTGAAATCGAACCCATTCGATTTTGAACCACCTGGTGGCAGTACGCTACCATAGTCTCTGTAGACAGATATCTACAGCGACATAGAAGAACCGGTCAACTCTACACCGCACCTCATCAAGACTCCAAACCAAGAGATAGAACTTCAATCAAAACCACAGGTTTCCATTCACCTGAGAACAACGCGAAATCTGCAAGCTCAGCACCTCGCAGTGAACCCAAGCTAATCACCTGTAGAGATCCAGTGCACCAACTCCTAGATCAACACGACTTCACGACTTCAGTCAACATACCGATGGACCCAGGCCGACGAGACACATCCTCGTCCGCCACCCAAACTACCGTCACCAATCTCCGTGAGTATAAACCATAGACTCCCACTAATTCCCCTTTTTTTATATAATTCAGAAGCCGGACGAGAAACCACCTCCACCCCCCCCCCTCCATGTCCACCCAGACCAGAGGCTTGCAGCGGTTAGGCCCACACCCGCCTAACCAGCCTCCACCCCCACCCCTTCCACCCAGACCACAGCTTCACAGCAGTTAGGCCCGGACCCGCCTAACATACCTGCTCTTCGCATCGGGTCAGCATTCTCGCTTACCCACCCCAACCACACACCGCCACCCTTGGCGCACCGAGAATTGCTGACATTACAACTTGGACCACGACAGTTCACATCCGCTCATGGCACCTACCCAGTGCCTCCCGGACTTCAAGACCCACAGTACTCGTACATAAGTACCCACATATTATTTTGTATTCTTTTTGTATATTCCCATAAATGTAAATTAGCCCACGTAGAACTATCTATTAGTTACACTATAGAAATTCAAAGACCACGATAGACAAAACCTAATAATCAAAACATCCACTATGTAATTTTAACTTACAAATACTTTTTCAATTTTAACGTAGAATTAGAATATCAAAATGTCACTGCGAAGAAATCTCCCAGGCAGTCACCCGAAACATAGTAAATTAAGATAAATCAATATACAACGACAATTCCCAAGATGAACATATCCAACACGTAAAAATTATTCCCCCATCGGACGCAGGACGTCATGCGATTCGATGGGATAGGTCCTCACGATCATTTCCTTATAAAAATTTTTTTTTTTAGATATCTATACAATACTTCTCTACTTCCTTCCGACCGTGAAGCCCCGGAATAATACACTCAAAACCCCACCCACTCAAACAAGATGAATAAACAAAAATATATTAATAGATAAATAAAATAAAATAAATTAACTGCCTTAAATAAATATAAAATGATTATATATGTATTTTTAGCTCTACACAATCTTAGCCAATAACCATTCTCATAAATAACAAACTTGTATAAGTTTATATGTCTATTAAATGATTATATATGTATTCTTAGCTCTACACAACCTTAGCCAATAACCATTCTCATAAATAACAAACTTGTATAAGTTTATATGTCTATAAAATGTTATATATGTATCTTTAGCTCTACACAATCTAACATATTAATTAAAAACACACTAACCACTTAGGATGTCATGTCTTCAGTAAGCTATGACTGTAGTGAAATAGTACTTTCCAAATAATATCTCATAGAAAAGAGATTATAAAATAAATTCTCATTGAACAGAGAAACAAGTGTATGGTGAACAGTGAAAATTGTCCTCATTGAAAAGAGAATATACTAGTAAAAAAAAATTTGTACATAGCTTACTGAAAAAAAAAAGATATGATAATATACGTAAAAAATCCCACCTTTTTACTCATTCAAACATATTTTGTTGATCAATATCACCCACTAGCAAACTTACAAATTATCATATATTATATTATATTCAATTATGTATGCCATCCCCACTGTCACGACCTTAACCCAAGGTACGAGGACGTACCTCAAAAAGGTCAGGGAGGCAATGTATCCATCACCATTACTAACCATCACCCACCACGCACGTGATCCACATGCTTGCAACAGAGCGAGACTTCCTCTTGCTTACCTTGCATTTCCCACGACATGCACCCCTAACACAGCACAATATTAAGACAAACAAGTATAGATACCTAGTGTCACCAGACTAACGTATCATAAATCCTTTTATTATAACTGCCCTAGTGTATTACGCATAAACTAACATAGATATAATATACCTAACAATATCCACCAATTATACAACTAACCCTTATATATCTAAACCGTCCCCAATCCATAGATTAACGAGACTAACGCCTTTGCTTACAGCAACCCTTCTAACCCTATATATTCTATGACATCCATGTAATGTTGCCAGAGCTGGAGTAGGTGAAGAACCTACTGCCAGAGGCTGGGTAGGTCACGAACCTACCGGCCGGAGGTCAGAGCTATCGTGCCCTAGGTCAAGGCCTGGCACTTATTGTATTTAGCCCCAAAGGGCATCCGATTTGTAGTTTAAATCTCAAATGTCTTCTTTAAAATAAACAACGAAAACTCCCGCTTTGGAGTCTATCTCGCCACATTAAGACTTCCCTACGTAACCATATATAACGGTTACCACAACCATACTACAAAGGTATACACCAGGTATACAACTGGTGTCCAGCGGTTACTCAACCATACCATAACGGTATACACTGGTATACACCAGGTATACAACTGGTGTCCAGCGGTGCTCTCACCCACACCATATTTTAACGGTTATTCAACCGTACCACACTGGTATACAAAGGTATACACTGGGATACATATATATATATATATATATATATATATATATATATATATATACATATATACATACTCGTGTTGAACCCTGTGGGGGATAAGGATATCACTACCAAGTTCCCCTGATTCGCTTTTATCATATATTTACTTATGCTTAACTCCCTTTAGTCAGGGTAAATAATATCGTCATTGAGTTCCCCTGACACAGTGGCTATCATACAAAATAAAGTTGAATAAATAAACAAATCAATGAATAATGAAGCAAACAAATAAAAAATCAAATACGTAAATTAATAAACAAATGAAATAGAAATAGAATATATATAATTCAAAACAAACGCATCTACACAGAAACCTTGTAACATTGATCATTAAAATCTCAATCAATGCTCCTCACCCTTCTCCTCCTCCTTCCCCCTCCTCTTCCTCCTCCTCCTGCTCCTTCCCCCTCCTCTTCCTCCTCCTCCTGCTCCTCCTCTTCCTTCTGCTCCTCCTCTTCCTCCTCCTGCTCATCATTCCCCTTCTGCTCATATTAATCCACCTTCTCATTTTTTTTATTAGCAATAGGTAACATTACACAAAGTAGTGTGTGCGCGCGCGCGCGTGTGTGTATCTTCAGAAGAAGCCTATTTGTGCGAAACTAGTCAGAAATAAACTTGGACTCTGATTTATGTCTTCCTCACCCACCTTCACCATATATATATATATATATATATAATATATATATATATATATATATATATATATATATATATATATATATATAATATATATATATATAATATATATATATATATAATATATATATATATATATATATATATATATATATTCCTCTAATTCAGAAATTGAGTATTTATTTCTTATTTTCCTTGTTTTTTTTCTCTCTCTTTTTTCAATCATGGACGTTTTACGAACATATCATTCTGATTTTTTTTTTTTTTTTTGTAATTCACATTATGGACGTGGTTCTGAGTACTATTCTATTGCACTTCATTATATATATATATATATATATATATATATATATATATATATATATATATATATATATATATATATATATATATATATATATATATATATATATTTCATATCATGTTGTATCATTATATTATATTAACCTATCGTTATATATTATATAATATTTTTATACTATTTGCATAAAAAAATCAAAACCATAAAATGTCGATTTTACAAACATACATATGGTTCTGTAAAGGACTTCTTTTTATTGCAATTCATAATTACAATCACCATTATTCATTTATCTATTTATTTATTTATTTATTTATTTATTTCCCAGCAGATATCTTCCCTCAGAGGCCCTGAATCAAAGAAGAGGCTTGGGCCGAAGACTTCAAGTCAAACGAAGATAAAATTTCAATTTTGGACAAAACAACCAAAAGGAAAAAGAGGATCCAGAGGGAGATGGGATCTAGTTCCGTCTCTCCACTCAAAATTTTGATTTTTAGGATGAACTTAAAAAAAAAAAAAAAAAAAAAAAAAAAAAAAAATTAATAACTAATTAATAAATAACATCAAATAAATGTATATACTATACACATTATATATTTACAAAACCACAGACGTAACAATTTCCAAAACAAATCACGTATACATAAACCATACTAAATTGCTATTTTTCAAAATCAAATACATCCACAAAAACCCACAAATAGCAAAATTTCAAAATAAACAAAATATATTCACAAAAACACAGAAAATTGCGATTTCCCCCCCCCAAATAAAATATCACAAATTAACACAATAAACCTCTTATTTTCACAATTATTTTTCACAATATATTTACTTAAATCTGACTTGTCTACTTTGTGGATTTTACATTTAATATTTTCATAACCTTAACTTGATTAAACGGTCAAATATATTTTCTAGATTTAAACTGGCGCTTATCTAACCATTACTTATTAACCCTAAACCATCTCTTCTAACTGATTATGTTAATTACAGGCGCTAGTTAGGTTAACTCTCGATTATTTTATTCAGAGTTAACTACGCGGTTATGTTAATCTCGTTTGGTTATCTTCTGATTTCTTTATGAGTTAACTCTGACTTAACTTGATAAGCTTAATCTCATCATATTAGTTGCAGAAATATTCACATATACATACATACATACATACATACATACACACAGACAGTACATATACGCATTCATATATTATACATATATATATATATATATATATATATATATATATATATATATATATATATATATATATATTACATTTTTTGTGGATTAACGTCACAGACTCCCCCCCCCCCTATTGGGAGGCTAGGACGGTGCCCCTTACAGAGAACTCTGTGGCGTGGAATTTAATGATCCATCCCCTTTGGTTCAACTTCGCCGGTGGCAGGGTTCAAACCACCATCCCTTCGACCTTCGCCACAAGTAACAATGACCTAACTCGGTCGGTTATATATATATATATATATATATATATATATATATATATATATATACATATAAATGTACATGTAAGCATACACATATACACACACACAGATGAAGTAATGCTCATATGAAATGATGAGAAAAATTGCAAATAGTTTTCCCACATCGCTATTTCAAATCAGGAAATCAATTAATCTCCTTTCAATTAGTAAAGAATGGAAAGATTCAACGCAAAAAAAAAATTATACAGATTTCTGAAACGAAATGAATAAATTATGATTTTTTGTGAATTCACAAAAGATATGTGGAGTAGATTTTTTAAGTATGGGTGTGTTAAAAAAAAAAAATTTCACATAAAGTTAATTCTTGTTCCATAGTAAATTGCCTTCCTCCTTTGGAATAGATATTTTTTCTTCTGTTTTTTTTTTTTTTTTTTTTTTTGGGGGGGTGATCAGTCCTAAAAAAATATTGGGGGGAATATGGGGGTGGGGGAAGTGAGGGGGGGAGGTTAACCAATAGGGAACTCGAAAATTTGGTTAAAGGGGGGATAGGTCGACCTCAGGGAGGAGATGCGAGGGAGGGGAGGATTCCGGAAGGGGGGAAAGGGGGAAAGGGATGGGGAGAAGGGGGGATGGGTTGTACTTGCTAAGAGGGGGAGAAATGGAGGCTTGCCTTTCGGGGGGGGAGGGCCGTAATGGATTAGCTTCTGGAGGGGGGAAGGGAAAGAGGAAGGGGTAAGGGGGAAGGAGAGGAAGGGAGGGGAAGGGGAAAGGAAGGGCGAAGGGGGAAAGGAAAGGGGAAGGGGAGGGGGAGGGGGAAGGAGGAAAAGGGAGGGGGGAGGAAGGTAGAAGGAAAGGAGGAAGGGGAAGGAGAAAGGAGGAAGGGGAAGGAAAAAAGAAGAAAAGGAGGAAAGGAGAGAGGAAGTGGGGAGGGGAATGGAAGAGGGGAAAGGGAGGTGAAGGAAGAAGGTGGAGGAGAAGGGGAAGGTGGAGTGGGAGGGAAAGGTGGAAGGGGAAGAGAGGGGAAGGAGGAAGGGAGAGAGGAAAGGGAGGGGAGGGTAAAGGGAGGGGAAGGAGGAAAAGGGAGAGGAAGGAGGAAGATGGAGGGGAAGGGGAATGGGAAGGAAGAAGAGGGAAGGAAGAAGGGGGAGGGGGGAGGGGAAGGGGGTGGGGGAGATAAAAAAAAATCTTCCTCAATTGTAACCAGCGATTCTATCCTTTGTTAGAGGTAATGTTAGACAAATGTATGTTAGTTTTCTTTATAGAAATGGAGAGATAAAATAAGATAATAAATAGATAAGAAAAATAACAATTAATGAAATAAAACGGGTTTGTAAAATAGAATAAAAATTAAACGAACAAAAGCTATAAACAAACGAATAGATTTAAAAAAAAATCACTCAAGTTCTTAACACTTTATCAAATAAAAAAAATAAATAAATGAAGTTTACGGGGAACCATTCGTTTAAGTAAAATAAAATAAATAAAAAAAAGATTAATGAATAGAAATAAAACATATATATTGTGACACGGTGATAAAGGCAAATCTTGGCAGCGTAATTTTATTCCGGAGTTCTTAGTATAAAAAAAAAAAAAAAAAAAAAAAAAAAAAAAAGTATTCATTCGAGTCTCGGTAATTAAAGTATTGAAATAATCATGAAAAGAACGCGAAATGTTCATATCGATACTATACGTTTACACACACACACGTATATATATATGTATATATATTTATATATATATATATATATATATATATATATATATATACATACACATATATATATAAGGAATAAGGTCACCCACCCCTACCCTTCAAGACTTGACCTAACCTGATATAATTAGCTTAAGTGGTAACCCTTGCCATGTGTCAAACCTCTCTCATGTCTCATCTTACTCTGTTCTTATTCATTCTATTGTAATCCTTGAAGATGTGAAAATACCACGAAAACGCTCTGATTCCAAGAATTTTTATTTTCCCTGTGGTGTTCAGCATATATATATATATATATATATATATATATATATATATATATATACATATATATATGTGTCTGTGTGTATATATGTATACACACACACACACACACACACATATATATATATATATATACATATATATATATTATATATATACATATATACGTACATGCACACATACATACACACATATACCAAAGGCTCTTTTTCCCCCTTACAAGAGAGGTAGCCAAAAAAAACAAAGGCATAAAAACCACCCCCACCCATTTCATCCTTATCACACTCCACTCCTCTCCACCTCTTCCCTCCCTCTTATAAATATATATATATATATATATATATATATATATAATATATATATATATATATATATATATATATATATATATATATATATGTTGGACAGAATATATATATATATATGTATATATATATATATATATTTATTTGTATATATATATATATATATATATATATCTGTAAATGTATCTATATATACATATATATCTATATATATATATATATATATATATATATATAGTGTATATATGTTCGATTTGATTTTTCTATTTCTGCTGTGCTTGTATGTGGGGTTGAAATCTGATAGGGCTATCGATGCAACTTGACCTTTATTGTCCGAAACTGCGGTCAACATATACCAATTGCAAAGCCCACAGCCTCCCCCTGTGATGCAGCACGCCCACACACGCCCTTCCGTACTGGGTGATACTTTTCCTCTTAGTCTACGTGTCGTCAGGTGATTTTATTCATCTCCGATCAGTGTCAAGTGACACTGTTTCCATCATTCGTTCAGGTTTGCTCTCTTTCTCTCTCTCTCTCTCTCTCTCTCTCTCTCTTTTTCATTTTTTTTTCTCTTCCAGTTTTTGGAAATTTCTTGCAACGTTTTGTCACTAATATATGTTTTTTAAATTCTCAAATTTCATGTCTAATTTTTTTCAATTATTTTTTTTAATTCCTAAAGACTTTTCTAATTTCTTGAATGTTTTTTCTTTTTGTGTGTTTTTTCGTAAAGAGATATGAAAAATATACTTTTTAAATTTTCTTAAATTTTTCTAGTTCTTCGAGATTTTTTTTTCTCACTAAAACATCGAATTTGGGGTCTAGAATAATCACGCAACGTTCTTTAAGGGTTCTGTGAGAACACACCTTTTTGAAAGTTCTGGGAGAACAAAGTTCTGTGAGAACAAAGAGTTCTGTGTGAACACATTGTTCTATGAGACAAAGTTCTGTGAGAAAACAGTTCTGTGAGGACACAGAGTTCTGTGAGAACACAAAGTTCTGTGAGAACACAGTATTCTGTGAGAACACAAAGTTCTGTGAAAACACAAAATTATGTGAGAACACAAAGTTCTGTGAGAACACAAATTTCTATGAGAACACAAAGTTCTGTGAGAACACAAAATTCTGTCAGAACACAAAATTCAACGAAAACACAAAGTTCCGTATGAACACATAGTTCTATGAGGACGCAAAGTTCGGTAAGAACAGAAAGTTTTGAGAACACAAAGTTCAGTGTGAACATACAGTTTTGTGAGAACACAAAGTTTTGTGAGAACAGAAAGTTCTGTGAGAACACAAATTTCTATGGGAACACACAGTTCAATGAGAACACAAAGTTCTGTGAGAACATAGAGTTCTCTGTGAACACAAAATTCAGCAAGAACGGAAAGTTCTGAGGACACAAAGTTCAGTGAGAACACATATTTTTGTGAGAACACAAAATTCTGTGAAAATACAAAGTTCTATGAGAACACAAACTTCAATGAGAACACAAAGTTCTGTGAGAACACAAAGTTCTGTGAGAACACAAAGTTCTGAGAACACAAAGTTCTTAGAAGAAAAGTTCAGTAAGAACACACAGTTTTGTGAGAACACAAAATTCTGTGAGAACACACAGTTCTAAAAGAACACAAAATTCTGTGAGAACACAAAATTCTGTAAGCACACACAGTTTTATGAGAACACAAAGTTTTGTGAGAACACAAAGTTCTCTGAGAACTCAAAGCTCTCGTGAGAACACAAAATTCTGTAAGAACACAAAATTCTGTGAGAACACAAAATTCTGACAGAACACTCCCGTAACAGTTACTGGCGTCTTCCCTAAATCATTCTAGATAACAGCTATAAATAAACTAACATGGAACGTCCATAGAAGAGAGCCGGGGGGGGGGAGGTGGGCGGAAGCTTAAGTACTGGGATCGCTTACAGGATCGACAGGGAGAGGGAGGCGGGAGAGGGGAGGGAGGGGAGGGAGGGGAAGGAGGGGGAGTAGGTGAAGGGAAGGAGAGGAAGAGAGAGAAGGAGGGGGAGAAGGAGGGGGAGAGGGAGGGGAGGAGGGGAGGAGGGAGGGGAGGGGAGGGAGGGAGAGGAAGAGAGAGAGGGAGGGGGAGAGGGAGGGAGGTGGGGGGAGGGGAGGGAGGAGAGGGGAGGAGGGAGGGGAGGGGAGGAGGGAGGTGGAGGGATTGATAGGAGGGGAGGGAGGGGAAGGAGGGGGAGTAGTGAAGGGAAGGAGATGAAGAGAGAGAAGGAGGGGGAGAAGGAGGGGGAGCGGGAGGGGAGGAGGGAGGAGAGGGGAGGGGAGGAGGGAGGGGAGGGGAGGGAGGGAGAGGAAGAGAGAAAGGGAGGGGTAGAGGGAGGGAGGTGGAGGGAGGGGAGGAGGGAGGAGAGGGGAGGAGGGAGGGGAGGGGAGGGGAGGAGGGAGGTGGAGGGATTGATAGGAACTATGGATAGGGATTAGGGATAGAGAGTGAGGGAGGGGGAGAGATTGAAGAAGAGGGAAAGTGGGAGGGGGAGGAGGGAGGGGAGGGAAGAGGGGGAGAGGGAGGGGGAAGAGGAGGGATTGAATGGAACTATGGATAAGGATTAGAGATAGAGGGATAGGGAGAGATGGAGGAGGTAGGAGGGTGAGAGGGGAGGAGGGAGGGGAGGGAGGGAGGTGTAGGGATTGATAGGGATTAGAGATAGGGAGTGAGGGATAGGGAGAGATGGAGGAGGGAGGGTGAGGGTGAGAGAGAGGTGGAGGATGGATAGAAATTGAGGATAAGGATTAAGGATAGAGAGTGAGTGATAGGGAGAGATGGAGGAGGGAGGGTGGGAGAGGGAGGGGGAGGAGGGGGAGGGGAGAGGAGGGAGGGTGAGGGAGGGGGAGAGATGGAAGAAGGAAGAAGGGAGGGGGAGGAGGGAAGAGGGAGGGAGGAGGGGGGAAGGAAGAGGGAGGGAGGGAGAGGGGAGAGGAGGGAGGGGAGGGATAGGGAGAGATGGAAGGAGGAAGGGAGGGGGAGGAGGGAAGAGGGAGGGGGAGGGAAGAGGGAAAGAGGGGGAGGGTAGAGGAGGGAGGGGGAGGTATAGGGAGAGATGGAAGAAGGAGGAAGGTAGGGGGAGGAGGGAAGAGGGAGGGAGGAGGGGGGAAGGAAGAGGGGGAGGGTAGAGGAGGGAGAGGGGATAGGGAGAGATGCAGGAGAGGGAGGGAGGGAGGAGGGAAGAGGGAGGGAGGAATGGGAAGGAAGAGGGAGTAGAGAGGAGGGGGGAGGGGAGAGGAGGGGGGAGGGGAGAGGAGGGAGGGAGAGGGATAGGGAGAGATGGAAGGAGGGGGAGGGAGGGAGGGGAAGTAGGGGAGGGAAGAGGGAAAGAGGCGGAGGAGAGAGGAAGAAGGGAAGAGATGGAGGAGGGAGGAAAGGAGGGAGGGGAGGGAGGGGTACGATAGGAGGGAGAGGAGTATATAAGCTTATCAAAAGTAGATAAATAGTGAAAATAGAAAGATGAAGACAAAGTAGATGGTAGATATTCTCGTACTGTCTGTTAACTAGAAAAACAAGTAAATAGATAAATAAACTAGAGATATTTGAAATTATATTCTTTTTTATAAACACGCTAAGAAATGTGACATACAGTAACAATCAGCTTAGGCCTTAATGACTCATAATTGGCAAACAATAATTATTTCTTTTGTTTCGAAAAATAAATTATGGAGAGGTAATCCTTTTTAAGCTCCTCTCCCTCCCTCCCTCTCTCCTTCCCTCCCTCTTCAAAAAAAAAAAAAAAAAAAATCCCATTACATACGTCAGCATCTGAGGGGGAAACAAACGCTCCACAAGGCAAAAAAACCCCTTGCGTACCGTATAGTAGCACTTGTTTTAATCTGCCTGCCGATACGAGATTTTATTAATTAATGCCATGTTCCCCTTGCTAGCAAATCGATATAAATATTTTCAATAATTCTTTATTCTATATATATATATATATATATATTTTTTTTTCCTCCGATTGTTGGAGCAAATTTGAAGCTCGCAGCTTTCGTGATGGAATTTGATATACTGGAGGAAAATAATTTTCCTCCAGCATATTATCAAATTACATTCTACGCCAATAGTTGAGAAAACAAAATAGTTCGTCAAAGTGATTTGACGGCGGAATAAAAGTGTTGGAGGTAGTCGGTACCTCCAATTAATCGGAGATTGGAGGTAAAAACAACTCAGTGTGCTAACACCCTAAGTCTAGTAAACCACGATTCAACCTTTGCCCTTCGTACTAGGACTTTGCTCAAAGTAGGAAGAAATCGCCGGGAGCCGTCGAGACTCGAACTCGGGTCTGCGTATTGCGAGGCTTGATTGCAACCAACCCGCCACTCGGCACCCACGGGGGGGGGGGAGCGTAGCCAGGAATTAAATGGGGGGGGATACTCATGCTTTAGGGGGGTGCCGCTGTATTGTGCCCCATATATATACTGTATATATATATATATATATATATATATATATATATATGCATATACATATATATATATATATATATATATACACGAGTATATAATCATTGATAATATTTGGCTTGCCTGTAATGATAGCTACAATTTTATATTTTATGTATATACATCATGTATCACAAATTCACCATAAACTTAGCTTATTTTTTGTAAGTTTTCCGGTGTAGTGTATTTATAATACTTTTGAGTAAAAATCAATCTGGGGGCTAATTGGATTTTGGGGGCTAAACCCCCCAAAGCCCCCACCTCGTGGCTACGGCCCTGGGGGGGGGAGGAGTGACGTAAATGATGAGTGACGTAGGATGATACGTCTGGATTACTTACAAGTAACTTGCATTACCCCAAAAACCCAAAACTATTTTTTTTATTTCTAATATCATTTCTTATTTATAGTGTGTAAATCTATTGTCTTGATCAATTTATCTATCATTATTTTTCTAGATTTCTTTTCGATTTTTTTTTATCTATTTATTTTCAGAATTATTCGAGAATTTTCTTGATTCGCTTTATTTTGATTCAATTCTATTTTTCATTAATCTATTTTTTTATGTTATTTCTTTTTTATTTCACTCTATTTCATATTCATTCTTTTAATATTTACAGGAACGTCGACTTAGTGATCATATACGGAAATCTCGTTTAATTTCTTTGCCACAGTGGCAGTCATCAAAGACTTTATTCTGGCTGGCGCGTAACGTCAGCAGGATTAACACATAGGTTAAACATACCCACCCAACGGTTAATTAACACCTCAGTCACGTTAACCTCCTTCCTAAACTGCCATTAAACAATTTCATTTAACTCGAGAAGAATTCTTAAACCTGTATCCTCATGTATTATGTTTCGCTGTTCCCCAACTTCTTTAAGACCAATTTAACATTAAATCAAATATCTAAACAACCACTAACGTCAACAAGATTTTCGGTTCATGAGCTCACTGGGGGAGCTTTTTGGACCACCTCCGTCCCAAAATGGGGTCCTGGTCCACATCTAGTGGACCAGTGGACCACTGGAGAGATTGGCAGAAACCACGACAAAGGAGACCATAACTCCACCTCAAGCTTACGATCAATGGATACTTCAATCTCGCCTTGTAAACACAGCAGTATATAACTCGTCCTTCAAGGAGCTGCTGCCCGGGCAAGCGCTAGCCGGATCTCTCGAGTAGTAACCGGGTTCTTGGAGAGTCCGGTCGGTACCGGGTCCACCGACCACCGGGTCCGGTGAGTTGCCAGTGTTATTTTTTTTATTTTTTTTTATTTTTTTTTAAGAGGGAAGGAAGGAAGGAGAGAGGGAGGGAGAGGGAGAGGTCATTGATAAAAAATTATCAACTTCAGCGATCTTTTTCTTTCCTTGATTAACATAACCGGCCCTACATAGCTCGGGGGGGGGGGAGTTTTTTGTCCGGGGAGGGGGGGAGGGAGGGGGAGGGGGTATAGGGGTTACGTGTGTCCCTTCAAAGAGCAGTAAAGAGAAATGAATAGCGCTCTTCTTGAGTGGCTCGGGCAGTGAAAAATTTCTGATTATACGCGGACAGAGAGAGAGAGACAGAGAGAGAGAGAGAGAGAGGAGAAGGAGAGAGAGAGAGGAGAGAGGGGGAGAGAGAGAGAGAGAGAGAGAGAGAGAGAGAAAGAGAAAAGAGAAGAGAGAGAGAGAAGAGAAAAGAGAGAGAGAGGAAAGAGAGAGAAAAGAGAGAGAGGAGAGAGAGAGAGAGAGAGAGAGAGAGAGAGAGAGAGAGAGAGGAGAGAGAAAAGAGAGGAAAGAGAGAGAGAGAGAGAGTGAAGAGAGAGAGAGAGAGAGAGAGAGAGAGAGAGGGAGGAGAGAGAGAGAGAGAGAGAGAGAGAGAGAGAGAGAGAGAGAGAGGGGGGGGGGAGAGGAGAGAGGGTAAGAGAATGAAAGGGAAAGAGGGTTGAATGGACGGAGAGAGGGAGGAAGTGAGGGTAAAGGGTACGGAAGTTGAAAGTGAGAGAGAGAGAGAGAGAGAGAGAGAGAGAGAGAGAGAGAGAGAGAGAGAGAGAGAGAGAGAGAGAGAGAGAGTGCGAGAGAGAGAGAGCGAGAGAGAGAACGAAAGAGAGAACGAGAAAGAGAGAACGCGAGAGAACGAGAGAGAGCTAAACCAGCCGCCTGTCACAGTTTTGACAATAATTACAAATCCATACATTCAATCGGTTAGTCACTTGTTTGTGACAAATTGAGTTGTTTACGTTTTCCAATTGGGCACAAAGAGAGAAAACGCAAATAAAAACTCGTACAGTATCTCTCTTTATACTCTCGCATCTCTCTTTATACTCTCGTATCTCTCTTTTTACTCTCGCATCTCTCTTTATACTCTCGTATCTCTCTTTTTACTCTCGCATCTCTCTTTATACTCCCGTAGTTCTCTTTATACTCTCGTATCTCTCTTTATACTCTTATCTCCCTTTATACTCTCGTAGCTCTCTTTATACTCTCGTGTTTCTCTTTACATTCTCATATCTCTCTTTATACTCTGGTATCTCTCTTTATACTCTCATCTCTCTTTATACTCTCGTATCTCTCTTTATACTCTCGTATCTCTCTTTATACTTTCATCTCTCTTTATACTCTCGCATCTCTCTTTATACTCTGGATTCCAGAAGTCACGTACTCTAATAAACAAATTCATTTACATCTTTTATTTCATAATATAAATTTTAATTCGTTAAATTGGGTTTACATAGGTTTGCATTAACCATATGGATATCTGCCTATTCACATACTCTCTCTTTCTCTCCCCATCTCTCTTTCTCTCTCTCTTTCTTCCTATCCACATACACTCTCTCTACCACTCTCTTATTTTCTCTCGCCCCCTCTCTCTTGTTTCCTCTCGCCCTATCCACATACTCTCACTCTCACTTTCTCTTCCTCTCTTTCTTGCTCTCTCTATCCCTATCCACATACTCTCATCTTCTCTTTTTCTGCCCGCCCTCTCTCTTCCTGTTCACATACTCTCATTTTCTTCCCCCTCTCTTTTGCTCTCTCTCTATCCACATCCTCTTACTTTCTCTTCCTCATCCCCTCTCTCTTGCTCTCTCTCCCTATCCATATACTCTAACTTTCTCTCTCTCTCTCTCTCCCTACCCACATACTCTCACTCTTTCTTGCTCTCTCCCCCCATCCATATACTCTCACTTTCTCTCTCTCCCTATCCACATGCTCTCACTTTCTCTCCCCATCTCTCTTCCTCTCTCTCTCGCTTTGTCCCTCCCTTTATCTCTCTTCTTCATTTTCCTCATCTCTCTCAATATTATGTTTGTATGTGTGTGTATGTATGCATATATGCACAAAGTTACATACACACCTATAAGGCCTAAATCACCTTTGCCTGAAGTATTTGGATAGCCTGGTTATCATTATTATTATCATCATTATTATTATTATAAATCCATATAAACGTTTATATGTGTGGTCTGTTAACAATAAACGTTTGGATCAAATTGGACGGAGCAATTTATTATTATTATTATTATTATTATTATTATTATTATTATTATTATTATTATTATTATTATCATTAATATTATTATTATAAACATAATTATCATCATCATTATTATTATTTCATATAAACGTTTCTATGTGTGGTCTTAACAATAAACGTTCGTATACAATTGCACGGAGCAATTCATTATTATTATCATCACTATTAAAATTACTATTATCATTATTATTATAATCTCATAAACGTTTATATGTGTGGTTTGTTAACAATAAACGTTTGGATCCAATTGGACGGAGCAATTTATTATTATTATTATTATTATTATTATTATTATTATTATTATTATTATTATTATCATCATTGTTTTTATTATTATTATTATTATTATTATTATTTTTATTATTATTATCAACATTACTAATATAATTACTATTATTATTATCATCATTATTATTATAATTATGAACATTATTGTCATAATTATTATTATAATTTCATATAAACGTTTATATGTGTGGTTTGTTAACAATAAACGTTTAGATCCAATTGGACGGAGCAATTTGTTGGGATTTGTGTTCCCGATTTCCCTAATCCTGTCAATATTTGATCTTATAATCATCTCTTTTCATGTCAGGAGACCGGTAAACTGAATTTATTGATTCATGATGCAAATATCAACAAGCCCGGCTCGAACCCTTACGACATTGGTCTGTTTTCATGTTTTTAAAACCCATTAAGAGGATTTTAACGTCTATAAATGAATTAATTGGACCGTTTGTACATGCGTGTGTGACTATTTGTTTGTTTGTCCGTTTTGTTTGTGTAAATGGTAACTGGCAACTGACCGTGTCGTTGCGATTCATTGTTATCTGTGTTTGTTTATTTGTTAATTAATTTGTTTCCTTTGTATTTTAGATTAATTATTTTTTTTTCATAAAAATTATCTATTTATTTATTATCATTTTCATTTTTTTTATTAATTTATCAATTTACTTTATCTTCGTTTTTATTTATTTGTTTGTTAATTTATTTCATATTTATATCTGATCATTTATTGTCTCTAATCAAATCTTAGTTATTTATTTATCTATTCATTAGTATAATTTCCTATTTTCATTTTCATTGATTCATTTATTCACGGTTTTTGTTTGTTTATAAATATATTTGTTGACATCTATAATACTTATAAGGTTCTGTATTTTTTATTATATGAAATCTAGTAATTCATTATACGAAATGCACATGATTCCATACTTCATATACTTTTGTTCATGTATCTTTATGTGTATTTGATCTTGTTTTATGTACTAATTATCTTACCTAGACTTCCTAGTTTATCCCCAATATTTTCTTAATTTTCTATACTAATTACTTTATATAGTTTGGCTAGTTTGTCTTTTAATATATGTATATATATATGATTATTCATCGTGACAAATTTGAGGAAAGAGAGGAAACGGAAACTCGAGAAGAGCTTTTGAGTTTTATTACCGACGTTTCGACACTTTTGTCTTTTTCAAGGTATTACATCAAGTGGATAGATACACAGCTATATATATTTCGCGCGAATTATTGACGCGCATACAGAATATGCAGCACAGAATATATAGAAGATGAAATAACACATATAATTACAATATTTAAAAAAATTAAAATACCCAATGAGAATAATTACAAAATCAAAAACGAAAGCGCAGGAAATAATGAACAGGACAAAATATAACAAAGAAAAAGAAAAGAACGAAATATTAGTAATACCGAATTTCACAGAAGTCACAAAAAGAAGAAAATATTTAGAACAAAATAACATTAAAATAATTACAAACACTGGACAAAAGATAGGAAAGATAATAACATATAAAACAACAAAATTTAGAAATGAAAATAGCATAGTATACAAAATCCCATGTAACGGATGTTAAACGTCATACTACGGAGAGACTGGACAAGGAATCACAAAGCGGACACAACAACACAAAAGCGACATTAGAGCACACAGAACCAGCAACTCACTTGTGACACACATGGACAAAACAGGACACTTGCCAAATTGGATAAACACAGAAGTATTACACCAAGGTCTCGACAAGAAAATGAGAAAAGTTATAGAAGCTGCAGAAATTAGTAAAAATAATTCGAATAACAACAGAGGAGGATTCATTACATGGTCTCCGCCCAGCCGCAACACTAGCCATCAACGATTGGAAGAGAAGAAAAAGAGGGAGGAGTCAATAATTCGCGCGGAATATATATAGCTGTGTATCTATCCACTTGATGTAATACCTTGAAAAAGACGTAAGTGTCGAAACGTCGGTAATAAAACTCAAAAGCTCTTCTCGAGTTTCCGTTTCCTATCTTTCCTCATATATATGTATATGTATATATATGTATATATATATATATATATATATATATATATATATATATATATATATATTCTAAATTTCATGCAAATTTCCCTAGAACTTAGAAGTCCTGATTTTGATAATAAAATCACAAGACGGCACATGAAACAAC
>NC_134791.1:7413652-7436152 GCF_046742065.1 Oratosquilla oratoria | reverse complement strand
GTCTAATAACCTAAAATATGAAATATATTCATTCTATGAAGTATAAAACACACCAACACTAATGTCCATAACTTACTTTGTATTTTGATGAATAGTAGGCTCTGTGGTGATTCATAATCCGTTTGGTATTGAAAACTAAAAAATAAAAACTTTGATAAATCTGGCAATTAACACTGATCACGCAAATACACAAGCACTGACTGTTGTCGTATTACTAGAATATTCATCCGCTCGACAATTTAGTTCCAGTAATTAGACTTAATATATCTAACAAAACAATAATACCCTACACAACAGTAACACCTATTTGTTTAAGAAAAACAAATTAGATATATGATATAAACTCAGTTACAGAAAAAATACGAATATAAGTAAATAACGAAATATTGTATTCCTCCGCTGTACAGCAAACTGGTAAATATGAAATATTTATACATATTGCACTATATATTTTGCAGATATAGGTATATTTTCCAATACAGCTGATAAAAAATATTTATATCTAACCAATGCTAAACGTTGAATACAAAAATAGAATTTATTTTATTCAAATGTTTTGTACATCACAACAAATTTAAATAACAGTAATATTCATTCTTAGTTTGCCTGCAGTCAGCTGATTTTATTTTGTTACAGGAAATGGACAACTCATATATTTTGTTATGGGTAACAAGATGGACAAAAATCCCTTTGATGAATAGAATTGCGTAACTACCATTACCATTTATATAATGATATTTAATTTCTATGTGTGTGTGTGTATGTATATATATCTATATACATATATATATATATAAATATATATATATATATATTTTATATATATATATATATATGTGTGTGTGTGTGTGTGTGTGTGTGTGTGTGTGTGTATACAAGTGCCTGTCTGTGTCTGTCCGTCTGTTTATCTGTCTTAAAGCCTCGTCTAGGTCAAATCGCCTTATTTGTAATTTCTACTTACTCTTTACAACATGTGTTACATTGGGTGATGTAAAATGTGCTCAAATCAAAATATTCAATTTCGCATTTACATCCAGAGTTTAGCAGTTGTTTCATATGTATTTTTTATAAACCGAAATAAAAAATATAGTCCGTAAAATCAACGATGCAATATGAATAAACCCTTTATATTTACCAAAGCTTTGAGTTCCAGCATTGGCGGAGGAATACAATATGTCGTCATTTCCGTAAAATAATTATCCATATTAATTCGTACCATATCATACAGTCTATTAATCATACTAAGTAGTGATATTATCATAATTCTAGTTATTAGTAGCATTTTAAATATATTACGTTTAATTACTGAAACTAATTTGCTGAGCGCATTATTTTAGACAGAATACGTGACCACTCCATAGGCATGTCGACAGTCGGAGTAGTTTGTGTTACCTTAAACGTGAAATTGTGTGATTTCTTCATTTCACTTAACTTATCAACTGAAAATTGGTACTTATGCCAGACAGATCATCAAACATGACACTCATCAAAATATCAGGTAATGAATATTGGTGTTTGTGTATTTTGTATATTAAAATTAATTTGTGTAATTCTTTGTGTCGGTGTTGAGGCGATGACCGTTAGTAATGTCGTATCGACTGGGCGGGAAAATCGAACAAATATCAATTTCCGTCAATAATTTCAATCACATATCAAATATACTCAGAATCTATCACTGCTAACATTGTTTAAATGTGATTCGTAAGAGCAATTATGAGTAATAAATGTACTTTGAGAAAACTTAATTGTAGCGAAATACTGTGTTCAACAAATTTTGAAATTTGATATTTTATACACTTGCGCGTGTTACTTAAACTACACAAGTGTTACGTTACACAGGACTTTACTTAGAGGTACTGAATCTTTATTTATTTGCTTGTATTTGTGATTATTTATTATTTAAATCGTGGACATTTCAAATACCCAATAATATTCACCGAATCATATTGTACACAAATCTGAGCAGCCTGAGCAGAATTTCAACCAATCAGAACCGAGATTGGGTGATGTTATTGCAAGATTAGTTTGTTCTCCCAAGGGGGGGGAGGGGCGTTTGTAAATGCCAATTGAATTGTAGTGTCAACGCGTACGCTGGAGGGGGAGTATCAGAGTTTAATAAAATCGCCTGACGACAGGAAGGAGAAAGTATCACCCGGTACGGAAGGGGATAATACAGTTGTTCTCTCCCTCCACCTCTCTTTCTCTCACCCCTCTCTCTCTTTCTAACACTCTCTTCCTTTCTCTCTCTTTATCACCCATCCCCCTCTCTCTCCTCCCTCCCCCCTCCTCCCCTCTCCTCCTCACTCCCCCTCTCCTCCTCCTCCTCCCCTCTCTCACCCCCTCCTCTCTCTCTCTCCCCCCCCTCTCACTCTCTCTCTCCCCCCCTCCCTCTCTCTCTCTCTCTCACCCCCTCCTCTCTCTCTCTCTCACCCCTCCTCTCTCTCTCTCACCCCCTCCCTCACTCTCCCCTCTCTCTCTCTCTCACCCCCTCCCTCTCTCTCTCTCTCTCTCACCCCCTCCCTCTCTCTCTCTCTCTCTCCCCCCCTCCCTCTCTCTCTCTCTCTCACCCCCACTCTCTCTCTCTCTCTCTCACCCCCCCCTCTCTCTCTCTCTCACCCCCTCTCTCTCTCTCACCCCCCTCTCTCTCTCACCCCCTCTCTCTCTCTCTCACCCCCTCTCTCTCTCTCTCACCCCCTCTCTCTCTCTCACCCCCTCTCTCTCTCTCACCCCCTCTCTCTCTCCCCCCCCCTCTCTCTCTCCCACCCCCTCTCTCTCTCCCACCCCCTCTCTCTCTCCCACCCTCTCTCTCTCCCCTCTCCTCTCTCTCCCCTCCCCTCTCTCTCTCACCCTCCCCTCTCTCTCTCACCCCCTCCTCTCTCTCTCTCTCTCACCTCTCTCACACTTCTCTCTCTCTCTCTCTCTCTCTCTCTCTCTCTCTCCCCCTCCTCTCCTCACTCCCCTCTCTCTCCCCTCTCTCTCTCTCTCCCCCCTCCCCCTCTCTCTCTCTCTCTCCACCCTCCCCTCTCTCTCTCTCCACCCTCCCCCCTCTCTCTCTCACCCCTCTCTCTCTCTCTCACCGCCCTCTCTCTCTCCCCCCCTCTCTCTCTCACCCCCTCTCTCTCCCTTTCCTCTCTCTCTCCCCCCTCCCCCTCTCTCACCCCCCTCTCTCTCTCTCACCTCCCTCTCTCTCCCCCCTCCACACTCTCTCTCTCACCCCTCCCCCCCCCTCTCACTCCCTCTCTCTCACCCCTTCCCCTCTCTCTCACCCCTTCCCCCTCTCTCTCTCGCCCCCCCTCTCTCTCACCCCCTCCCCCTCTTCTCTCACCCCTTTCTCTCCTCTCTCACGTCCCCCCTTTCTCTCATATTTCTCTCACCCCCTCCCTCTCTCATATCTCTCTCTCTCTCTCCCCCCTCCCTCTCTCTCTCTCGCCCCCTCTCTCTCTCTCACCTCTCCCTCTCTCACCTCTCCCTCTCTCCTAGACCGTTTGATTCAACTGAGGGCAGGGTAACGTGTGACTGCGCGCGCACAACCATAATTCGAGGACGAGTATGATAAAGGGAAGACTAGGAGACGGGACCTAACGAGTATTGCCCCTCTCCTGTATACAGGAATTAGGTAAATACACACGTACACACACTCGACGGCGCAGTAGTAGCGTTCGCGACCCCTGCTACAGCGGTCCGAGTTCGAATCCCGTCCAGGGCTGAAATAATTTCAGTATCGCTGCGCTGCGAGTCGTTACTCCAACTCGTGTGGACGGGGAGTTGTGCGAGTGTGTGTGTGTGTAAAGTCACAGCATTACCCATAGATCAGTCATATATATGAGCTCTCATGAGGGAGGGAAATAGCTGTCAATCACTAGTCCAACACGGAATCCAAGACTATGGTGAATCACACACGCGCACACACACACACACACACACACACACACACACACACACACACACACACACACACACACACAGTTTCTAGAATAATAACTGAATAATTAAAACTAGTTTACATACTAGTATTGATAAATGAAAATATAACTAGATTAGTTTGATAAATAATGTACATGAGAAAATATTACATAATGAATAGATATTTCAATTAAGAAAAACTCAAATCATTTATCAAAACGAATAAAATGAGACATCAAGCAAATAATAATTTATGCATGACCCGAAATTATGTACAATCGAACCCAACTAGACCGCAACAAATTGAGTTATCTGGTGTTAATAGGCACCTCAGGGACAGGGATATTATAACAACACCATCCACCCCTTTCCCCTACCTTCCCCCCTCTTTCTCTACCTCTCTCTTTCTCCCTTTCTCTTTCTCCCTTTCTCTTTCTCAATTTCCTCTCTCTCTGTATCTCTCTCTCTCCCTCTTTCTCTCTCCCTCCCCTCTCCCTCTCTCCCTCCCCTCCCCCTCTCTCTCCCTCCCCTCCCCCTCTCTCTCCCACCCCTCCCCCTCTCCCCTCCCCCTCTCTCTCCCTCCCCTCCCCCTCTCTCTCCCTCCCCCTCTCCCTCCCCTCCCCCTCTCTCTCCCCTCCCCCTCTCTCTCCCTCCCCTCCCCCTCTCCCTCCCCTCCCCCTCTCTCCCCCTCTCTCTCCCTCCCCCTCTCCCTCCCCCTCTCTCCCCTCCCCTCCCTCCCCTCCCCCTCCCCTCCCCCTCCCCTCTCTCCCCTCCCCCTCCCCTCTCTCCCCTCCCCCTCCCCTCTCTCGCTCCCCCTCCCCTCTCTCGCTCCCCCTCCCCTCTCTCGCTCCCCCTACCCTCTCTCGACCCTCCTCCCCTTTCTCGCTCCCCCTCCCCTCTCTCCCCCTCCCCTCCCCTCTCTCTCTCCCCTCCCCCTTTCTCTCCCCTCCCCCTTTCTCTCTCTCCCCTCCCCCTTTCTCTCTCCCCTCCCCCTTTCTCTCTCCCCCTCTCCTCTCTCCCTCCCCCTCTCCTCTCTCCCTCCCCCTCTCCTCTCTCCCTCCCCCTATCCTCTCTCCCTCCCCTCTCCTTTCTCCCTCCCCTATCTTCTCTCTTTCCTCTCTCTCTTTCTCTCTCCCCTCTCCCCCTCTCTCTCTCTCCCCTCTCCCCCTCTCCCCTCCCCCTCTCTCTCCCCTCTTCCCCTCTCTTTTTTTCTCTTTCTACCTCTCTCGCCCCTCCCTCCCACCTCTCTCTCTCGCCCCTCCCTCCCACCTCTCTCTCTCGCCCCTCCCTCCCACCTCTCTCGCCCCTCCCTCCCACCTCTCTCTCTCGCCCCTCCCTCCCACCCCTCTCTCTCGCCCCTCCCTCCCACCCCTCTCTCTCGCCCCTCCCTCCCCCTCTCTCTCCCCCTCCCTCCCTCCCTCCCACTCTCCCCCTCTCCCTCCTCTCCCTCCCTCCCACTCTCCCCTCTCCCTCCTCTCCCTCCTCTCCCACTCTCCCCATCTCCCTCCCTCCCTCCACCTCTCTCTCCCCCCTCCCTTTCCCCCTCTCCCTCCCAACACCATCCCCCTTCCTCTCCCCCCCCCCACGTCACCCTTTGCGTAGTCTTGTGCCCAATGGATCTTTCCATTGTTTTACCTGGGTCTGCGTCTCTCAGTTTTGTTGGCTTGTTGTCTTTGGATTGATGGATGGATGGATTGATAGATGGATGGATGAAAGACATGGCCTACAATAGGTATTGAAGTGACACGAATAGTACATACATACGTAGATATGTACATATATATATATATATATATATATATATATATATATATATATATATATATATATATATATGCATACGTATATATGTACACTTGCTAACATACATTAAGGCTGATATGATAAATGATTGGAAGATCACTCCACATTTTATACATGCATAGAAATGGATGTGTATGCATACGTATGTACATACATAAGTGTGCATACACACACATACACCGACTCATTAACCTCTGATGAACGTTAAATTCCGTTAATAATAATTAACCGACATTGGTAATGGAAGAATGGTTTCCAAATTACCATTTTTGTATCTAGAAATTAATTAACTCTAATGTTGATCCGGGCGATCTAGTTTCTTCTACCGTGAGAATAATAATATATACCACGAGTTCATTTGGTTGATCCGCTGCCCCAAAGCCCCCGGCAATGGTCCTTGAGAGCTTAAGTGGAGTTTCTGTGTCAGGAGCTGGCAGGAAAGTGATGATCAGTCGCCGGTTGTGAAAGAGAAAGGGGGAGAGGGGGAGAGTTTGTTAGTGGGGGGGATACTAGATTGCCTCGAGTGGGGGTGGGAGAGTCTCCCCCTTAGGGGGGATATTGCGTTGAGGTCTCCCAGTAGAAGGTATTGGGGGGATGGGGGGATAGTTGACTATGGGGGAGGTCTATGTGTGTTTCTGAGCATTGGAGCTAGCGTGTTGGACCAAGGGCATGGTTCACTAAAGTCCACGTTACATGTCGCCAGGCGTTTTTAGTCATCTCTAAGGAACACCCACATATATTAGATACTTCAAGACTACCGTAGCCTTTGAATGTTTTGTTCTTTCGGCCGTTAGAAGATTCGGCTGCAAGTAACCTCCACCTCCTTCCTTCGTTACATTAATGAAAAAATTATGTTGTCGGAAAATTATTTGCAAACAAGCGGAGAAAGAAAAAAGAAACGTGAGTTATACTTGAAATAATACTCTTTTAAACATCTGCATATCCATTAAAAGGATGAACAATTTCTATTGTTTGGAATATGAAAAGAAAAAATATCAAGCGAATTCACATTTAAGCTAATACATACACATGTATGTATGTGTATATATATATATAATATATATACACGTGTATGAGTGCGTTTGTGTATGTGTGCATGTGTGTGCATATGCTGGTACATATACATATATGTCTGTGCATATGTAGATATGTATGCATATCCGTATATGTATAAATGCATATATACATACATGAATATATGTATACACGTGTGTAGATATGTGTATACCTGTGTATGTATAAAGTACACACATGTTTGTGTGCTTATATACAAAGTTATTCATTAGCAGAATTGAAAATAATCTTGATTATTATGACTTTTGTAAGGATATTTCGTTTAACTAGGTTAATCCCTGTGAAGGCGATTAACCCCCATGGGGGAGTTGAAATGTTAAACAAATAGTTGAAGGTTAACCAAAATAAAAATGTACAAGATAGCCGTAATCACGTAACTGTTGTTGAAGTTTACATTAAGGTAATGGACATGGAAGTGAATTGAAATGATATTGAGGAATAAAAAAATTATATTAAAAATCACTATCATTTGTATATATATATATATATATATATATATATATATATATATATATAATATAATATATACATATATATATATATATATATATATATATATGCTAATAAGAACACGGGGGTACGTGTGTTCACTTATGCAAAGTAGACCACTTGGAAAAAGAAACTAACGAAGCAGAGCGCTTTCGTATATTACATCTTCAGTGCAACAAGTACCTGTTGTACTGAAGATGTAATATACGAAAGCGCTCTGCTTCGTTAGTTTCTTTTTCCAAGTGGTCTACTTTGCATATATATATATATATATATATATATATATATATATATATATATATATATATATATATATATATATAAGAAAAATCACAAAATTAAAAAAAATCTAACATACACATTGATGATAGATAAAAAATATAAAAAAGGGGAAATAATAATTTATTAAAATTCTACAAGTTGTATATAATAAAAATAGAGTTTTTCTATCTATATGCCAAAAGCTTTTCCCCCTCATGAGGGAGGTAGCCAAATCAAAATTCAAGCACCCACTCCCACCCATTCCACTCCCCTACACCACCCTCCCTCCCTCTCATCTTAGCTCCTCATGGATGACGGGTCATCTCTGTATCCCGCCCACTGCCCTGGGTCAGAAGCAATGCAGCAAGGCACAGTACGTACAATAAAAGATAGAAATTGAAAATTTTAAATTGACAGTAATACGTGATAGGTCATCATATTCAGACAACAGAACAAGACTCGCAGTAATGGATTTAAATTTGACAAATTTAGATTTAAGAAGGAAATAGACAAGAAATGGTTCACTAATAGAGTGGTTAGCGAATGGAATAGACTTAGTAACCAATTAGTGAGCGCTGAAACTATCGGTTGTTTTAAGAAACTATTAGAACTTTATGGATGTGATTGACAGGTGGTCATGATATGGAACTGCCTAGTGTAGGCCTTATGGTCTCTTAAAAAATCTTCGTTCTTATGTTTCCTTTGCGACGCTCTTGGGAGGAAAATTATATATATATATATATGAATTGATGTCTGGGGTCCATTGAATATATATATATATATATATATATTCACTAGAATATTGTTTACAATACAAGTACACGTCTAGAATTAGTGTATTGTTCAATTTAGAAATTAGTTTCGTTCATTTTTATATATATATATATATATAGATATATATATATATAAAACTAGATGTATATTTTGTGTTCTATGATTCATTTATGTTTGTTCATTTATTTGTTTATTTATTTTTCTACCTATTTTACAATCTAGGTTTAAGTATATCATACTTTCTAGAGAATATCTATTCAACCAAACTAATTGCAATAAAGTTAGTTTCGTAAAATTGGCAAAATATTTACTCCAGAGTTGTTGTTGAACTAAATGCACTCAGATTGTTATACAGAAGAACACTGCCTTGACAATGACCTGACGTAACATGACCTCACCTGACCTGACCTGACCTGGAATGGCAAAGAGTTAAGAGCATTTTAGTTCTCATCGCAAAAGTGAAAATTGAACTTTTGTGCATAAAGTGGACGCAACATTGGTAAGGTGGAAGATATATTGTTTTTTGGAAATGAAAAAAATGAATAAAGGAAATGTACTGCGCACGCACGCACACGTACACTTGCACGTGGATATACACACATATGTGCACATTTCCACACGCAGGTGTTTGTATACACACACACACACACACAAACACACACACGAATCCGTGGCTCAGTGGTAGAGTTTCCGGCCGCCACTACGGCGGTCCGGGTTGGAATCCGGCCCAGGGCTGAAATAATTTCAGTAACGCTGCGCTGCGAGTCGTTGTTCCAACTCTCGTGGGCAGGGAGTTGTGTATGTGTGTGTGTAAAGTCACAGCATTACCCATAGATCGGTCATGTATGAACTCTGAGCTCTCTTCCGGGAGGGAAATAGCTATCGAGCATGAGTCGAACACGTGATCCAAGATCATGGTGAATCACACGCACAACTAATGAATGATGACAGTAATGCTACAATAAAAACAATGATAGTAAGAAAGAAATAATAATGATAATAAAATTGAATAATTTCAAAATAATGAAAACCGTATTACTAGTATCAACAACAACAACAGAGACAACAACAACAAAAACAAACCATAATGTTTCCGTAACGGAATGTATATGATACAACGCAAATACATTCAGGGATATTGCATTTATGAAATGAACAGGGAAACACATTTGAGCCAAAATCACTTTCTGATGATTTCAACAGTCTACCGTATGTGGATTATAGTTTTGCAAACACACCGTTGAACGAACCTTTTTGAGTTTTGTCGAATAAATATGAATTTTTTTTTCTGTTGCGCGAGAGATTGAATGGTATCGCGTTTGTTTAACCGGGTTTAGTGTTTATTATTATTATAATTATTGTTTATTGTTATTTATTTGTTTTATTTTATTTGTTTGTTTTTTTAGCGGAGTGGCGTTTTTGTACAGGTAATTTGAAGAAAAAGGGCCACCTGGCATGTCAGGGACATTGCTCTCTTCGTTTCCAACGGCTCTTTCTCTCTCTCTCTCTCTCTCTCTCTCTCTCTCTCTCTCTCTCTCTCTCTCTCTCTCTCTCTCTCTCTCTCTCAAAGGATTACAAAGGCGGAGCATGCCGACAGGAGACCTTTTGATCCATATCTAGGTCGGATGCGATAAAAAAAAAAAATCATAATAATAAAATAATAAATAAAAACTATGATAATGTAAATAACAAATAAAATACATAAATAAATGCATAGGTATAGTTGAATAATAAACAGGTAAATAGTAAATAATAATAAATTGACATATAACTAATAATAAATGAAAATCAGACAGACAAATGATAACAAAACAAAAACAAATAATATAAGATAAATCATAATCATTACAGCATCTTACTTAGGTATTTATCTAAATGATTCTCAAAGCTTCGAACTGAACTACATTGCACTACCTGTGCAGGAAGTTTATTCCATTCATTAACTACACGGTTGGCAAAGTTGTTTCTACCTACTTCCAAATTGAATCTATTTCCGGACAGTTTGAGACCATTGTTTCTTGTCTGATTCTCATTCAATGTGAAAATTTGGTCACTTTTGATGTTGTCAATTCCCTTTAGAATCTTAAAGACCTGTATCAAGTCACCTCTGAGTCTACGCTTTTTTAGGTAAAACAGATTCATATGTTTTAGTCGATTTTCGTATGATTTATTTTTGATATTTGGAATCAGTTTTGTGGCTCGCCGTTGTACTTTTTCCAGTCTGTCAATGTCTTTAATGAGATTCGGTGACCATACGGAAACAGCATATTCCAAATGTGGACGAACTAACGATTTATATAGCTTGTTAATGAGTGATGGACTTTTGAAATCAAAAGATCGCGCAATCAGTCCTAGAAATCTTATTTGCTTTCTCAGAGGCTGAAATACACTGCTTGGATGATTTGAGGTCGTTACTGATAATTACGCCGAGATCTTTTTCACTATCCACTTTTGTTAACGAATTTCCAAATAACTTGTAATCGTACTTACTGTTATTTGTACCTATGTGCATTACCTTGCATTTACTTGTGTTAAATTTCATTAGCCACTTTTCAGACCATTGCTGTAATTGATCTAAATCTTCTTGAATATCTAATTGGTTTGAGTGATCATTTGCCACTCCGCACAGTTTTGTATCATCAGCAAATTTGGAAACAGTAGATTTTAGTTCATGGTCTATATCATTTATATATACTATGAATAGAAGTGGCACAAGAACGGAACCCTGAGGAACTCCACTTGCAACACTTTTCCATCCAGAAGTTTTTCCATTTAAAACAACTCTCTGTTTTCGACCCCTCAACCAATTACTAGTCCAACCTAATAGGCTACCACTTATTCCATGCAAAGCTAATTTAGTAAGTAGTCTTTCGTGTGGGACGGTATCAAAAGCTTTTGCAAAGTCTAGATATACTAAATCTATATTGTTTCTTTTGTCATAATTCGAGATAACTGTGTTGTAAAATTCGAGTAAGTTAGTCACGCAAGAACGTTTCCGTCTGAAACCATGCTGGCTATCATTTATCAAACGGTTACTTTCTAAATGATGTTCGATAGCATCTCTGATGATAGTTTCCATTATTTTTCCTACGATTGAAGTCAAACTTATAGGCCTATAGTTATTTGGTTTCTTTTTGTCACCTTTTTTGAATATGGGAGTAACGTTAGCTAGCTTCCATTCTCTTGGGACATCTCCGGATATGATGGATTTCTTGAAAATAATTTCTAATGGAAGAACAATCTCATTTTTCATTTCCTTTAAGATTCTTGGATGCCAACCGTCAGGCCCTGGTGTTTTATTAACTTTGAGTTTGTCTATACACCTTTTAATTTTTTCTTTTGTTATATTTACCGTAGTGAGTAAGTTTACCCTAGACTTTTCACAGGTTTCAGTTTCTCTATCTCTCTATCTCAGTCTTTCTCTGTCAAAGGATTACAAAGGCAGAGTATGCCGACAGGAGACCTTTTGATCCATATCTAGGTCGGATGCGAAAAAAAAAATCATATTAATAATAAAATAATAAATAAAAACTATGATAATGTAAATAACAAATAAAATACATAAATGCATAGGTATAGTTAAATAATAAACAAGCAGGTAAATAGTAAATAATAATTAATTGACATATAACTAATAATAAATAAAAATCAGACAGACAAATGATAACAAAACAAAAACAAATAATATAAGATAAATTATAATCATTACAGCATCTTACTTAGGTATTTATCTCCCCTTATCTCTCCCTCTCCTCTCTCCTCTCTGTCTCCCTCTTTCTCTTTTTCGCTTTCTCTCTCCCCACTTCTCTCTCTCTCCCTTCCCTCTCTCCTTCTTTCTGTATGTCTATGTGTGCGTCTGCGCGCGCGCCTGTGCGTGCGTGTATGCTTGTGTGTACATGTGTATGTGCGTGCTTATATATACAGTATATATATATATATATATAATATATATATATATGTATGTGTGTGTGTGTGTGTGTGTGTGTGTGTGCGTGCTTATATGTGTGTGTGTGTGTGTGTGCGTGCTTATATGTGTGTGTGTGTGTGTGTGTGTGTGTGTGTGTGTGTGTGTGTGTGTGTGTGTGTCATTTGCTTATATGTGTGTGTGTGTGTCATGTGCTTATATGTGTGTGTGTGTGTCATGTGCTTATATATGTGTGTGTGTGTGTGTGTGTCATGTGCTTATATATGTGTGTGTGTGTGTGTGCGTGCTTATATGTGTGTGTGTGTGTGTGTGCGTGCTTATATGTGTGTGTGAGTGTGTGTGTGTGTGTGTATGTGCGTGTCTACCTGTGTCTGCCTGTGTGTTCTTTCTGTTCTTTGTTTCCTACGCAACACCCGGAAGTGGCGAATCGGCGCCGAATTGATACTTTCTCTCCAATTGCTTTTATCAAGCGAATCTGGCGAATCGCGAATACGTTTCGATTCGACTCCAAGGCCGACCAACTAAAACGACCGCCCCGAAATGCGCCCGTAAGCCTAACCGCAAACTGAGACGCAGGCGACACAGGTGACGCAGGCGACACAGGTGACGCAGGTGACACAGGCGACGCAGGTGACACAGGCGACGCAGGTGACACAGGCGACGCAGGTGACACAGGCGACGCAGGTGACACAGGCGACGCAGGTGACACAGGCGACGCAGGTGACACAGGCGACGCAGGTGACACAGGCGACGCAGGTGACACAGGCGACGCAGGTGACACAGGCGACGCAGGTGACACAGGCGACGCAGCACAGATCAAAGTCAAGCTTTCTGTTGCTGAATTGAGGTAATGGCATTTCAAGTGAGCCAGAAGTTTAAACTGTACTTCAATTCAGCAACAGGAAGTTTGCCTATGCTCTGTGCTGCGTCGCCTGCGTGACAGTTTGCGCTGAGGCTAGCGCGCGCATGTGGTTGGTCAGAGGGAAGCGCTGCCAGTTTAAGAGATTTATTATTATTGATATTATTATTATTATTATTGTCATTATTATTATTTTATTTTTAGTTTTATCTTTAATCTTTTATTTCTATCATATTTTTTGTTTACTTAATTCTTATCTTATTGGAACATAAGATTTTACCTAGTTTTCTGGTTAGATTGATTTAGCTCACATCCTTATCTATAAAACTGATCTGGAATTTTTCATTAGTATGGGCAATGAAAGTATTAGAATTCGAACTTCTAATAATAGAAAACGTTGGTCAGGTATGGCCCTAAAGGTCCATTTAGACACTCAAACCCGGCTTGTCAAACAAGTGTTTGAGGTGATGTTTGGCCGTGTGAATGGGGTGTTTGGTTGTCAAACACGTTTGTCAAACATGCTTGTCAAACCTGTATATAAACAAAGCGACATGACGTCATGTAAACAAGGTCAACATTGGTTGTATTTAACATTAAATTGATATTTCACCAAGAATTATACTGAATAAACAGATTTCTGTCAGCATGTATGTTAGGTTAATTCCATCACATTTAACAAATTGCTATCTGTAGTACTGAAAAATCGTGTTAAATTAAAAATCATATCAGATGGATTTGTCCTCTTTTTTTCTCACACAGAGGGAAATGGAATTATTAAGAAAGCTCTCGGTGCATTTATTTGATTATACTGAGGCGAAAAAAAATAATTGTGATTAAATGGCAGATTATCAACGCGTTGATGAGTATTTTTCTTTGTGTGTGTGTGCGTGTATGTGATTCACCACCATGGTCTTGGATCACGTGTTGGACTCGTGATCGACAGCCATTACCTTCCCGGAAGAGAGCTCAGAGCTTATATATGACGGATTTATGGATAATGCTGTGACCTTACACACACGCACACACAACTCCCCGCCCATGAGAGTTGGAGTAACGATTCGCAGCGCAGCGATACTGAGATTATTTCACCCCTGGGCGGAATTCGAACTCGGACCGCTGTAGTGGCGGTTGCGAACACTGCCACTGCGCCGTCGAGTCGTGTGTGTGTGTGTGTGTGTATGTGTGCGTGTGTAGTCCTTGATTGCAATCCATCGTTAGGTGAACGAGGTCGACATCTTCAATACGGTTCCGTACATGACTTAACACGTTTCTCCTAAACACAGACACTTCCAATCACACAAAGGCCTGGGGTTTCAGGCGTGGGTACCTAGGGGGGTCGCGACCGCGAGGGACGACCTTCAGCCAGGGGTCCGACCCCTTTCGGCCACAGGAAACCGCTTATCATTCGCCAGAATAAAAAAAATCTTCAGATTGGGGGGTAACCGTATTGAGGGGTTTAGTCCCTTGTTTTGCGCATTAGACTCAGCGCGTTTAAGTTAGAACCAGCTGATCGCCTCGTTACCGTTATTACCAATTGCTACACCTCGTTACCCCGATTAACAGGTACTTTGGTTCGTTACTCTGATTACCCTGGTTACCTGGTACTTTGCCACTCTCTAAAGCTCATCAGTACCTTGTCTCCATCCGAAGGTGCGACCCCAAAAGGCTGGTACTCGATCCCTGGTGTGAGTATAATATTGGGTCGCGTAGATAAATTATTAGGGGTCTGAGGGTATATATATATATATATATATATATATATATATATATTCTTTAAGAACTTCTAATTGTGATCCACAATTGGCAAATATTAACAGATCTCGTTCATTATCTTAGTGTCTGTCTTTTTTACACATTCTAGAATTCCATGTATTTACGTAGATTTTGATCATAGACAGTATAACTGTCAGGACACAGATTCTTAGGCAGCTAGAATAATCTCCACTCAAAGAGGAATTCTAGTCGCCAATAACTCCTAGTTTTCCTAGTTACCTCACTCCCTGAGAATCTCTCCTGTATCACCCGTGTGGCGGGGAACAAGAATACCATCGCCGTATTCCTGTGTGCGTCATAAAGGCGGACTGGGGATTCCCCGCTCTTGTAGGTTTTCTTTGTGGAGTCCTAGAGGTGAGGGGGAGGGGGAAGAAGGTTTTCCATTTGGCTACCCCTCCTGTAAGGGGATTAAGTTAGTTTTTATATAGAATGTAGTTACTGGAAAATGTGAAGATCTTCTTGAAGTTACAAACTCTTAGAGGTTCCGAGTTCATTGAGGTTCCAAGCTCTCCGAGGTTCTGAGCTCTTTGGGATTCCGAGCTCTTAGAGGTTCCGAGCTCTTAGAGGTTCCGAGCTCTTTGAGGTTCCGAGCTCTTAGAGGTTCCGAGCTCTTAGAGGTTCCGAGCTCTTTGAGGTTCCGAGCTCTTAGAGGTTCCGAGCTCTTAGAGGTTCCGAGCTCTCAGAGGTTCCGAGCTCTTAGAGGTTTCGAGCTCATTGAGGTTCCGAGCTCTTAGAGGTTTCGGGTTCTTTGAGGTCCGAGCTCTTAGAGGTTCCGAGCTCTTTGGGATTCCGAGCTCTTAGAGGTTCCGAGCTCTTAGAGGTTCCGAGCTCTTTGGGATTCCGAGCTCTTAGAGGTTCCGAGCTCTTAGAGGTTCCGAGCTCTTAGAGGTTCCGAGCTCTCAGAGGTTCCGAGCTCTTAGAGGTTTCGAGCTCATTGAGGTTCCGAGCTCTTAGAGGTTTCGGGTTCTTTGAGGTCCGAGCTCTTAGAGGTTCCGAGCTCTTTGGGATTCCGAGCTCTTAGAGGTTCCGAGGTTCCGAGGTTCCGAGGTTCCTCGATCTGTCAGGTTCCTCCGTAACTTCGTCGTCACCGTTTGTTCATCTCAACTTATCACACCAAGTTCCTCCTCCTCCTCCTCCCCTCTTCCTCCTCCTCCTCCTCCCTCCTCCTCCTCCCCTCTTCCTCCTCCTCCTCCTCCCCTCTTCCTCCTCCTCCTCCCCTCTTCCTCCTCCTCCTCCTCCTCCTCCTCCTCCTCCTCCTCCTCCTCCTCCTCCTCCTCCTCCTCCTCCCCTCTTCCTCCTCCTCCTCCTCCTCCCCTCTTCCTCCTCCTCCTCCTCCCCTCTTCCCCTCTTCCTCCTCCTCCTCCCCTCTTCCTCCTCCTCCTCCCCTCTTCCTCCTCCTCCCCTCCCCCCATCCTCCTCCCCTCCCCCTCTCCCTCTCCCTCCTCTTTCTCATTCTCTTCTGCCTCCCCCTCTTCCCTCTCTTCCTCTTCTTCCTCCTCTTCCTCCTCTTACTCTTCTTCCTCCTCTTCCTCCTCTTACTCTTCTTCCTCCTCTTCCTGTTCTTCCTCCTCATCTTCCTCCTCTTCCGCCTCCTCTTCTACCTCCTCTCCCTTCTCTTCTTCCTTCTCCTCGTCTTCCTTCTACTCCTATTCCTTCTTCTTCTTCCTATTCTTCCTTCTCTTCCTTCTCCTCGTCCTCCTCTTCTTCCTTCTCCTCCTGCACCTCTTCCTCCTCCACCTCTTCCTCCTCCACCTCTTCCTCCTCCTCCTCTCCCTTCTCCTCTTCTTCCTTCTCGTCATTCTCCTACTTCTCTTCCTTCTTCTCTTCCTTCTCCTTATCTTATTTATCCTTCTCTTCCTTCTCCTCGTCCTCCTGTTCTTCCTTCTCCTGCACTTCTTCCTCCTCCTCTTCCACCCCTTCTCTTCCTCTTCTACTCCTCTTCCTTCTATTCCTCTTTCTCCTTTTCATTTTCCTCCGTCCTCCCCTCCCCCCTCCGTCATCCCCTTGCTCCTCCGTCCTCCTCCTCCTCCTCCTCCTCCTCCTCCTCCTTCTCCTTCTCCTCTTGTTGCTCTGTCCTCCTCCTCCACCTTCTCCTCTTGTTCCTCTGTCCTCCTCCTCCTCCTCCTTCTCCTCCTTCTCTTGTTGCTCTGTCCTCCTCCTCCTCCACCTTCTTCTCCTCCACCTTCTTCTCCTCTTGTTCCTCTGTCCTCCTCCTTCTCCTCTTCCTCCTCCTCCTCTTCCTCCTCCTCCTTCAGGACGGGGGTCTCTTTGTGTCCGGGCCGAAGTCCGTTCTTGGGCGTCTCAGGGTCTCGGAAGACGGAGCCAACTTGCCCTCATGATTATGATGAGGATTCGCCACGGCTCTGCCCCCTCCTCCTCCTCCTCCTCCTCCTTGTTGCTGTTGTTGATCTTCACCATTGCTTGGGTATTCGCTTCTGAAGACGGTGAGGGAGGGGAAGAAAGGAGGGAGGGGAGGAGGGAGGGAGGGAGGGAGGAAGGGAGGGAGAGAAGGAAGGAAGGAAGAGAGGAAAGGAGGGAGGGAGAGAGAGAAGGAGGGAAGGAAGGAGGGAGGGAAGGAAGGAGGGGAGGGAGGGAAGGAAGGAGGGAGAGAGGGAAGGAGGGAGGGAGAGAGGGAAGGAGGGAGAGAGGGAAGGAAGGAAGGAGGGAGAGAGGGAAGGAAGGAAGGAGGGAGAGAGGGAAGGAAGGAAGGAGGGAGAGAGGGAAGGAAGGAAGGAGGGAGAGAGGGAAGGAAGGAAGGAGGGAGAGAGGGAAGGAAGGAAGGAGGGAGAGAGGGAAGGAGGGAGAGAGGGAAGGAAGGAAGGAGGGAGAGAGGGAAGGAAGGAAGGAGGGAGAGAGGGAAGGAAGGAAGGAGGGAGAGAGGGAAGGAAGGAAGGAGGGAGAGAGGGAAGGAAGGAAGGAAGGAAGGAAGGAGAGAGGGAAGGAAGGAGAAAGAGAGGGAAGGAAGGAAGGAGAGAGGGAGTGAAGGAAGGAGAGAGGGAAGGAAGGAAGGAGAGAGGGAAGGAAGGAAGGAGAGAGGGAGTGAAGGAAGGAGAGAGGGAAGGAAGGAAGGAGAGAGGGAGTGAAGGAAGGAGAGAGGGAAGGAAGGAAGGAGAGAGAGGGAAGGAGAGAGAAGGAGTGAGGGAGAGAGGGAAGGAAGGAGGGAGAGAGGGAAGGAAGGAGGGAGAGAGGGAAGGAAGGAGGGAGAGAGAGAGGGAAGGAAGGAGGGAGAGAGGGAAGGAAGGAAGGAGGGAGAGAGGGAAGGAAGGAGGGAGAGAGGGAAGGAAGGAAGGAGGGAGAGAGGGAAGGAAGGAGGGAGAGAGGGAAGGAAGGAGGGAGAGAGGGAAGGAAGGAGGGAGAGAGAGAGGGAAGGAAGGAGGGAGAGAGAGAGGGAAGGAAGGAGGGAGAGAGGGAAGGAAGGAGGGAGTGGAGTGGAGGGGAGTGTCTGCGTCCAAGAACGAATGTCTTCAGGGTTGGTTTGTTTCTGGAAGAGTCTGAAGACTATGTGGATTATGTGGAGGAATACCAGAGGCGGAAGCGATTAAAGGAAAGTTCTTATTAAAGCAAGAGTAAAGAGGACTATCAGGGATTAAATGATTATTATTTTATTTCCGTGTGGGAATTAATCACTTAATATCGCCTCGTTGCAATTTCGAAAAAAAAAAGAAAAGACAAATTTTTGAAACGTTTGGAATTTGGAGTGAAAGGGAAAAATTTTGAGGAAGATGAATGTGCAGGACGGAAGGAAAATATCGCCGGACAAAATTTGACAAATATTCGAATTTCAAGTTGAATGTCAACGAAAGTCAAATAGACAATAATTGCAACAAGAGGCAACGACGAAAAGATACATACACAGAAAATTAAATTTGTTCAATATTTTTCAATAATATTAAATATCAAATAGTCATAAATATTTTTGCTACCGGGAGGAAGTGGTAGGGAGGGGGAGGGGGTTCTACATGTATACAGGACCACCATGTACTGAATAAAATCGCCTGACGGCAACCGGAATAAAATATATAACACAGGTCAACTACAAGCAAGAATAATAATAATTCTTGTCTTCTCTCTCGACCTTTATATTTTTAATTCTCTTTTTATTGTTGATGCCCACCAGCGCTTCTGTCCTTGATGACAGTCCAAGGTCACTGTGTTGTATCAGTCTCGACGCTATCCGCCCACCACCGCCCACACCCGCCCACCACCGCCGACCAATCACGCCCGTGTCCAGACCCGTATTGATGGTGTGGGTCTTCCCGGTAATTGGTGGGGAACCCGCAAGGTCTTCGGTGTGGCTGAAGAGCGAATTTCCGAACTGTTGTTAGAATGACGACCACACGCGCGCGCGCGTACACACACACACACACACACACACACACACACACACACACACACACACACACACACACACACACACACACACACACACACAGGCTAAAGGCCATAAATCTTGTAAATCAAACACGCGCACACATACACACACACGCACACACACACACACACACACACACATACACACATACACACACGCACGCACACACACACACACGAATCCAACACGTGATCCAAGACCATGGTGAATTACACACACACAGGGCTGATATAATTTCAGTATCGCTGCGCTGCGAGTCGTTACTCCAACTCTCGTGGGCGGGGAGTAGGAAGTTTGCGCGCGTGTAAGGTCACAATATTACCCATAGATCGGTCATATATGAGCTCTGAGCTCTCTTCTGGGAGGGAAATAGCTGTCGATCACGAGTCCAACATGTGATCCAAGACCATGGTGAATCACACGCACACACACACACACACACACACACACACACACACACGGTGGCGCAGTTGGTAGAGGCTCAGACTCTCAGCACGGTGGTACCGGGGGTACTGGGTTCGAATCCTGCCCAGGGCTGAAATTAATTCAGTATCGCTGCGCCTCGAGTCGTTACTCCAACTCTCGTGGGCGGGGAGTTGTGTGTGTGTGTGAGTGTAAGGTCATAGCATTACCCATAGATCCGTCATACGAGCTCTGAGCTCTCTTCCGGGAGGGAAATAGCTGTCGATCACGAGTCCAACACGTGATCCAGAGACCAAGGTGAAGGTGAATACACACAAACGCGCCCGAGAGCGGAGGTGAAGTGTTTGTGTACAGTCGACGAAAGTCCCAACTGTTGTATGGATGGTAACCACACGCGCGTGCACGCACGTCCACATGCGTTTGATATGCTAAACTTTGTATACATATTGTCGTGCTTTGGGTTATGTGAGTGTACGTGTATTTGTGTGTGCGTGTGTGTGTGTACGCGCGCATGTGTGTGCGTGTGCGTGAGTATGGGAGTATGTGTGTGTGATTCACCATGGTCTTGGACCACGTGTTGGACTCGTGATCAACAGTTATTACACTCCCGGATGAGAGCTCATACAACTCCGATCTATTGGTAATGCTGTGACCTTACACGCGCACACATACCCAACTCCCCCGACGAGAGTTGGAGTAACGGCTCGCAGCGCAGCTATATTGAAATTTCAGCCCTGGGCGGGATTCGAACTCGGGACCGCTGGAGTAGCGGTTGCGAGTGCTACCACTGTGCCTTCAAGCGGTGTGTGTGTGTGTGTGTGCGCGCGCGCGTGTGTATGCGTATGTTTATCTAATTTTATGTACCTAATTGCGGTATACAGGAAAGGATCAACGCTGGTGGGGTCCCGTCTCTTAGTCTCAAATTATCACATCTGGCTACAAATTGTGCGTGTTTATGTATGTATGTATGTATGTATGCGTGTGTGCGTTTATTAACGAAAACGAAAATATTTGTACACAAGGGAGAGGGGAGGGATGTGACGTCATTGTTGACATGTGACGTCATTGTTGACATGTTACATAAATGTTGCATAAAATGTTACATAAAAATGTTACATTAAAAATGTTACATAAAACTTTCATCCGTTCCTCTTCAATTCAGCCCTTTCAGCCTGAAATCTACACCTGTGTTCCGATTGCATTCTGATCTATTAATACAAAAACGGCCTTTTAATACACCATTAGGTCTTTGAGCATTGATTGAAAATCCAGAGTTGAACTATAGAGTTTCCATGTATCTGTGAATAATTCACGCGTATAATCTGGTTTATTCACGTATGAAACATTTCATAACGTGTAAGTAGGACAGATGTGTTTGAACATAAGAATGAAGGAGGCTGCAAGAGACCATAAGGCTTACACTAGGTAGTGTTGGTGTAAAAGTTCAAATGTTTGTTATATCATAAACACGCATGTTTAGGTGTTAGTATTTTTTTAAGTATTACAGTTGTTGTATAAGTCGTATTATACAGTATCTGAATTTAGGGAATTTTGTTGCGGATTTAGGGAATTAGGGAAATTTGTTGGGGGATTCAGGGAGCTTAGGGCAATTTGTTGGGGATTTTTAAGGTATAGATTTGGTTCATTTGAGACAAAGGAAGGGAAACGTGTGTGGGGGAGAGGGGAGGGGGAGAGGGAGGGGGTGTATTATTTGAGACAAAGGGACACGTGTGTGGGGGGAGAGGAGGGATATTTGGGGGGAGGGGGGAGATGTTTTTAGGGTGATTACGTTCACAGACCTCAGAAGCCGTATCGTCTGAAGAGACATGTTTTTATTCTTCGTTTTCCGGTTTGTCGAAAAATTGGCGAGTTTCGACAAATCTATCTTTTGTTGTTGTTACAAAATGTCGCCTTTTATCTTCGGCGAGCTTTCGTCTCTTGTTTCTTTTGTCCTTTTTTTTGTCCTTTTTTGTCATTGTGTGTCCTTCCCCCCCCCCTGATAATGTCTTTTTTTTGTGATGA
Source organism: Oratosquilla oratoria (assembly GCF_046742065.1). NCBI lineage: Eukaryota > Metazoa > Arthropoda > Malacostraca > Stomatopoda > Squillidae > Oratosquilla > Oratosquilla oratoria. Next base: position 7,414,474 of record NC_134791.1, on the reverse strand, counting down.
CTCCATGTTGTAATTTTTCTTTGATGTGGCCTACACTTTGTCATTTTTTTTACTTTGATACCAATGTCCTTTTTTTTTTTTTTTTTACTTGATGTTGTCTATATGTCGTCTTTTTGTTTGACTTTTTTCTCTACGTTCTCTCTCGTAGTATTGTTCTGTTGTCCTTTTTTTCTTTCTTACCAATGTCCTTTTTTTCTTGTCTTTATATTATCCTTTTTTATCTGACCGATGTCCTGCTCTCATACTATTACTTAATTATTACCTTTTGTTTACCTTTAATTTCTATTTAATAAAATTATTCACGATTTATCTAATCATTTCTTTATATATTTTCTGTACTCGAACTTCAAAGAAAGCATTGGATAGGAAGCTGAACCCAATGATGTATTGAACTTGATTTAACTAACGAAGATTGATTTTTTTTTTTAATGAGCTTGTTTCGACTCCTATGCCCCTGATTTTTTTTTTTTTTTTTTTTAAATCTTGAGCTTGTTTCGACCCTTCCGCCCCGGATGTCATTTTGTCCTTTTTTATTAAGGCTGCCTTCAGACGATTTTATTCACATTTGTGACACAATTTTGAGGTCTCGTGTATCCTCTCGAAGCAGTTCCCTTTCAATCATTTATTATAATAGATAAAGAATTAAATATAACAACGTAATAAATTTCAAATTTTTAATCCATTCTAATCAACTCTAATCAATTTCTCCAATCGAAATCTGTGTCAACTTCATTCCCATTTCTAGCCCCCCTGAACCCCCAGCTCCCCCAGCTCCCTCCTAACTCCCCCAGCTCCTCCAGCTCCTCTCCAGCTCCTCCAGTT
>NC_134791.1:7401152-7411152 GCF_046742065.1 Oratosquilla oratoria | reverse complement strand
AAATGCTAGCGTTTTTTAAATAAATGAATTAAGACTCATGAATATAATCAAGTAAACATCTCAATGAATAGATTTCTAAAAAGAAGAAAACTGAAATTAACGAAGAAATAGATTCAACATATATGAATCAGATGAATGACTTTACAAATAGATTAATAAATAGGCAGATAGAAAAATTAATAAACTAAAATAATCTTTACTCAGTTCTGTGGTATCCAATTGTCCCTCTTAAGGGGGTGGGGGAGTAGGGGGAAATCATAATCTTATTCAGACAGGATCTCCCAGTCAGACCCCCGACCCATCCCAACTCAACATGTTTAAGAAATAATTAGATGAATAAGTAAATGGATAAATGATGATTTGGTTTAACGTCACAAACTCCCCTATCAGGAGGCTAGAACGGTGCCCCTTATAGAGGACTTTATACGTGGAATTTAATGCCCATAGTTCAACTTCGCCGGTAGCGAGGTTCGAACCGCCATCCCCTCGACCTTCGCCTTCAAGTGGTGACGCCCTAACCCGCTCGACAGGTTTAGGAAGCGAACTCGGGTCCTCAGCGTGGAAGGCGAAAGCGATGACGTCGTGGGGAGGCGGGGGGGGGGGCTTGAAGGAGCTGATGTTGGGCATGCACGGGTGTGTCCAAGTGACCTTGGGGAAGTTCTTCCTCATAGGTCGAATTATAAATTCTATAGAAAAAAATATAGATAATGATAAGTTAATAAACGAATAAAAAGAAATAAATGGATAAATATATGAATAGATAGAAATTATAAATAGATGTAAAATGATAATCAGAAAATAGATAAGAAACATATTAGATAAAACTGTCTAAGATAAAAATATATTTAGAAAATAGATAAGTAGATAAATAAAAAACAAAGTAGACAATAGAATAAAACTAGATAACTAAGTTATGAAATAAAATAAGAAATTAAATGTGAACATAACAAAAATTTTGATAATGATAACATTAGTCACAAGTATAGATAAACAATATTGATGATTAGAATAAAAGATAGTCATATATAGATAAATATTATAGTAAAAATAAGAGTTAAAATAGAGAAAATATATTATGAATATTTGTGTCATACTTTTTTATTGCCATAATCTCGAGCGTTTCTTTCTAAATTAACATTAACACTTCCTGGTCATAAAAAAGATTGTCCTAATCCAACCTCTTTTATCTGTAATCCTACTGTATTTATCGTGTAACATAATTGATAGATTATTTTCATGGTTTCATCTGTATAGCTAATGCATCTATCTTGTATTAGTATGATTAATTTGTTAGAAGCGTGTTTATGTGATGTATATATTGTAGTAATATAATTTGTCAGGATAATTATTCTTTCGTCAATGTGGTATTTATTGAAACAAGTAAACGATTGTCTCGTTGTAATGTTATAGTTATGTAAGCATTTAAGTTATTACCATAAACATTATTGTTAATCATTTGAGATAATTCTTTTTTATTCCTTAAGCCCCAGTCACGCTATCACGATTCTCGTCAAACGCGTTCGAAAAGGTGCAGGACAACTTCGCTTAAAGCATTCTAGATTTACCTAAGTTATGTAAGAATTTTAGTTATTACCATTAACATTAATGTTAATCATTTGAGCTAATTTATTTCTTCCTTACGCCCCAGTCACGCTATCACGATTCTCGTCAAATGAGTTCGAAAAGCTTCAGGATGACTTGGCCCACAGCATTCTAGACTTCCCTCAGGGCAGATCAACAATGTGTCTAATATCTGTATAGATCTAACCTATCTTAGTTCGTCATTTAGCTACTCGGCATATGACGCAAAGGTGACCTGACATTTGGAGATTCGAAAAATGAAAAATCGTAAACGAAGTCGTTTTTACTCGAACTCGCTCACTCGAGTCGTGATAGCGTGATCGGGGCTTTATCTTCCCATACTACTGAGGAGTATAGAATCTTGACTATAATTTTTCTTGAGGTAAAAGTGTCTTTCTTGAGATGTTTTGGTCTCCAGTATTCTTGAAAAAAAAAACTTCCTACGAGGTGTCTTGACTATAGTTTTTCTTGAAGTAAAATTGTCTTTTTTGAGACATTTTTATCTCCAGTATTTTTGAAAAAAAAAATCACTTCCTACAGTATTCTTGAAAAAAAAAATCACTTCCTACAAGGTGTCTTGACTATAGGTTTTCTTGATCTTTTAGACGCCTTAATCTCCAATATTCTTGAAAAAAAATACTGCAGTGCTCGTATAACTCCGATCTATTGGTAATGTTGCGACCTTACCTTACACGCACACACACACCCAACTCTTGACTATAGTTTTTCTTGAAATTAAAGTGTCATTTTGAGACGTTTTAATCTCCAATATTCTTGAAGCAAATTGACTTTTCTTGAAGTAAAGATGTCTTTTTTAATTCAATCTCCAACATCCTTAAAAAAAATTCTTCTTGAAGTATATATATATATATTTTCCATCTCTAACATTCTTGATGAAATTTGAACTTCCTATAAGGTTCTCCCTCCCACATTCTTGAAGAAATTTTGACTCGCTACGAGGTTTCTTACCTATCCATTCCTTTGAGACGAAATAAAAAAATTGAATATATATTTTCTTGAAGTAAGATTTTTTCAACTCCTTCGTTTCCAACATTCTTGAAGAAATTTTGACTCCCTACGAAGTTTCTCCCCTCCCTCCCACCCCACCCCTTTTGTTCCTTACCTATCCATTCCTTTGAAACGAAATAAAAAAATGAGTATATATTTTCTTGAAGTAAGATTTTTTAACTCCTTCGTTTCCAACATTCTTGAAGAAATTTTGACTCCCTACGAGGTTTCTTCCCTCCCTCCCACCCCACCCCTTTTGTTCCTTACCTATCCATTCCTTTGAGACGAAAAAAAAATTGAATATATATTTTCTTGAAGTAAGATTTTTTCAACTTCGTTTCCAACATTCTTGAAGAAATTTTGACTCCCTACGGGGTTTCTCCCCCTCCCCCCACCCAACTCCTTTTGTTCCTTACCCATCCATTCCTTTAAGACGAAATAAAAAAAAATTAGTATATATTTTCTTGAAGTAAGATTTTTTCAACTCCTTCGTTTCCAACATTCTTGAAGAAATTTTGACTCCCTATGAGGTTTCTTCCCTCCCTCCCACCCCACCCCTTTTGTTCCTTACCTATCATTCCTTTGAGACGAAATAAAAAAAAAAATTGAATATATATTTTCTTGAAGTAAGATTTTTTCAACTCCTTCGTTTCCAACATTCTTAAAGAAATTTTGACTCACTCCCCCCACCCCCGCCTCCTTTGTTCCTTACCTATCATTCCTTTGAGACAAGATTGATAATCTTGATTATATTTTTTCTTAAAGTAAGATATTTTCAACTTCTTCATTTCCAACATTCTTGAAGAAATTTTGACTCCGTACGAAGTTTCTCCCCCTCCCCCCACCCAACCTCCTTCGTTCCTCACCTATCCATTCCTTTGAGGCGAGCCTGGGGATTCTGGTTGTAGTTCTTCTGGGAATAGAGGAACCGAATGCTCAGCTGGAACACGTGAGTTCTTTGCTCAGCGAAGTAGTATGAGCGAGAAACCTGAAAATAGAAACTGAGAGTTTCAGGAGAGAGACTCTCAGAAAGACTCTCAGAAAGACACTGAAGCTCTCAGATGCAGAGTCTCAGGAAGACACACACTGACGCTCTCAGATGCAGAGTCTCAAGAAGACACACACTCAGGAAGACACACTCTCAGAAAGACACAGACACTCTTAGAAAGACACAGGCAGACTCTCAGAAAGACACAGACAAGCTCTCAGAAAGACACCGATAGACTCTCAGAGAAGCAGACTGACTCTCAGAGGGATAGACTGACTCTCAGAGGGACAGACTAACTCTCAGAGGGACAGACTAACTCTCAGAGGGACAGACTGACTCACAGAGACACACTGACTCACAGAGATAAAGACTGACTCACAGAGAGACATACTGACTCCCAGAGAGACAGACTGACTCTGAGAGAGACAGACTGACTCTGAGAGAGACAGACTGACTTTCAGAGAGACAGACTGACTTTCAGAGAGACAGACTGACTTTCAGAGACACTGACTCTCAGAGACACTGACTCTCAGAGACAGACTGACTCTCAGAGGGACAGACCGACTCTCAGAGGGACAGACCGACTCTCAGAGGGACAGACTGACTCTCAGAGAGACAGACTGACTCTCAGAGAGACAGACTGACTCTCAGAGAGACAGACTGACTCTCAGAGAGACAGACTGACTCTCAGAGAGACAGACTGACTCTCAGAGAGACAGACTGACTCTCAGAGAGACAGACTGACTCCCAGAGAGACAGACTGACTCCCAGAGAGACAGACTGACTCCCAGAGAGACAGACTGACTCCCAGAGAGACAGACTGACTCCCAGAGAGACAGACTGACTCCCAGAGAGACAGACTGACTCCCAGAGAGACAGACTGACTCCCAGAGAGACAGACTGACTCCCAGAGAGACTGACAGACTCCCAGAGAGACTGACAGACTCCCAGAGAGACTGACAGACTCCCAGAGAGACTGACTGACTCCCAGAGAGACTGACTGACTCCCAGAGAGACTGACTGACTCTCGGAGAGACAGACTGACTCTCGGAGAGACAGACTGACTCTCGGAGAGACAGACTGACTCTCGGAGAGACAGACTGACTCTCGGAGAGACAGACTGACTCTCGGAGAGAAAGACAGACTGACTCTCGGAGAGAAAGACAGACTGACTCTCGGAGAGAAAGACAGACTGACTCTCGGAGAGAAAGACAGACTGACTCTCGGAGAGAAAGACAGACTGACTCTCGGAGAGAAAGACAGACTGACTCTCAGACAGACTCTCGGAGAGAAAGACAGACTGAAACTCAGAACTCACACTCGGAATGAGCCTACAATCAATCAGGTTGGATCGAAATTTCTCGTTTTAACTTAACTACTCGGCCATAAAGATCAAGCGTTATGCCTTAACCGGGTTTAATGGCCTCATTCTCACGTAACCATTTTTCTCCGCGGTGGACGCTCTTTAGTGATTTTATTCTGGTTGGCCACATGTGATTTGTTTCAGCTAACGGAGGAGGGGAAGGGTGACGTCATCGTAGTGGAAAGGGTTTTGGCTTTACTCTGGGTGACGTCACCGTTGTGGAAAGGGGGTTTAGTCTTTACTCTGGGTGACGTCATCGTTGTGGAAAGGGGGTTTAGGCTTTAGTCTGGGTAACGTCATCGTAGTGGAAAGGGCTTAGGCTTTACTCTGGGTGACGTCATCGTAGTGGAAAGGGTTTAGGTTTACTCTGGGTGACGTCATCGTTGTGGAAAGGGCTTTACTCTGGGTGACGTCATCGTAGTGGAAAGGGGGTTTAGGCTTTACTCCGGGTGACGTCATCGTAGTGGAAAGGGGGTTTAGGCTTTACTCCGGGTGACGTCATCGTAGTGGAAAGGGTTTAGGCTTTACTCTGGGTGACGTCATCGTAGTGGAAATGGCTTAGACTTTACTCTGGGTGACGTCATCGTGGTGGAAAGGGCTTGGGCTTTACTCTGGGTGACGTCATCGTAGTAGAAATGGCTTAGGCCTTACTCTGGGTGACGTCATCGTGGTGGAAAGGGCTTAGGCTTTACTCTGAGTGACGTCAGATGATTCTGTTAATCTTGAGGCGTCATGGCACTTGGGGTTAACCGAATCCTGATTAAAATCGCCTGGCGACAGGCAGAATCAATCAAGATAGTCACACACCAGTGCCAATACCCACGATCTCTTCGAGCGAGCTTCCATGCAGGCACCCTTCTCATTCCAAACGCCTCGACAGGGTCGATCAACCAGGCACGAGTACTGGTTTTAATGTCGAGAACCACTAAACGTCACTAACTACCACTAAGTTTGGTTTGTCTTGTCATCTTTGACTTCCCCCCCTCCCCCGGTGCCCCCTCTACCCACCCCCTGGGGGGCTGTACGCCCCTGGGGGAGGCCTACTGGTCCTTGGGGACTCAAGTCGGGACTTCGTCCTTGCAAGAAGTACCCGAAGAAGAAGGGAAGGCAACGCGGGACTTCCAGCACCTTCCAGGGCCTTCGAGGTCTTCTAGCAGAAGTTCTTCCAGAATTCTGTGGACCTTTCCATCGTCTTCCCATAACTGTGTGTACAAAGTTCGAAGTCGTGGTTCCTCCTTGAGGATCCTCCTTGGGGTTATTCGCTCCTCGAGGGTCGAGCTTTGAGGTTCACCTTCGAGGCTCGACCCTTGAGGCCTCCATCTCGAGGCTCCTCCTCGAGGTTTCTCCTTGAGACTCCCCCTTAAGGCTTCTCCTTGAGACTCCTCCTTAAGGCTTCTCCTTGAAGCTCCCCCTTGAGGCTCTCCTTTGAGGCTTTCCCTTGAGGTTCCCTTCTGAGGCTTCCCTTTAACGCTAATCCTCGAGATTCCCCCTGAGGGTCCACTCGAGGCTCTCCCTCGATACTCCCCCTAAAGGCTTCTCCGCGAGGCTCCTCCTTAAGATTACTCCTCTTGATTCCCGGTTGAGGCTCCCCCTTGAAGCTCCTCCTTGAAGCTCACCCTCGAGGCTCACCCTCGAGGCTAATTCTCGAGGCTACTCCTTGAGGCTAATTCTCGAGGCTACTCCTTGAGGCTAATTCTCGAGGCTACTCCTTGAGGCTAATTCTCGAGGTTCCCCCTCGAAGCTCCACCTCGAGCCTCTCCGCTGAGGCTACTCCTCGAGATTTGCCGTTGAGGCTTCCCCTTGAAGCTCCCACTCGAGGTTCGTCCTTGGCTTACTTCGGGGATGATGCACTCGCTGCCTTTCCTGACTACGTAGGTGGCCACGTCCCAGTCGAACTCGACTTCGACGGGGCCCCACGCGTTTAGCATCTCCTGAAGAATGTCTCGCCTGGATCGGGTTAGATTTAACTTTGGTTAAGTCAACTCGTTGGTTAAGTTAGTTTTCGTTACCCTCCAGATGAAATAAAACGAGGGTTAGTGGTATTGGGTATTAATACCGTTACCGTCTCCACAGTTACTATTACTATTACTATTATATATGATATTGTGGTTGATACTCTCTGCGGTTAAATTTTATCTTAAATTACAACGCAAAGGAAAATCACGTCAGTGACTCGTTATGTATGTAGCTTTCGTTCCACGTCTGTGTTCCAGGTTGCGTGTTGCATGTTGGTTACATCTTGCGTGTTGTATGTTGCAAGTTGCGTGTTTTGTTGCTTGTTGCAGGTTGCGCGTTGCAAGTTGCATATTGCAGGTTGCGTGTTGCATATTGAACATTGCAGGTTGCACGTTGGAAGTTGCGTGTTGCATGTAATGTGTTACGTGTTTCTTGTTGCATTTTGTGAAGTAGCTACGATACGAACGTGATAAGGTGAAAGAGGACTCTCTCTCTCTCTCTCTTTTATTTCTTTTTATACTCCAGGTTGCGTGTTGCATATTGAACGTTGCAGGTTGCGCGTTGTAAGTTGCGTGCTGCATGTAACGTGTTACGTGTTTCTTGTTGCATTTTGTGAAGCAGCTACGATACGAACGTGATAAGGTGAAAGAGGACTCTCTCTCTCTCTCTCTCTCTCTCTCTCTCTCTCTCTCTCTCTCTCTCTCTCTCTCTCTCTCTTATTTCTTTTTACACTCCAATCGTGGAATGCAGGATATCCTTTCTTTTCTTCACTGGAGTTTACAATGACGATAATTTTTCCTACCATTGTATTAAACCTGAATATTCAATAATCATATTTTCAGTTCACATCATTCAGACAAAGGAAAGCATGACACATGATACAGAGCTAAAAAAAAAAAAAAAAAAAAAAGAGGCGAAGAGAAACAAAGACATGAATTAAGAGACCTATTAGGAGAAATCATTTAAGAAGAGAAATAAGAGGAAGAATTGAAGAACACAATCGTGAGAATTGTTATGCATGTTATCAAAGAACAGAGAACAAATTTGAACAGAGAACAGGAACAAAGAGCAGCGATTTGAATTCCTAAAAGAACAGCGAGGAAAGGATTTGTAACAATGAAGTAACACGAAGGAAGAACAGATGAACATTTAGAACATATCACGCGCGCACGCACACACACACACACACACACACACACACACACACACACACGCACGCACACACACACACACGTGTATAAAACTATATATCCAAACGTTATTTATATGTATTCATCCATGCAATGTATCTACGTATGCGGCTATGTATGCGTGTACCTGTACATGCATGTATGTATACACATTATGTATGTATTTTGGAGAACAGACCAATTCTTGCTTGCCTTTCATGTGATGAATGAAAATTCGACAAGAAATAATGATCTCAAACGATCAGGAAATAGATTTAATTTGGAAGTGGGTGGAAACAGCTTTGCCAACCGTGTAGTTAATGAATGGAATAAACTTACTGCAGAGGCAGTGCAATGTAGTTCAGTTCGAAGCTTTAAGATTTATTTAGATAAACACCTAAGCAAAATGCTGTAATGCCTGCCATTTATTTTATATTGTTTGTTATTATTTGTCTGTTTATTATTAATTGCCTGATTATTATCATTTATTATTTATCTGTCAATTTATTATTTACTAGTTACCTGTTTATTATTTAACTTTACCTATTTTCATTTATTTTATTTATTATTATTTATATTATTATAATATTTATTTGTCATTATTATAATTATTTTTCACATCCGACCTAGTTATGGACCAAAAGGTCTCCTGTCGGCATATACCTCCTTTGTAATCCTTTGATTCTCCCAAAACAGGTTGTCTACCCCTATGGTATTTAACCTCTCGTGTGGTAGGTGACCTCTTTTCTATGTGTGACCTTTCCCAAGGTGGGTAACCTCTCCTGTGCTAGTTGACCTTTCCTGTGCTAGTTGACCTTTCCTGTGCTAGGTGACCTCTTACCTATTGGTGACCTTTACCAAGGTGGGGGGGTAACCTCTCCTGTGCTAGGTGACCTCTTTTCTAGGGGTGACCTTTCCCAAGGTGGGGTAACCTCTCCTGTTCTAGGTGACCTTTTTTCTGTGCTAGGTGACCTATTTTCTATGGGTGACCTTTCCCAAGGTGGGTAACCTCTCCTGTGGTAGATGACCTCTTTTCTATGAGTGACCTTTCCTGTATTAGGTGACCTGTTTTCTGTAGGTGACAATTCCTGTGCTAGGTGACCTCTTTTCTATGGGTGACCTTTCTTAAGTTACGTAAACTTTCCTGTGCTAGATGACCTTTTTTCTATGGGCAACCTCTCCTGGAATAGGTGACCTTCCTTGTGCTAGGCGACCTCTTTTCTGTGGGTGACCTTTCCTGATCTAGATGACCTTTTTTCTGTGGGTGACCTTTTCCATAGGCGATGTATGCGGCCTCTAGTGACCTTATTCATATCTCAACAACTGAGACATATAACCTTCGTTTCTCAGTTGGGCAAATGTCTCTGTGTGTCTTTGTATGTACCAAAAGGGCGTTGGACGTTCTCTGACGTTATAGGTCGCTCCCGTGTTCTCTTAAGGGCCATTTACACTATCAAACTGTTTGACAAACCCGGTTTGTCGGACAAGTGTTTGAAGTGATGTTTGACCGTGTGAATGGGGCATTTGGTCGTCAAACACGTTTGTCGAACGTGTTTGACAACCAAATACCCTATTCACACGGTCAAACATCACTTCAAACACTTGTTTGACAAACCGGGTTTGTCAAACCGTTTGGCCGTCTAAATGCCCCTTTATCCTCCACCCCCTGCTGTATATAATTGGACACACCGGGACGCTATCTTTATCATTGTTTCTTATCTCTCTATATATCCCAGTTTATCCTTTATATTCTGTCGCGCAGTGATTGTCTACAAAGGAGAGAAGCGCTGGTAAACTACAGTTCTTTGTATTGGTCTTGCACATCAAATTTTGACAACAAAGTTCATAAGTTTTGGGACACTGTGTGTGTGTGTGTGTGTGTGAGAGAGAGAGAGAGAGAGAGAGAGAGATTAAAATCTATACACTAAGAGCTTT
>NC_134791.1:7378652-7396152 GCF_046742065.1 Oratosquilla oratoria | reverse complement strand
GCTCAGTGAAGCACAAAATGAATTTCTCCCTTTTCGAAAACAGATTATAATGAACACGACAAGAGAGAGAGAGAGAGCAGACCTAAGTAGTCTGTTTAACTTGTTTACCTTTGCGTTAAGAGGGAGAGAGAGAGAGAACGAGAGAGAGAGAGGAGAGAAAAAGAGACCGAGAGAAAGGGAAAGGAGAGACAGGGAGAGACCGAGATTGAGAGAGAGACCGAGATTGAGAGAGAGACCGAGAGAGCGAGAGAGACCGAGAGAGCGAGAGAGACGGACCGAGAGAGCGAGAGACAGACCGAGAGAGCGAGAGAGACAGACAGACCGAGAGAGCGAGAGAGACAGACAGACCGAGAGAGAGACAGACCGAGAGAGAGACAGAGCCAGAACGAGAGAGCGAGACAGACCGAGAGAGAGACAGAGAGCGAGAGAGGGCGAGACAGACAGAGAGAGCAAGAGAGAGAGCGAGAGTGAGAGAGACAGAGCGAGAGAGAGACCGAGAGACCGAGAGAGCGAGAGAGAGACAGACCGAGAGAGCGAGAGAAAGGCCGACAGACCGAGAGAGAGAGAGAGAGAGAGGGAGACAAAGCGAGACAGACCGAGAGAGTGAGAGAAAGGCCGACAGACCGAGAGAGAGAGAGAGAGAGAGAGAGAGAGAGAGCGGCCCCTGCCTTTCCCTCTCCCACACCACGACGACAACAAATAAATATTTAATTGAGATCGAGTGGTATTTGAAACCACTTACCCGAGTATCCCATGTGTACATATATATTCAGTGTCGCTCAGATTTTCTTTCATCTTCTCTCAATTGGGAATACGTTCACTGTATGCCACTAGGTTTTGATTTCTAGTTCTACTTAGGAACCTCTATATCTTATATATGTATATATATATATATATATATATATATATATATATATATATATATATGTGTGTGTGTGTGTGTGTGTGTGTGTGTATACATGCAAGACTTTTGAACAACTTTATTATACGGAAGACCATTTGTGCCATTATTAAGCATAATTACTTGCTCTATAGCATATGTTATTTTTTTACTCTTATTATTATTACTAGTATTATTATTTTATCTTTAGAAGTATTATTATTATTATTATATTATTATTATTATTATCCTTATTGTTATTATTATTATTTGTTTACCATTGTCAACATTGTCATAAAAAAATTGCGCACTCGTACATTTATTACGTCTGCCGCCAGGCGATTTTATTCACTCGATAGAAACGTCCTACCGAGGGAGAGAAAGTTCAGAAAAGTGTGACGACATTAACATGTCAAAGGAAATCCTGAAGAAATTAGAGAACGGTTGCCCCCAGCCTCTCTGTATCAAAAAGTTTGAATCGCTTATGTGGCAACACTTCCTGACTGGGTCTCTTGCCACATGAGCGAGGCCCGTTTTCTTTTGCAGATTTGCCTAGGCAGAGTGAAAGTGTAGTGTGTGTATGTACAGAGGGAGTTTCAAAATTAATGCCTCCTATTTTTTTAATTATTTTATTTTTTGTTTGTTTGTTTATTTTTATTTTGTTTATTTCAAATCTGCAAGGGATCCGAGGGGATTGTTTGACATTTTTATAATGACTGAATCTTTGCGCTCAAAATCTGAAATTATCATCTCTCTGTTGCTGATATTGAGGGTGTGACAGTCTAATAAAGTAACCCTCTGTCATTGATGTGCGTCAGAAGCTGAGATGCGTCGTTGAATTCCTCCACACAGAAGTGGAACCGATCGACATTCATCGGCGCTTGGTGGACGTTTACGGAGCCGAGGCAGTTAATGTTAGCATGGTTAGGGGATTGGTTCGTCGATTCCGAAGTGGCGACAGAGGTGTGAGTGACCTACCGCGCTCCGGATGGCCATGCAGAGGTCCTTGCTCATCGTTGGTGAAAAAGCATTGAGAAGGGCGAAGGTGATTGTGTGGAGAAATAAATTCTGGAGCAAAAATGTCCGCTCATTTTGATAGTGCCACTCCCGTCTTCGTAACTCTCTAAAAAAAAATAGAAGCCATTACTTGTGGGAAATCCCTAGTATATATACATTTATATATATATATATATATATATATATATATATATATATGTGTGTGTGTGTGTGTGTGTGTGTGTGCGTGCGTGTGTGTATGTTGTTTACAACCCAACTCGTTTACCATCAAATTGCCGATCCATCACTTCATCTTCGCTAACCACCTCGTTGCTTCCTTATACCATGTGTCATAGATGTTTGCGGCACCATAAAACATAAATAATTCAATCAGTCGGTCCTTTCCCAAGGCCTTTACTACAGCCATTCAAACGACCGAACTAGATTTTCCCTAATCATCTCGTTCTACGCTAGATGTCCTCGAAGCCAACTTTAGCTATTCCAAACCATTCCGGGCCTCAAAGAGTATATATATATATATATATATATATATATATATATATATATATATATATATATATATATATATATATAATATACACACAGCCAGGTGGAAAGTAATCTCAATTCATCTAGGGATAGAATGGCGTCCTCCCTCCAAAGTGATCAAGACCTCAACATAATTTTTGGTGTCGTGTGATGTGTTCGTGATTTGTCGCGTTCACCATGGTTACTTCATGTCTTACATTTTGTGCTTCTTCATTGGTTCGCGAATGTTAATTGCTCTACTTGATAGTTTATTATTGTATTTTTGTTTAGAGGTGTAAGGATTTAGGAATTAATGTTGAACTATTTTATGTTTACTTAAGATTACACCCTTTGTAAGGTTCTCTTCTTCTACAGCCTAATTAACAGTGAATGGATCGTTACAATGTATATATATATATATATATATATATATATATATATATATATATATATATATATATATATATATATATATGAAGTTGCGCTCAACTTATATCTCTCTTGATGGCGCAATCGGTTAAGTTACTATCACTTGTCACGTGCTAGCGCAGGTTTGAATCCTTGGCTCTACCACGTTTCAATTTCTGCATGTCGGCCTATTCGAGGTTTTTGATGTTGATGGCTTAGAATTAAAGTGAACTTTAGTTGATAAATGTAAATCTGTTCACTGGGACCCATTTAGTGTTGTACATATGTACGAGTATATATAAATTAACCCCCAACTCTCCTCGTCTAGTGTAGTTGATATCTTAGAGTGCGGGACGGGGGGCCCCGCTCTAGTACCACCCCGACGGACCAGAGTCTCGTATCATTCTATTATGCTAAAATACTTTTTGGGTTTCTAGGGTTTCCTGGGAGCGTAATAAAATCGCCTGACGGCAGGAAGAACTATAGAGATCTAGCCAAAGGTCGATTTTAGGTATATTGTAGGTTTCTAGATTTCGCTTAATGAAAACCCTTGTATCTTTCCAATACAGATTAATATTGAAGCTCGTCGTCAAAGGGATAGATTTATTTCAATAAAATAATGATATAAAAAGGACAATAGTGGTTTTTTTTTTTTTTTTTTTTTTTTTTTTTTTTTTTTTTTTTTGAGGATACGAAAAAAGCGGAGGAGACGCGCAGTGAATTGCAAAAAATGTCGAGCCTTTTTGCTAAATTGCAACAGGATTGCATGACTGGGCAGAGACGAGCGTACCTTTCCTTGTCCTCCTTACCTCCTTCTCTCCCTTAAATTTCCCCTTTAATTTCTCCTTTAACACTTTTGAACTCCCTCCATCCATCCCACTTTTATTTATTTATGTTTTATTTATTTTTGTTTTATTTATTTTTATTTTTTTCTTATTTATTTATTTATTTTTTGTTCTGTCCTTCTTTGATAACTCTTCCATGATGGGTGTCAGTGGTTCCCCTATGAACCAGAGTCACGCAGTTGGCTTTTGTGATCGGAAACTAGTCTGGTGTCCTTAAATCAGTTCTTGACCGCTGATGACTTCCGACAAAAAAATAAAAAAATAAAAAGATGAAAAATAAAAAAAAATAAAAGAATAAAAACATAGATAAATAAACACACAAATAGATAACACAAGTTGATTATTTAATACATACATACATACATACATACATACAGACAGACTAATAACTTTCGAACCCGGCCACCCCCACCTTCCATACCCGGAGGTACTCTTCTGTCGTCAGGCGATTTAATTCATCTCCGTTAATAATCCCCCTCTCCATCTTCCCCCTCCTATTTCCCCTCCTACTCCCCCTTCCCCTCCTACTCCCCCTTCCCCTCTTCCCCCCCCTTCCCCTCTTCCCCCTTCCCCTCTTCTCCCTCCTATTCCCCCTTCACCTCTTCCCCCTTCCCCTCTTCCCCCTCTCCCTTCCCCCTCCTATTCCCCCTTCCCCTCTTCCCCCTCTCCCTTCCCCCTCCTGTTCCCCCTTCCCCCTCCTGTTCCCCCTTCCCCCTCCTGTTCCCCCTTCCCATCTTCCCCCTCTCCCTTCCCCCTCCTGTTCCCCCATTTCTCCTCCCCCTTTCCCCCTCCCCCTTCCCCTCCCCTTCCCCTCCCCCTTTCCCCCTCCCCCTCCCCTCCCCCTTTCCCCTCCCCCTTTCCACCCCCCTTTCCCCTTTCCCCTCCCCCTTTCCACACCCCTTCCCCTTATCCCTACCCCTTTCCCTTATCCCTCCCCCTTTCCCCTCCCCCTTTCCCCTCCCCCTTTCCACCTCCCCCTTTCCACCTCCCCCTTTCCACCTCCCCCTTTCCACCTCCCCCTTTCCACCTCCCCCTTTCCACCTCCCCCTTTCCACCTCCCCCTTTCCACCTCCCCCTTTCCACCTCCCCCTTTCCCTTTCCCCCTCTCCCTCCCCCTTTCACCTCCCCCTTCCCCTCCCCCGTTCCCCTCCCCCTTTCCCCTCCCCCTCCCCTCCCCCTTTCCCTCCCCCTTTCCCTCCCCCTTTCCCTTTATCCCTTCACCCTCCCCATCCCCATCCCCATCCCCTTTCCCCTCCCCTTTCCCCTCCTCCTCCCCCTTCCTTGCCTGAACCTTGACGGCAATGAATAACCTAGATTAATCAGGAACGCTTCATAGATGTCTAGGTACTGTTTTCATTACAAATATTGTCTACAGTCTATTAATATTATTATCATTATTATTATTATTATCACTAATGTTATGATTATTTTTTATAATTATTAATATTATCATTACAATTATTGTTAACATTGTAAACGGTTGTTTGTGTTTGTTAGATTGATTTCCAGGTAAACGTATGTTCTCTTCATTTTCCCTAGATTTGTCTAAGCTTATTTTCTATTTACTGGTCTCCTATCCACTACGAATCCTAGAAAGGCGAATACACTAATTCATTCCACCATTTTCTCTACTTCACAATTCGCTATTTTCGTTTCTCGATTGCTTAATTATCGTCTGGATGTCTCTCTTCTCTTTGTCTTTTCTCTTTGTCTCTTCTCTTTGTACTTCGCTCCCATTCTCTTTGTACTTCGCTTGCCAACATCATCGTCCTAATCTCTTTGGCCATTTCTGGCAACTAAGCTCTTTGTCATTGTCGAGCTGCCTTGGCGTTCTCTCTCTTGTAAGCCTTGGGTTCATCTCCAAAGTCAACATTCTTTGTGTAATGATGGCCCGAAACAAACTGGGGGGTTAATCAGTTCCTAACCCTCTCTCTTTCTCTCTTTCCTTATCTCTCTCGCTCTCTCGCTCTCCCCTCCCCCCCCCTCTCTCTCTCTCTCTCCCCATCCAACCCCCCCACTCCTCTCTCTCTCTCTCTCTCCCGTCTCTCTCTCTCTCTCTCTATATATATATATATATATATATAATATATTTATATATATAATATAAATATATAATAAATATAATATGTATATATTAACAACCACATGCACATTTTCAATTTCAAGCATGCTGGCCTTTGATGGCTTAGAATTAATGGGCATTGTGGTTGTTCAAATGTATCTCTAATCACTGGTACCCATATATATATATATATATATATATATATATAATATATAAATATATATATATATATATATATATATATATATATATATATAATATCTTTATCTCTTTATCTTTCCCTCTCTCTCTCCCTCTCTCTCTCCCTCTCTCTCTCCCTCTCTCTCTCCCTCTCTCTCTCCCTCTCTCTCTCCCTCTCTCTCTCCTCTCTCTCTCCCTCTCTCTCTCTCTTTATCTTTCCCTCTCTCTCTCTTTATCTTTCCCTCTCTCTCTCTTTATCTTTCCCTCTCTCTCTCTTTATCTTTCCCTCTCTTCCTCTCTCTCTCCCTCTCTCTCTCCCTCTCTCCCTCTCTCTCTCCCTCTCTCCCTCTCTCTCTCCCTCTCTCTCTCCCTCTCTCCTCCCTCTCCCTCTCTCTTTCCCTCTCTCCTCTCCTTCTCTCTCCCCTCTCCCTCTCCCTCTCTCTCCCTCCTCTCTCTCTCTCTCCTCTCTCCCTCCTCTCCCTCTCTCTCTCCCCTCTCTCTCTCCCTCTCTCTCTCCCTCTCCCTCTCTCTTTCCCTCTCTCCTCTCTCTCTCTCCCTCTCTCTCTCCCCCCTCTCTCTCCCTCTCCCTCTCCCTCTCTCTCCCTCTCTCTCCCTCTCCCTCTCTCTTTCCCTCTCTCTCTCCCTCTCTCTTTCCCTTTCCCTCTCTCTCTCCCTCTCTCTCTCCCTCTCTCTTTCCCTTTCCCTCTCTCTCTCCCGCTCTCTCCCCCCCTCTCTCTCCCCCCTCCTCTCCCCCCCTCTCTCGCCCCCCCTCTCTCCCCCCTCTCTCCCCCTCTCTCTTTCTCTCCCCCTGTCTCCCCCCCCCCCCCCCCCCTCTCTCTCCCCCTCTCTCCCCCTCTCCCCCTCTCTCCCCCTCTCCCCCCCTGTCTCCCCCCCCCCTCTCTCCCCCTCTCCCCTCTCCCCCCTCTCTCCCCCTCTCCCCTCTCCCCCCTCTCTCCCCCTCTCCCCCCTCCTCTCCCCCTCTCTCCCCCCTCTCCCCCCCTCTCCCCCCCCTCCCCCTCTCTCCCCCTCTCTCTCCCCCTCTCCCTCACTCTCTCCCCTCTCTCCCCCTCTCTCCCTCTCCCCTCTCTCTCCCCCTCTCTCCCCCTCTCCCCCCTCTCTCTCCCCCTCTCTCCCCCCTCTCTCTCCCCCTCTCCCCCCTCTCGCCCTCCCCCTCTCCCCCCTCTCTCCCTCCCCCTCTCCCCCTCTCCCCCCTCTCTCCCCCCTCTCTCTCCCCTCTCCCCCCTCTCTCCCCCCTCTCTCTCCCCCCTCTCTCTCCCCCTCTCCCCCCTCTCTCTCCCCCTCTCTCTCCCCTCTCTCTCCCCCTTTCCTCTCCCCCCCTCTCTCTCCCTCTCTCTCTCTCTCTCTCTCCCCCTCTCTCTCTCCCTCCCCTCTCTCTCTCCCCTCCCCCTCTCTCTCTCCCCTCCTCCTCCCTCTCACTCCCTCCCTCTCTCCCCTCCTCCTCCCTCTCACTCCCTCCCTCTCTCCCTCCCTCTCTCTCTCCCTCTCTCTCTCTCTCTCCTCTCTCTCTCCCCTCCTCTTTCCCTTCCTCTCCTCCCTCTCTCTCCCTCACTCTCTCTCTCCCTCCCTCTCTCCCTCTCTCTCTCCCTCCCTCTCTCTCTCCCTCTCTCTCTCCCTCTCTCTCTCCCCTCTCTCTCCCCCTCTCCCTCTCTTTCTCTTTCTTTCCCTCTCTTTCTCTTTCTTTCCTTCTCTCTCTTTCCCTCTTTGCCCCACATCTCTCTCTCTCTCTCTCTCTCTCTCTCTCTCTCTCTCTCTCTCTATCGATGATTTGTATACGATGAGTTGTATATTACTGTCAATTACTGATTTAATAAGCTAACATACAACAACTGTTATCTTGGGATTTCAGTTGTCATTGGAAGACAGAGCAGGGAACGATGAAAGTAGAAGGCTTCTTTATTTTGCAGATGAAGCCTTTCTTACCCAATGGGTACAGAAGCCTTTCTTACCCAATGGGTACAGAAGCCTTTCTTACCCAATGGGTACAGAAGCCTTTCTTACCCAATGGGTACAGAAGCCTTTCTTACCCAATGGGTACAGAAGCCCTTCTTACCCAATGGGTACAGAAGCCCTTCTTTCCCAATGGGTACAGAAGCCCTTCTTACCCAATGGGTACAGAAGCCCTTCTTACCCAATGGGTACAGAAGCCCTTCTTACCCAATGGGTACAGAAGCCCTTCTTACCCAATGGGTACAGAAGCCCTTCTTACCCAATGGGTACAGAAGCCCTTCTTACCCAATGGGTACAGAAGCCCTTCTTACCCAATGGGTACAGAAGCCCTTCTTACCTAATGGGTACAGAAGCCCTTCTTACCCAATGGGTACAGAAGCCTTCAAAGGGAGAAATTGTACTAGATATTGTGCTCACCACTGAGGATAACCTAGTACACAATTTGGAAATAAACTCTCCTATTGGGATTCGAACCCTCACCTGAGCGGATTGCTTCTTACAAGACGAAGATCGTACCATCACTCTTGTAAGAAGCAAGCCGCTCAGGCGAGGGTTCGAATTCCAGTAGGGGAGTTTATTTCCAAATGTCATAATGACACAAACACTAGTGCACAACGGATCTGTGGATGAGGTTCTAGGTGGAAGTGGTCATAATGTTGTTAAATTCAAGTTACGTGTGCCTGAACTTGAGGTAAAGAACTATAGTCGGACCATCCTGATCCGAGAAGATCTGATCTTGCTGGGCCAAGAGGAGGAGTTTGTGCAACGGCAGTTGACGTAGGCTTTAACGGTCAGAAGTCTCGGGGATCGTTCTGTGATCGCTTCATAAGAACATCAGAATGAAGGAGACTGCAAGAGACCATAAGGCCTACACTAGGCAGCTCCGTATCCATCACCACCTGTCTTCCCCATCCATGAAGTTATCTAATCGTTTCTTAAAACAACTGATAGTTTCAGCGCTTACTACATGGTTACTAAGTCTATTCCATTCGTCGACCACCCTATTAGTAAACCAATTCTTGCCTATTTCCTTCTTAAATCTAAATTTGTCCAGTTTAAATCCATTACTGTGAGTCCTGCCCTGTTGTCTTAATATGATGACCTTGTTTCATGGCACAACACAATTTGTGGCAAATAAAGTAGTCGAAGAAGAACGTCGGTAACTTAAATGGTTCAAATGAGAGATAGGAAGAGCGACGAAAAACAGGAAATCTTCCTATCGTCGCTGTAAGGCAAACCGTAGAGGTTTTGCCCATCAAAGAACACGTCCGCTTGTTTGGGCGAGTTGAAAGAATGATAGAAACAGCAAAACGTGGTGAAGAGCAGAGGGTGACTGCATCTTGCAAGGCTAACCCCAAGGAGTTCTTTAGATACGTTAACAGCAGAAAACCAGTTAGAAACTAACTTGGTCCTTTGCGTGACTATGATGGAACGCCTCAGGTATTTCCAACGCACACTTCTCTTCAGTATTAGCTGAGGAAGTAGAGGGGGCAATCCCTGAACCAGTTCTGGTACACGAGGGAGAGAGTATGGAGAATGAAAATCCATGTGAACAAGTTGCATAAACACGGCAAAGGAAACATGGAGGACTGGAAGTGAAGCGTTCATTCCTGACGTTTCGTCTATTGATTCCTTTGAGAAAGTCAGTAGACGAAACGTTGTCAGGAATAAACGTTTCACTTCCACTCCATGTTTCCTTTGCCGTGTCTATGGAGAATGTTTACTGTACGGACATGGAATTCTTAGCCAGATTAGACAAACTTTGCGGAAACAAGACTCCCGGTCCAGATGGATTCCTGACAAAGCTCCTTCGGGAACTTCGCGAGCAGGTGCCTAGGGACTGGCGGAAGGCAAACGTGACTCCAAACTTTAAGAAAGGGGGATCGCGCAAATCTGGGAAATTACCGACCTATCAGTCTTACTTCCATAATAGAGAAGGTACTGGAAGGTGTCATTGTGGACAGAATAGTCGAGTTTCTGGAGGGAAACTATCTCTTATTAGACTCGCAGCATGGTTCTCGGCGTCGCAGATCATGCTTAACCAACCTGATAGAATTCTTCCATGTGCTTCAATAATATAACAGGAACAAATGACATAATCTCGACTTCCAGAAAGCCTTTGATAAGGTGCCTCATGAGAGGTTTAATGTCCAAAATTCGACACATGGGTATTAGAGGAGCAGTGTTAAATTGGATTGAAGCCTGGTTGAAAGATAGAAGACAACGTTTAGTTATTAATGGGGCATCGTCTAGCTGGTCTCCTGTTTCCATTGGGTTACCCCAAGATCTGTAGGTCCGCTCCTATTATCATCTATATTAATGATATAGATGTTGGAATTGTGAGCTGCATAGCGGATGACAATAAGTTGGGAGCAAAAGTCATAACACATGAAAGTGTAGAAATTTTTAGTAAGTGGGAAAGTGGTCTGAGAAGCGGCTAATGCCATTTAATCTGGATAAGTGTAAGGTTATACATATCGGGCATTCAAACCAGAGGACAGACTATTTTCTTCTGGGTCATATGACATAGCAAGTTTAGAATTAGAAAAAGGTTTGGGTGTCTTGATTAGCTGCGACCTCAAGTCCTTAAAACAGTGTTTTAAAATAGAAAAGAAGGCACAAAGGCTATTAGGTTACGTCAGAATACAGTGTCGTTACCAGAACCAAGAAATAGTCTTGACGCTTTACAATTCACTAGTTCATCCCCATTTGGAATACCCCGTCCAGTTCTGGTCGCCGAACTTGAGGATGGACGTGCAGAGGAAAGAACGAGTTCAGGCACGAGCAACGAAACTTGTTCCCGTCATTAGACACATGGGCTACCAGAGGCGTCTTAGGGTTTTGATGCTCTTTTCTTTAGAAACCAAGAGATTGCGAGGACAGGTAGTAGAGGTTTTCAAAATGCTTCATGGATTTGATTACATTGACTATTGACATCTCTTTAGCTTGAACGTGAATGCCACTCGCAGTCATGGGTGAAAAATCAATCCTCGTCAATCTTGTGACAAAGTTGGTGAATTTTTTTACCCATAAAACCTGCAACACTTGGAACGGACTGCTAAAGGACGTGGTAAACAGTTCCTCAGTTGAGTAGTTCAGAACTCGGTTAGACAAGGTGCTACACACACACTAGTGTAACTACTAGGGTTAATCCCCGGTAACCTTTTAACGGTGCCTCCTCGGTATGGGTTCTAAAACCTTTTGAGGTACCGAGATTCCTTGTGACTCTTTGTAATTCTCCCTTTCCGTCTCCCCCTCTCCCCCACTCCCCCACTCCCTCTTCCACTCCCCCATTCCTTCTTCCACTCCCCCACTCCTTCTTCCACTCCCCCACTCCTTCTTCCACTCCCCCACTCCTTCTTCCACTCCCCCACTCCTTCTTCCACTCCCCCACTCCTTCTTCCACTCCCCCACTCCTTCTTCCACTCCCCCACTCCTTCCACTCCCCCACTTCTTCCACTCCCCCAATCCCTCTTCCACTCCCCCAATCCCTCTTCCACTCCCCCAATCCCTCTTCCACTCCCCCAATCCCTCTTCCACTCCCCTAATCCCTCTTCCACTCCCCCACTCTCTCTTCCACTCCCTTAATCCCTCTTCCACTCCCCCACTCTCTCTTCCACTCCCCTAATCCCTCTTCCACTCCCCCACTCTCTCTTCCACTCCCCCACTCTCTCATCCACTCCCCTACTTCCTTTCCCACTCCCCTACTCCCTTTCCCACTCCCCTACTCCCTTTCCCACTCCCCTACTCCCTTTCCCACTCCCCTACTCCCTTTCCCACTCCCCTACTCCCTTTCCCACTCCCCAAATCCCTTTCCCACTCCCTTTCCCACTCCCCTACTCCCTCTTTCCACTCCCCCAACTCCCTCTTCCCACTCCCACTCCCTTTCCCACTCCCCTACTCCTCCCTTTCCCACTCCCCTACTCCACTCCCTTTCCCACTCCCCTACTCCCTTTCCCACTCCCCTAATCCCCTTTCTCACTCTCCTACTCCCTTTCCCACTCCCCTACTCCCTTTCCCACTCCCCTACTCCCTTTCCCACTCCCCTACTCCCTTTCCCACTCCCCTACTCCCTTTCCCACTCCCCTACTCCCTTTCCCACTCCCCTACTCCCTTTCCCACTCCCCTACTCCCTTTCCCACTCCCCTACTCCCTTTCCCACTCCCCTACTCCCTTTCCCACTCCCCTACTCCCTTTCCCACTCCCCTACTCCCTTTCCCACTCCCCTACTCCCTTTCCCACTCCCCTACTCCCTTTCCCACTCCCCTACTCCCTTTCCCACTCCCCTACTCCCTTATCCACTCCCCTACTCCCTTATCCACTCCCCTACTCCCTCTCCCACTCCCTCTCCCACTCCCCTACTCCCTCTCCCACTCCCCTACTCCCTCTCCCACTCCCCTACTCCCTCTCCCACTCCCCTACTCCCTCTCCCACTCCCCTACTCCCTCTCCCACTCCCCTACTCCCTCTCCCACTCCCCTACTCCCTCTCCCACTCCCCTACTCCCTCTCCCACTCCCCTACTCCCTTATCCACTCTCCTACTCCCTTTCCCACTCCCCTACTCCCTTTCCCACTCCCCTACTCCCTTTCCCACTCCCCTACTCTCCCTTTCCCACTCCCCTACTCCCTTTCCCACTCCCCTACTCCCTTTCCCCACTCCACTCCTCCCTTTCCTACTCCTCTCCTCCCTTTCCCACTCCCTACTACTCCCTTTCCCACTCCCCTACTCCCTTTCCCACTCCCCTACTCCCTTTCCCACTCCCCCTACTCCCTTTCCCTACTCCCTTTCCCCACTCCCCTACTCCCTCTCCCACTCCCCTACTCTCCCTTTCCCACTCCCCTACTCCCTTTCCCACTCCCCTACTCCCTTATCCACTCCCCTACTCCCTTTCCCACTCCCCTACTCCCTTTCCCACTCCCCTACTCCCTTAACCACTCCCCTACTCCCTTATCCAATCCCCTCCTCCCACTCCCCTACTCCCACTCCCACTCCCCTACTCCCTCTCCCACTCCCACTCCCTCTCCCACTCCCCTACTCCCTCTCCCACTCCCCTACTCCCTCTCCCACTCCCCTACTCCCTCTCCCACTCCCCTACTCCCTTATCCACTCTCCTACTCCCTCTCCCACCCTCCATTCCCTCTCCCACCCTCCATTCCCTCTCCCACCCTCCATTCCCTCTTCCACCCTCTATTCCCTCTCCTACCCTTCCCTTTCCCTCTCCCACCCTTCCCTTCTCCCACCCTCCTTTCCCTTTCCCTCTCCCACACCTCCCTTCCCTCTCCCTCTCCCTCTCACGCCCCTCTCCCTCTCTCTCCCCCTCCTTCTCTCCCTCCCTTCCCCTCCACCTCCCTCTCCCCCTTCCCCTCCCCCTCCCTTTCTCTCCCCCTCTCCCTCTCCCCCTCTCCCTCTCTCCCCCTCCCCCCTCTCCCTCTCTCCCCCCTCCCCCCTCTCCCTCCCCCCCTCCCCCCTCCCCCCCCCATCTCCCCTCTCCCCCTCCCCCTCTCCCTCTCTCCCCCTCCCCCCCTCCCCTCTCTCCCCCTCCCCCCCCCTCTCCCTCTCTCCCCCTCCCCCCTCTCCCTCTCTCCCCCTCCCCTCCCCCTCCCCCTCCCCCTCCCCCTCCCCCTCTCTCCCCCCCCTCCCCCCCCCCTCTCCCCCCCCCTCCCCACCCCCCCCCCCCCCCCCTCCCTCTCCCCCCCCCCTCTCCCTCCCCTCCCCCTCCCCCTCCCTCTCCCCCCCTCCCTCTCTCCCCCCCCCCCCCCCCCCCCTCTCTCCCCCTCTCCCGCCCTGCGCTCCCTCTCTCCCCCCCCCCTCCCCCCCCCCCTCTCTCCCCCCCCCCCCCTCCCCCTCCCTCTCTCCCCCTCCCCCCTCCCTCTCTCCCCCTCCCTCTCTCCCCCTCCCCCCTCCCTCTCTCCCCCTCCCCCCTCCCTCTCTCCCCCTCCCTCTCTCCCCCTCCCCCCTCCCTCTCTCCCCCTCCCCCCCCCTCCCCCTCCCCCCTCCCTCTCCCCCTCCCCCCTCCCCCTCCCTCTCTCCCCTTCCCCCCATTCCCTCTCTCCCCCTCCCCCTTCCCTCTCTCCCCCTCCCCCTCCCCTCTCCCCCTCCCCCTCCCTCTCTCTCCCCCCCCCTCCCCCTCCCTCTATCCCCCTCCCCCTCCCTCTATCCCCCTCCCTCTATCCCCCTCCCCCTCCCTCTCTCCCACTCCCACTCCCCCTCCCTCTCTCCCACTCTCCCACTCCCTCTCTCCCACTCTCCCCCTCCCTTTCTCCCACTCTCCCCCTCCCTTTCTCCCACTCCCCCTCCCTCTCTCCCACTCCCCCCCCCCCTCCCCTCCTCTCCCACTCCCCCTCCCTTTCTCCCACTCCCCTCCCTCCCCTCTCTCCCACTTCCCCACTCCCCCTCCCCCCCACTCCCTCTCTCCCACTTCCCACTCCCCTCCCTCCCCCACCCTCTCTCCCACTTCCCCACCCTCTCTCCCACTCCCTACCCTCTCTCCCACTCCCCACCCTCTCTCCCACTCCTCTCCCCCCTCTCCTCCTCTCCCCCACTCCCTCTCCCCCACTCCCCCTCCCTCTCTCCCACTCCCCCTCCCTCTCTCCCACTCCCCCTCCCTCTCTCCCACTCCCCCTCCCTCTCTCCCACTCCCCCACTCCCTTTCCCTCTCACCCATTCCCTCTCCCTTTCACCCATTCCCTCTCCCTCTCACCCATTCCCTCTCCCTCTCACCCATTCCCTCTCCCTCTCACCCATTCCCTCTCCCTCTCACCCATTCCCTCTCCCTCTCACCCATTCCCTCTCCCTCTCACCCATTCCCTCTCCCTCTCACCCATTCCCTCTCCCTCTCACCCATTCCCTCCCACCATTCCCTCTCCCCCACCCATTCCTCTCCCCTCTCACCCATTCCCTCTCCCTCTCACCCAGTCCCTCTCCCTCTCACCCATTCCCTCTCCCCCTCTCACACTCCCCCTCTCACACTCCCCCTCTCCCTCTCTCACACTCCCCCTCTCCCTCTCTCACACTCCCCCTCTCCCTCTCTCACACTCCCCCTCTCCCTCTCTCACACTCCCCCTCTCCCTCTCTCACACTCCCCCTCTCCCTCTCTCACACTCCCTCTCTCACACTCCCTCTCTCCCTCTCTCACACTCCCCCTCTCTCCCACTCCCCCTCTCTCACACTCCCCCTCTCCCTATCTTTCCCTCTCCCTATCTTTCCCTCTCCCTATCTTTCCCTCTCCCTATCTTTCCCTCTCCCTATCTCTCCCTCTCCCTCTCCCTCTCTCCCTCTCCCTCTCTCCCACTCCCCCTCTCCCTCTCCCTATCTCTCCCTCTCCCTATCTCTCCCTCTCTCCCACTCCCTCTCCTTCTCCTTCTCTCCCTCTCTCCCACTCCTCTCCCTCTCTCCCTCTCTCCCACTCTCCCTCTCTCCCACTCCTCTCCTTCTCTCCCTCTCTCCCACTCCTCTCCTTCTCTCCCATTCCTCTCCTACTCCTCTCCACTCCTTCTCCTCCGCTCCTTCTCCACTCCCTCTCCCTCTCTCCCTTTCTCCCTCTCTCTCTTTCTCCCTCTCTCTCTTTCTGCCTCTCCTTCTCCCTCTCTCCTTCTCCCCTTCTCCTTCTCCCCTTCCCTCTTCCTTTCCCTCGTCCTTTCCCTCCTCGTCCTATCGCTTTCCTTTTTCTTCTCTCTCTCTCTCTCTCTCTCTCTCTCTCTCTCTCTCTCTCTCGTTGGAGGTTTTTCTTCTTTCGGTTATTCTAAGAGAGTTTTCCTTTTTTCATGTCCATGTTTTGCTTGCCCGTTATATATATAATGTGTGTGTGTGTGTGCGCGCGCGCGCGTATGTACAAGCACATTCTTAAAGTCTCCTTGGTCAAGGGCGTTCTCGGCTCTCCTCTTTCTTCATGACACGAATTCTTTTCCTTTTCTTCTGTCGAAAACTTTGAAACTCCAAAAGATGAAGGGACGTCGGCGGCGGCGTCGGAGGAGGATGAGGTGGATGGGTGGGTGGGTGGGTGGGAACTGATTCTGTGAGCGTTCGGGTTGAAACGATCTCCTACTTTTCTTCCTCGATTACCGACTATTTTTAGCCTCCATCACCGGGACGTTTTCAGCCTCGATCACCCGCGTGTTTTCAGTCTCGATCATCCCATTATTTTTATACTCGATCATGGGGTGTTCTTAGCCTCGATAATGGGACGTTCGCAGCCTCGATCACGTGCGTGTTTTTAGCCTCGATCACCCGCGTGTTTTTAGACTCGATCTCCATAGTATTTTAAGATTCAATCATGGGACGTTCTTAGCCTCGATAACGGGACGTTTTCAGCCTCGATCACTGGGTGTTTTTAGTCTCGATCACCGGGTGTTTTTAGTCTCGATCACTGGGTGTTTTTAGTCTCGATCACCGGGTGTTTTTAGTTTCGATCACCAGGTGTTTTTAAATTCGATCACCAGGTGTTTTTAAATTCGATCACCCAAGTATTTCTAGACTCGATCATGAGGCGTTCCGTTTTCATTATCGATCACTGGGTGTTTTTAGCCTCGATCACCTGAGTATTTCAATAATCATGGCGTGTTATTAGCCTCCATCATAGGACGTTTTCAGCCTCAATCACCGGGAGTGCTCCTAGCCTCTATCACAGGCATTTTTAGATTTAATCAAAGGTAGTTTTTAGACTCGTCACTTTTTTTTTTTTTTTTTTTTAATCAAAGGCCGTTTTTATCCTTGATCAAGGGGGGAATTTTGGACTCAATCAGGGCCATTTGAACCTCGATCAAGGGACGTTCTTATCGTCGATCACGGGACGTTTTTATCGTCCATCACGGGACGTTCTTATCGTCGATCACGGGACGCTTTTATCGTCGATCACGGGATGCTTTTATCATCGATCATGGGACGCTCTTATCGTCGATCACGGGAAAAATTTTGGTCTCGATCACAGCGTTCTTATCCTCGATCAAGGAATGTTTTTATCGTCGATCACGGGGCAATTTTTGGTCTATCACTGAGCGTTCTTATCCTCGATCAAGGAACGTTGTTATCTTCGATCAAGGAACATTCTTATCATCGATCACGGGACGTTCTTATCGTCGATCACGGGATATTTTTAGTCTCGATCACTGAGCGTTCTTAACCTCAATCACAGGGTTTGTGCCATCGATCAAGGGACGTTTTAATCTTCGATCACGGGACGTTTTTTCGTCGATCACGGGACAATTTTAGTCTCGATCACTGAGCGTTCTTAACCTCGATCAAGGAACGTTCTTATCCTCGATCACGGGACGTTCTTATACTCGATCAAGGGACGTTCTTAACCTCGATCACAGGGTTTGTGCCCTCGATCAAGGAACGTTCTTATCCTCGATCATGGGACGTTTTTATCGTCGATCACGGGACATTTTGTCTCGATCACTGAGCGTTCTTAACCTCGATCACAGAGTTTGTACCCTCGATCAAGGACCCTTGCAAGGACCAATCAGGAATAGTTTTTTAATGTTCCTTCTTTCTTTGGCCGTCGATTTTCCTGCCTTACACTTGCGCTTTGCGACATTTTACGAGTCCTCTGTGTTTAAACTTTCGATTTTTTTTTTCCCCGTCCGACATCAAAAGCGGCCCTGTCTGTCTGTCTGTCTCTCCGTCTGTCTAAT
>NC_134791.1:7353652-7368652 GCF_046742065.1 Oratosquilla oratoria | reverse complement strand
TCTTTTTTATTTTCATTTATCTGTTATTACCTTCTTTTTTATTTGATACCTTTATGTCCATTTGTTCGAGTTCATTGAATATACTACAATAAACCATATGTTACTATTATTGATATTATTATTATTTTCATCATTGTTTCTATTGTTCTTATTATTATTATTCTAATACTTTCTGTACTGTATGGTACTTTTACTTGCGTTTCCGGTGCCGTCATGCGATTTTAATCCTCATCCTCACTCACTGCACTCCGTCCGTAGTACCTAACACCTTCCCTACCGGGTGTTACTTTCCCCTGTGTCGCCAGGTGATTCTATCGATTTCCGTCATACCCCCTCCGATTCCTCCACCTCCCTCTTCCTCCCTCCTCCCTCCTCCTCCCTCCTCCTCCCTCCTCCCTCCTCCTCCTCCCTCCTCCTCCCTCCTCCCTCCTCCTCTCTTCTCTCTCCTCTCCATCCTCGTCCTTCTTCCCTCCTACCTCCTCGTCCCTCTTCCCTCCTACCTCCTCGTCCTTCTTCCCTCCTACCTCCTCGTCCCTCCCCGTCCCTCTTCCTCCTCCCTCCTTCTATCTCCTTCCTCCTCCTCCTCCTCCTCCTCCTCCTCCTCCTCCTCCTCCTCCTCCTCCTCATCCTATCTCCTTCTTCCTCCTCCTCCTATCTCCTTCCTCCTCCTATCTCCTTCCTCCTCCTCCTCTCTCCTTCCTCCTCCTCCTCTCTCCTTCCTCCTCCTCCTCTCTCCTTCCTCCTCCTCCTCTCTCCTTCCTCCTCCTCCTCCTCCTCCTCCTCCTCCCTCCTCCTCCTCCTATCTCCCTCCTCCTCCTCCTCCCCCTATCTCCCCCCTCCTCCTCCCCCTATCTCCACCCTCTTCCTCCTCCTCTCTCACTCTTCCTTCTCCTCCTTTCTCACTCTTCCTTCTCCTCCTCCTCCTCCTCCTCCTCCTCCTCATCCTATCTCCTTCTTCCTCCTATCTCCCTTTTCCTCCTCCTTCTCCTCCTCCTCCCTCTCCTCTATCCCTCCTCTATCTACCTTTTCCTCACATTTCTTTTGAGATTGTATCCATCCGTATATTTTTATTCCTAAATTTCAGTCTTATTTTAATTATTTTTTCTACTTCCATTATTTATTCATTTATTTACTTTTTTAAGCAACTTGCTTTTTGTGAACCGAGTGGTCTGTGTATAGATTAGAAAATGGAGTAAGTAAATATATATGTATAAAATATATATAATATTATATATATATATATATATATATATATATGAGAGAGAATGTGGATGGGGAAGGGCAAACGAAGTTGTGTTGGGAATAGAGCTTATTGCCCTAACGTTGCGACCAACTTGGTCTTCTTCAGAGGACTACGTTAGGGCAATAAACTCTATTCCCAACACATCTTCGTTTGCCCATCCCCACCCACATTCTCTCTCATTTGTCTGAAATAATTTTATATATATATATATATATATATATATATACATATATATATATATATATATATATATATATATATGATTATATATATGTAGCCTCTCTGCTACTACATTTCTGTTTAGAAATATATATATATAAGGAAATAAAAAGTCAGGATAAATTAAGTAAACATTAATAAGTAATTGAAAAAAAGAATATATAAATGAATAAATAAATAATTCTGTTTCCAAAAAAAAAAAAAAAAAATGTCTGTTCTGGGCTCTGAAATTCTTCCAAAAGCGGCGACTTAATAGAATTCGAAAATCCAAAATTTTGGATAAACTATACAAAGAGAATAGTCGAGCAAGAAGTTACATCTGAGATTACTCCTCAAAGGGACTAGTACAAATGTACAGATGTAATAAAGATCCTCAGACTGCGAGTTGATGTAACACTGGTTGAAAGATTAATGTTCAAAATGGAAGAGGATGGGGCCTCGAAGAAATGGAATATTCAGTTGAACAAGAAATAGAACAAAGATTGAATTTTAGTTCTGAAAACAATTTTTTTTTTTTTTTTTTTTTTTTTTTTTTTTTTTGTCTAAACATAAAGAATGGAAGCACTGGGAAACTACATTCTACAACACCAAACAACAGTGGTAATCTTTAGGGACACTAGTGCTGGCAGTCACCACGAACAATATCACCATCACCAACTCCACTACCACCAACATCACTACCACCATCACCACCGCTACCACCATCACCACCACTACCACCATCACTACCACCATCACCACCACTACCACCATCACCACCACTACCACCATCACCACCATCACCACCACCACCACTATCACCAACATCACCATCACCACCATCACCACCACCACCATCACCACCACCATCACCACCACTACCACCATCACCACCAGTACCACCATCACCACCACCATCACCACCACCACTACCACCACCATCACCACCACCATCACCACTACCACCATCACCACCACCACTACCACCATCACCACCACCACCATTATCACCAACATCACCAACACCATCATCACCAACATCACCATCACGATCACCAACACCATCACCACCAACACCACTGCCAACACCATCACCACCAGTATCACCACCAACATCACCAACACCATCATCACCACCATCACCACCAACATCACCAACACCATCATCACCACCAACATCACCAACACCATCATCACCACCAACACCACCATCACCACCAACACCACTACCACCACCAGTATCACCACCAACACCACCACCACCACCATCACTATCACCACCAACAACAACATTAGCAACACCAACAACAAGAAGCAGTACTCGCCATCCATCCGTTGTAGGGTCAGCTCTCGGCCCGGAGGAGGAGGAGGAGGAAGAGGAGGAGTAGTAGTAGTAGTAGTAGTAGTAGTAGTAGTAGTGGTGTCCAGGGGTTGTCCTTGTGGGTCGAGGGAGGAAAAGGCACAGAGCCGCACAAGGTCGTTGTCCTACACGCAGCGCCTCGGTCGAGAGGCGCTCAAGTTGTCGGTCGGGAGAAGGACATGGTGTGGGGTGATGGGTGAGGGGTGGGGTGGTGGGAGGGTGAGGGGTGGGGTGGTGGAGGGTGAGGGGTGGTTGGGGGTGAGTAGGATGATGGTTAGGTTGTGGTGGTGGTTGTAGTGATGATAGTGATGACGATGATGGTGGTGACGATGACGGCAACAATGATGATCATGTTTGTCGTGATGATGACTCCTTATTTGGAAAAAAAAAGGAAAAAAATCCACATAACTTCTAACAAGCCTGAAAATTCACATGTACTTTTCACCCTCCAGACAACCGTGGTGTTGTACATAGGCTGTACAATTCCCCACGGGATAGATCGTTGGTCCTACAGTGGACCTTCATGTCTACACACACACACACACACACACACACACACACACACACACACACACACACACACACACACACACACACACACACACACGTACGCATCAGCACTGAAAGCTGATACTGCGCTCTGTTGGGCAGGGTGTGTGTGTGTGTGTTTGTGTGTGTCAGGTCACAACATTAACTATAGATCGCGCCATATTTGAACTCTGAGCTCTCATTCGGGAGGGTAGTATCTGTCGATAACGTGTCCAGCACATATACACAGAACACAGTACACATACACACAGTCAAACTCTCCAATCAATAGAGTTGAGAACGTACACAATACCCAATACACGTACACACAGTTGAATTCTCCTGCCAATAGAGTCTGGACCGCAACCACAATTCAACCAGAACTCACAGAAAGAAAAAAAAATCTGAACATAACCTAAGAACATAAGAATAAAGGAGACTGCAGGAGACCATAAGGCCTACACTAGGCATCTCCATACCCATCACCACCTGTCATCCCCATCCATAAAGTTGTCTAACCGTTTCTTAAAACAACCGATAGTTTCAGCGCTCACTACTACATGGTTACTGAGTCTATTCCATTCGTTGACCACCCTATTAGTAAACCAATTCTTACCCATTTCCTTCTTAAATCTAAATTTGTCCTGGCGACAGGAAGACAGGAAGACTCTACGTGTGGGTACTTGCTGAGAGTCACATTGAAGACAAGAAAGGACTTTGATGATGTGGATGGCGACGTAAATGCCACGCTGGTTAGTCACCATGAAGGTCAGTTTGAAGAGGACCAAGAGAACGTCAAGCTGATTGGTCGAGATCTCCAAACGCTCTTCAGGGAAACCAATGGCGGAGAGTAGTGTCTTCAAACTCCTGAAAGATGATTCTTGAAGACACATTCGTCTTGTCTAGACTATCTTGAGACACATAGTTGCCCCCCCCCCCGCCACAAAAAAAATTGTGACCGGGCGTGTG
Source organism: Oratosquilla oratoria (assembly GCF_046742065.1). NCBI lineage: Eukaryota > Metazoa > Arthropoda > Malacostraca > Stomatopoda > Squillidae > Oratosquilla > Oratosquilla oratoria. The sequence goes on along the minus strand of NC_134791.1, from coordinate 7,364,354 downwards.
ATTTATGAAGCTTTGGCAAAGAATGGGCAAAAAATGACAACATCAACAAAGATTTCCTGTCCGTACTGCAAGGAATGTAGCATATACGGATACCAGAGCACAACTTGTTTCCATGAAATATAGTGTGTGTGTGTGTGTGTGTGTGTGTGCGTGTGTGTGTGTGCGTGTGTGTGTGTGCGAGTGTGTGTATGTATTCACCATGTCCTTTGGATCACGTGTTGAACTCGTGATCGACAGCTATTTCCCTCCCGGAAGAGAGCTCATATATGACCGATCTATGGGTAATGCTGTGACCTATCACGCACACACACACACACCCAACTCCCCACCCACGAGAGTTGGAGTAACGACTTAGAGCGCAGCGATACTGAAATTATTTCAGCCCCAGGCAGGATTCGAACCCGGACTGCCGTAGTGACAGTCGGGGGGACTCTAACCACAGCGCCACCGAGTCGTGTAGTGTGTGTGTGTGTGTGTGTGTGTGTGTGTGTGTGTGTGTGTGTGTGTGTGTGTGTGTGTGAGAGAGTGAGAGTGTGAGAGAGAGAGAGAGAACAGAGATCACGTTATACCGTGACTATTTCATTGTTGTGTAAACACAAATTCTTGCTGTTGCGATAGAGTGAATATTGAGTTTCTCAACTTAATAGTTTTAGGTCAGATTGCCAAAAGCAACAATAAAGAGTACCAATATTGTGTTGCAGAGCAACATTTTTGACGTGAGGAATTCATATATACACGTAGAAAACATTAATTTCTTTACCAAGCCTACACTCCCCCTTATGAGAGGGGTAGCCAAGCAACGCACCCGGAGAGACGCCCGTACCATCCTTTCCATCTCAACCTTGAGGATGAGTTGTCGCCCAGCCACACACACAGATTAAGACAAACGTTTGGAAGTTTGAGTCGTAAAGAAGAGACCATCAGGGACAAAACGTAGTGGCCGCGTTGCAGATCTCGTTAGGTGCAATTGTGACAATTAGGACTGATACAGTGGTTCCATCACGTGACTCCATCTTGTCTGTATGCTTGTTTATATTCCTACATCACGCTAACAACAACACGCTACGAGTAATTAACAATAACATAGTACTTACGTTGTAACAAGCCTATACACACTATCACTATGTAAACAAAAACATTGTTGCCACATCTAACATGATCGGAAGCGGTGGTGTCATATGTAACGTTGATAATGTAACTACATCGAATGGGTCATTTTTGAGTGTCCTCGATAATCCATCTGGACAACGAGATTACATATCTGCGTTTATTTACGTTCTCGAATCACGCTAACTCTAATCACACGTTACAAGGATTATGAACAATGTGTTCAGGGTGACACAGAACAGTGACCTAACTTTTGTTTGCATTTGTTTCTTTTCTTATACTTTTTGAGTTATATGTGGCCATAGATTTTTTCCACTGTTGACAAAGATATCTTAACAAGTGTCAGTAACTCAATGTGAAAAGAAATGTATAAACCAAAATGCAAATATATAATTTTGTTTATGTTTTTTTTTATTACAAACTATATACCCTGACACTAGTGTATGTTCACACTAATTATGCGATTTGCACATCATATTACTTTTAACACGCACATACACATACACATACACAAAACCCCATTACATAGGATCGTCATTAAATTACATAATTTCTTATGGTTGTTCCCATTATACACTCAGCCGATTGTAGATTGCCTCATTATGAGTATGTATACATGTATATGTACGTATGTCTCTTTCATCAGAATAGCCCAAAATAGTCTATATAAAATTTGATTTATTCATTTTACCCAAAACTTAGATTACTTTGTTTCTGTTGATAACTTATTCTATACTAGGGAAAACCGACCATGCACAGACACTAGTAAAGAACCACACACCGCAACAAACTAGCTTCTAAGAACAAGTAACCGTCTATGAACAAACTGTAGTAAACAAGCACATTGGAACAATAGACTAGTGTCTAGAACAGTGGTTCTTAACCTGTGGGGAATTCCCCACTGATGGGGAATGGCGGAGTTGCCAAGTGGGGAATGACCGGCTGTCTTTTTTTTTTTTTTTTTTTTTTTAAATCGGTGTTTTTGTTTCTTTTTGTTTGTTTCTGGTGTCTTCTTCTTGTCACATTTCGTGAATTTGTTTCCACCCACAAATAATCGATAGTGCTTCAAAATTTAATACATTCCATCCAAATGTTGACTTACTTTACAAATCACAACCATTTATAGACTGTCTTAATAACAAAAACAACCAATATATGAGGTATTGTAAGTCATGTTTGGGTAAAAGTGACAACACTGTATATTTACGTACTAAACACTGCATGGGTTAAAATCGAATTTGTCAAAGACCGATGCTGTGGTGGGAACTGGAGAGTTGGCTCACTAAAAAGTGGGGAATTGGAGAAAAAAGGTTAAGAACCCCTGGTCTAGAACATCTCATTCTCGGTCTTCTCCTCAAGTTCACCCCATCCACCTCTGTCTTCCACACTCGTTTTGATCATCCTTTCGTCACTTGTTCTTTCCATATGACAAAACCATCCAAGTGTTCTTTCAACGGCCCTATCGACCAGCTCTCTAGCCTCAGTCTGCTTCGTCTTCGCATTTCTCACCCTATCGATCCTCGTAAGTCTCACCACACTTCTTAGATACTTGATGTCCAGCATGTTCAGGCTCTTATTTGTCTCCATACAAAGTATGTGTGTGTGTAATATATATATATATATATATATATATATATATATATATATATATATATATATAATATATTGTGTGTGTGTGTGTGTGTGTGTGTGTTAAATATATCAAACGGCAGATTCTGCCTTTATTGGTTTTCTTCCTATGTTTTCAGTCTTGCGGATTAAATTGCGTTGTTCAACACAAAGTTCTTGAAGTACTTCAAGTTCTTGAGAACTTCAAGAATTTTGTGTTGAATAATGCATTTTAATACGGAGGATTGAAAACATGAAGAAATTTCATAAGTCCAAAATCTGGTGTTGTATAAAATAATACTTGTTAAGGCCTGCCCCAACTATACTAATATATATGTTATATGTATGTATAATATATATATATATATATATATATATATATAATATAATTATATATATATAATGTATATATATATATATATTATATATATATATATATATATATATATATATAATATAATTATATATATATAATGTATATATATATATACATGTATATATATACCAAGAGCTTTTTCCCCCTTATAAGGGAGGTAGCCACATCAGAGGCACGTACCTATTCCCACCTATTTCACTTCCCTTCACCACTCTTTCCACCCCTCCCCTCCCATCTCAGCTCCTCATGGATGACGGGTCATCTCTGCATCCGCCAACTGCCCTGGGTCAAACGCAATGCAGCAAGACACAGTCCATCCACAGCAAGGTCGTTTCACTTAATCGGCGACCTCTCCTTTCCGTTCCCTTATGCAGAAAAAAAGGAAGACGGGGAGAAGTCCCTTCGGCCTGCGTCATAAGCACCCCCCTATCTCCCACCCCCAGCCCTCCCTTCCCTGCATAACAGTATCATCCATACACAGTCATTCTCCACTCACCCCTATCTCCTGCCTGCTCCCTTCCTTCCTCAACAGACATTCCTCTCTTTCTCAACGCCCCCTTCACCTCAACCATCCATCTCATCCTCGGTCGTCCCCTCAAGTTCACTCCCTCCACCTCTTTTACTACTCCCGCTCTCCTCTTCACCTCGTTTCTTATTCTGTCCTCTGTCTTTATTAAATTCTAAGTCTCTGCCCCATATAAAACCGTCGGCACAATCACTCCTTCATAAATATCCTCTTTGCATCCAAGTTGCCTATTTCTCATAACACTTTTTTAATCCCTCAAGGCATTTAATTGCTTCTCTCAATCTACAACTTACCTCCACCTCCATTCTCCCTTTTCTGCCGCGTGCGACCCAAATGCTTAAAGCTCTCCACTTCCTCCAGTTTCACTCCTTTTAAACTTAATTCCAACTCACTGCCATCCTCTACCTTTATACATCACACCACCTCGCTTTTACCCACATTTACCTTCAACTTTCTCCATTCTCATACCTTCCCAAACTCCGTCACTAACTCCTTTAATCTCCCCTCTGACCTTACCGCAAGCACAGTGTCGTCAGCAAACAACAACTGGCTCACCTCCCACTTTTCTCCATTTTCTTTAACAATCTCCAGTCCCCTCCCCATTGTCCTTGCCTTTACCTCTCGCACCACCCCGTCCATGTACACATTGAACAGCCATGGCGACATGTCACATCCCTGACGCAGTCCCACCTTTACCTCAAAACACGCGCTCTCTCCATTTCTCATTCTAACAGGCATTACTCTCGTAAAAACTCTTGACTGCCTTTAACAGCTTTCCTCTCTACCCTATATATATATATATATATATATATATATATATATATATATATATGCAAGCAATCATATATATGTATATGTATACACATGTATATGTATATATATGTGTATATATGTGTGTGTGTGTAAATACATATATTTATATATATATATATATATATATATATATCAACTATATTCTCATGTGTTGCATTGTGTTTATGAAAAAGGGCAAGCCTGTCAGGAAAAGTCTTACAAATTAAGTTAATTTATTCAGTTGGGGTCGACAGGTGGTCGCAGATGGAGCACCTCGGTGCAATATGCAACACGCCAAGATTTTACGGGGTTTAACGATTCGCGAACCTTTAGCACGGTCAAACAATTCGCGAGGATTTATATTCGCGAATGGCGCGATAATTGGCGGTTGATAGGTGTTTGTACTCTTTCCCAAATACCCAACATTTTTATCCATATCTGGTTGACAAGTTGTGGGTCATGTTTAGAAAGGTTTATAAAGAAAATAATACATATACCAGTTTTCCCCCTTACATGGGAGGTAGCCAAAAGACAAAGGCATAAAATCCACTCCCACCCATTCCATCCCCACATACTCCACTCCCATTCACCATCCCTCACTCCCTCTTTTCTTGGCTCCACCTGGATGACGGGTCATCCCTGCATCTCGCCCACTGTCCTGGGTCAGAAGCAGTGTAGCAAGACACAGCACATCCATAGATAGAATATTAATGATAATAAAATAAAAAATCCTATAAAGTTTACAGAGAAAACGCTTGATCTGGCTTAGCTAGTCGCGTCTCCAGTATTGAATAGAATCACCTGCTTTTAACCAGAAAAAATACATTAAAGACCACAACTTTCTCTGAGAGAGTTGACATCGGCTATTCTGGTACTTAAGCTTCCCGCTGCCATGTTTGTTTACGTTTGTCCTCGCCGGTTGCCAGAGGAAGGATAAGCGGGGAGTACCTCCGAATAGGTTCAATAACGTAACGTCTTATGATCTACTGTTTTCATGATAACTTTACCGCTCCTTGGATGATGGATGGATGAATGGAAGGGTTGAAAGAAGGATGGATTGGATAGGTGGGTTGAATTAATGGATGGATTGGAGGGGTTGGATTTGAAAGGTGGATTCGATGGATGAGTTTAGATGAATTGATGGGTTTGGATAGATGGATCTGATTGATGAGTGGATGGATGTTTTATAAGTTATGTAGTTTGTATAATTTCTAGAATATGTTTAGAAAGACCAAAAATTCAACAATCTGTCCAAATATTTGCTATCCCAAATTCACCACCTTCCCCAAACCCTAAAATACCCCTTTTCGAAATCCTAAAATACAGTCTTCCCTAAGCCCTAAAATCACCCCTTCCTCAAACCTTATAATCACCCCTTCCTCAAACCCTAAAATCACCCATTCCTCAAACCCTAAAATCACCCATTCCTCAAACCCTAAAATCACCCATTCCTCAAACCCTAAAATCACCCCTTCCCCAAACCCTAAAATCCTCCCCTTCCCTAAACCCTAACCCCCCCTTCTCAAACCCCAGAGTCCCCTCTTCCCCCAACCCTAAAATACTCCTTCCTCAACCCTAAAACCCCTTCCCTAAACCCCAAAGACCCCCCCTTCCCCAACCCTAGAATAATCCCTTCTCCAACCCTAAAATAATCCCTTCCCCAAACCCTAAAATCGCCCCTTCCCCAAACCCTAAAATCCTCCATCCTTCCCCAAACCCTAAAATCCTCCATCCTTCCCCAAACCCTAAAATCACCCCTTCCCCAAACCCTAAAATCCTCCATCCTTCCCCAAACCCTAACCCCCTTTCCCAAACCCCAAAGCCCCCCCTTCCCCAACCCTAAAATCCCCCTTCCCCAAACCCTAAAATCCCCCTTCCCCAAACCCTAAAATCCCCCTTCCCCAAACCCTAAAATCCCCCTTCCCCAAACCCGAAAACCCCTTCCCCAAACCCTAAAGACCCCCTTCCCCCAACCCTAAAAGAATCCCTTCCCCAATCTTAAAATACCCCTTCTCCAAACCCTTCTCCCTAAAACCTAAAATTTCCCCTTCCCAACCTCAGAAATCCATATTCCCCTACCCCAAAAATTCACATTCTCCAAACCCCTTCCCCAAACCCTGAAATATCCCTTTCCCAAACCCTAAAACCCATTCCTTCACCTAGAACCTAAAACCTAAAATCACCCCTTCCCCAAACCCTAAAATCCTCCTTTCCCCAAACCCTAAAGTCCTCCTTTCCCCAAACCCTAAAATCCTCCTTTCCCCAAACCCTAGCCCCCTTTTCCCCAAACTCTAAATTCCCCTCTTCCCAAACCCTAAAATTCCCCTTCCCCAAACCCTAAAATCTCCAAACCCTAAAACCCCTTTCCAGACCCCAAAATTCCCAAACCCTAAAATCCCCCCTCCTCAAACCCCAAAACCCCCTTCCAAACCCCTAAAATCCTGAAACCCTAAAATCCCCCCTTTCCCAAACCCTAACCCTCTTCCCCCCAAATCGAGAACCACTAAACTCGGCCGAAGAAACCTCCTTGGGTTAAGAAATAGATAATTTACCTGACAAGTTTAAGATAACCGTTTAAGAAAGCTGACATGTTTATATAACTATTGGAACGTAGTTTAGGAAGGAGATTAAGAAGCCTCACCTGTAAAGCGATGCAAAGAGGTTAGTTATCCTAACCACGTCGCTTCTATCTAGGTTACTAGGTGACATCTGAAAGGAAACAAGGTTAAAGTAACAAGTTCTAGTTAGGTTAGAAGATTTTTACAAAGGATTACAAAGGAGGACTATGATACACGAGACCTTTTGGTCCATATCAAGGTCGGATGCGAAAAAAATTATAATAATAAATAAATTAATATAAAGAAAATTATAATGATAAATAAAGAGTATAATAGCATAAATAATAATAAACAAAATAAAGAAATGCATAGGTATAGGAATAAATAAAATTATAATAATGATAAATAAATAAGGATTATAATAATATAAGTAATAATAAATTAAATAAGTAAATGCGTAGGTATAGTTAAATAGTAATATATTTTCTTCATGGACAAATAAACATACAAATAAATAAATATATAAATTGATGGCTTTCGTTTAATGTCACAGACCCCCATCCCTATCAGGAGGCTAGGTCGGTACCCCTCACAGAGGACTTTGTCAAATGGACTTTAATGGACTATGCCCTAAGTTGAACTTCGCCGGTGGCAGGGTTCGAGCCTCCATCGCCTTGACCTAAGCCGTAAGTAGGAATGCCCTAACTCGCTTGGCCAGCGAGGATTCTGATAACTAAGTTAAAAATAAATATAATCTATATTCATTTTCAAAACTAAATTGAATTAGATAAGATTGAATGTAATTGAAGGTGATTAGATAACCAAAAAATATCCACATAAATAAAGAATCTTATTTATTTATTTATCTATTTATTTGTGTATCTTTTTATCTATAAATTTATTTGTTTATATGTTTGTATTTGTTTATATATTTACTTGTTTATTTATCTATATGTTTTGATTAAGAATTAGAAATCAAAAGACCATTAATAAACCTTATGGTCCATAAGCCCAAAACATACAGAAGAAAAATAATGAAAAAAAACACACAAAAAAAAACACAAAAAAACACAAAAAAAGACAAACGCACCTTACTAACAACCAGATAAAACGACAAGAACAAAAGAGCCTTTTTTTTTTTTTTTTTTTTTTTTTTGTATAAACAAAATCTTGAGGGAAACATCTCCACAAGTGTTTGTGTACTAAACTGGGATCAAGTCGTGTTTACAGGCGATCATTTGTATGCATGAGATCCAAGGGAGACCCAGAAGGCTGGGGCGTGTGTGTGTGTGTGTGTGTGTGTGTGTGTGTGTGTGTGTGTGTGTGTGTGTGTGTGTGTGTGTGTGTGTGTGTGCTTTTGCGTGTGTGTGTGTTTACGTGTGTGGGGGCGTGTGTACGTGTACGTATTTGTTTACGTTATGTATGTGTGTGTGCGTGTGTACGTGTATGTGTACGTATTTGTTTACGTTGTGCGTGTGTGTGTAGGTGTGTGTGTGTGTGTGTGTGTACGTGTATGTGTACGTATTTGTTTACGTAGTGCGTGTGTGTACGTGTGTATATGTATGTGTATGTATTTGTTTACGTGTGTGTGTCTATGTGCGTGTGTGTATGTGCATACGTGTGTGCACATTTGTGAGAAAATGAAAAGAAAAAGGACAGAAAAAATCAGACAAAGAAGACCAAAGAAATCGTGAAAAAACAAAGACAAAAAGAAAGAGAAAAAAGAAAAGACGATAAAAGAAAAACAAACGAATAAATAGGTGAAAAGGGAGAGAGAGAGAGAGAGAGAGAGAGAGAGAGAGAGAGAGAGAGAGAGAGAGAGAGAGAGGAAAAAGGAAGACCGAGAGAAAGATAGATCCAGAGAGAGAGAGAGAGGAAAAGAGAGAGTGTGCGAGAGAGAGTAAAGAGGTGGGTACAAAGGACAGTGATTGAATTTGGGTGTTTTTTCTTCTTTTTCTTTCTTTTTCTTTTATCCTTTGACCTTTTCTGGGTTGAACTGGAGAGGATCCAGGGGGGGTTGGGGCGTTGGCCCCGTGGCCCCCGTGGCCCCCGTGGCCCTCGTGGCCCTGGTGGCGATAACGCAACTTCCATCGGTTCTTCCAGTCAGGAGCACAGGGCCAAGATGGACAGATATCTGGGAGGAAATAAATAAAATAGAATAAATAAATAGATAAATAAATAAGAATAAAAGAAAATAAAACAACATTATATGTGTGTGTCTAATATATATATATATGTATGTATATATATATATAATTATATATATATATATGTATATATATATATATATATATATACAGAAAATTTTCAAACAGTGGATTCAGAGTAACAATTTACTAGCGACATTTCTTTTTTGTTTTTGTTGGTTGGTTCCATTTTTATAACACTTTAGCCAATTTTGTAATTCATTAGCTTTTTGGATGTTGGTAGCAGCATGTTCGTGCCTCCTTTGTTTAATTTTGTAATTCTTTCATCATGTCGGGGGGTTTTTACAATTGTGAAATTCTGTAGACCTGCAGCCATGTTTAGTCTAATAGGACCTAACCCTGAAGACGAACCCCGGACAGGGTTCGAAACGTCGGTAGTAAATTCTATTACTCCGAGTCCAGTGTTTGAAAATTTCCGATAGCATGAATCCTGGACTCCAGCTCTTTACGAACATGTATGTATATATATATATATATATATATATGTATATATATATATATATATATATATATATATATATCTCACACGCACATACACTCACACGCACATACACACACACACACATGCACACACACGCATACACACACACACACACACACACACACACACACGGACATACACTAACACACACACAAGCACATACACACACACACGCACACACACGTAAATACACACGCACATACAAACGTACATGCATACACACACACACACACACACACACACACACACACACAAATGACCCTTTGGGTACCTGTAAGCTGAATAAAAGCCTCTGTCGTTAATCAGAACCAAATGTTGAAGGTCTGAGTTCTCGAAGGTCTCGGAGGTCTCAAAGGTCTCAGAAGTCTCTAGGGTTTCAGAGGTCTCAAAGGTCTCTAAGGTCTCAAAGATCTCAAAGGTTTCTAAGGTTTTAGATGTCTCAGAGGTCTCAAAGGTCTCAGAGGTTTCAAAAGTCCCTAAGGTCTCAGAGGTCTTAAAGATCTTTGAGGTCTCAAAGATCTCTGAGATCTCAAAGATCTCTGAGGTCTCAAAAGCCTCCGAGGTCTCAAAGGTCTCAGAGGTCTCTAGGGTTTCAGAGGTCTCAAAGGTCTCTAAGGTCTCAAAGATCTCAAAGGTTTCTAAGGTTTTAGATGTCTCAGAGGTCTCAAAGGTCTCAGAGGTTTCAAAAGTCCCTAAGGTCTCAGAGGTCTCAAAGATCTTTGAGGTCTCAAAGATCTCTGAGGTCTCAAAAGCCTCAGAGGTCTCAAAGGTCTCAGAGGTCTCTAAGGTCTTAAAGATCTCAAAGGTCTCAAATGTCTCTAAGGTTTCAGAGGTCTCAAAGGTCTCTTAAGGTCAAGGTCTTGAGCCTGATCGACACCCTGAGTCTCTTTGAAACTGAATAGAAGGACCTGGAGTTATCCCTGATGGAATATTTGATGAATGTCTTTCCTTGGGGAACAAACGACCCACGGGGATCTGTTGAGATTCATAGTTTTCTTTCCACCTAACGAGGCTGATCTGATGAATGGACAATAGATTCTGAGCCAG
>NC_134791.1:7343652-7346152 GCF_046742065.1 Oratosquilla oratoria | reverse complement strand
ATCAGAGATGCTATCGAACATCATTTAGAAAGTAACCGTTTGATAAATGATAGCCAGCATGGTTTCAGACGGAAACGTTCTTGCGTGACTAACTTACTCGAATTCTACAACACAGTTATCTCGAATTATGACAAAAGAAACAATATAGATTTAATATATCTAGACTTTGCAAAAGCTTTTGATACCGTCCCACACGAAAGACTACTTACTAAATTAGCTTTGCATGGAATAAGTGGTAGCCTATTAGGTTGGACTAGTAATTGGTTGAATGGTCGAAAACAGAGAGTTGTTTTAAATGGAAAAACTTCTGGATGGAAAAGTGTTGCAAGTGGAGTTCCTCAGGGTTCCGTTCTTGGGCCACTTCTATTCATAGTATATATAAATGATATAGACCATGGACTAAAATCTAGTTTCCAAATTTGCTGATGATACAAAACTGTGCGGAGTGGCAAATGATCACTCAAACCAATTAGATATTCAAGTAGATTTAGATCAATTACAGCAATGGTCTGAAAAGTGGCTAATGAAATTTAACACAAGTAAATGCAAGGTAATGCACATAGGTAAAAATAACAGTAAGTACGATTACAAGTTATTTGGTAATTCGTTAACAAAAGTGGATAGTAAAAAAGATCTCGGCGTAATTATCAGTAACGACCTCAAATCATCCAAGCAGTGTATTTCAGCCTCTGAGAAAGCAAATATGATTCTGGGACTGATTGCGCGATCTTTTGATTTCAAAAGTCCATCACTCATTAACAAGCTATATAAATCGTTAGTTCGTCCACATTTGGAATATGCTGTTTCCGTATGGTCACCGAATCTCATTAAAGACATTGACTGACTGGAAAAAGTACAACGGCGAGCCACAAAACTGATTCCAAATATCAAAAATAAATCATACGAAAATCGACTAAAACATATGAATCTGTTTTCCCTAAAAAAGCGTAGACTCAGAGGTGACTTGATACAGGTCTTTAAGATTTTAAAGGGAATTGACAACATCAAAAGTGACAAAATTTTCACATTGAATGAGAATCAGACAAGAAACAATGGTCTCAAACTGTCCGGAAATAGATTCAATTTGGAAGTAGGTAGAAACAACTTTGCCAACCGTGTAGTAAATGAATGGAATAAACTTCCTGCACAGGTAGTGCAATGTAGTTCAGTTCGAAGCTTTAAGAATCATTTAGATAAATACCTAAGTAAGATGCTGTAATGATTATAATTTATCTTATATTATTTGTTTTTGTTTTGTTATCATTTGTCTGTCTGATTTTCATTTATTATTAGTTATATGTCAATTTATTATCATTTACTATTTACCTGTTTGTTTATTATTTAACTATACCTATGCATTTATCTATGTATTTTATTTGTTATTTACATTATTATAGTTTTTATTTATTGTTTGATTATTAATGATTTTTTTTCGCATCCGACCTAAATATGGATCAAAAGGTCTGTCGGCATGCTCCGCCTTTGTAATCCTTTGTAATCCTTTGTAATCCTTTGTCATTATACACACTACTTCGTACAATCGTACAACCCAAAAAAATCGCTACCTATAAAGTTCGCGTTTTTTTAATTCGCGACCTTTAAAGTTCGCGTTTTTCTCAATTCGCGCGCCCGATGTGCCCTAAAGGCTCCCGGCGATATGGTTCGCGAACATAAAACTCACGCGAATTCTTGTCCGCGTGCTCTAGGCCAGCCAATATACGGAGATGAATCTGTAAAGAGTTGCAATTCATACAGAAAGAAGTGCATACACCTATACATATATACATACATATATGCACACATACGTATATTGTTTGGAAGTCCCATTTTACCTATAAATTACTTTTTATACCTAATGTAGATAGACTATGTATAGTACATTTGTTTGCAAATTCGTACATGTGCACCTCGTATGTGTGTATCTATGTACGTATGTATGTATGTATATACACAATAGTTTGAGTAAGATCAAATAACAATGGACAATTTTAGGTCAGTGCATACCCACACCTACACACACACACACACACACACACACACACACACACACACACACACACACACACACACACACACACACACACACACACATATTTACACACACATTCGTAGCGTAATGGTAGAGTTCCCGGCTGCCACTACGGGGGTCCGGGTTCGAATCCCGTCCAAGGCTGAAATAATTTCAGTATCACTGCGCTGCAAGTCGTTACTTCAACTTTCTTGGGCGGGGAGTTGTGTGTGTGTGTAAGGTCACAGCATTACCCATAGATCGGTCATATATGAGCTCTGAGCTCTTCTGTGAGGGAAATAGCTGTCGATCACGAGTCCAACACACTATCCAAGACCATGGTGGTGAATCACACATACACACTCATACGTACACACACACACACACACACACACACACACACACACACACACACACACATACGCACACACAGGTAGTAATTTATTATGTACCCTTTTACCTTAATATGTGTATTTTCAGCCTTCGGCTGCA
>NC_134791.1:7293652-7331152 GCF_046742065.1 Oratosquilla oratoria | reverse complement strand
AGTCTGACTCAGTATGGTCTTGGATCACGTGTTTGATTTGTGATCGACGGGTATTACCCTCCCGGATGAGAGCTCAGAACTCGTATTTAGACCGATCTTTGTGTAATTCTATGACCACACACACACACACACACACACACACACACACACACACACACACACACACACACACACACACACACACACACACACACACACACACACACACACACACACAATACCTCTGCTCAAAGGGGACAGTGACAGCTTGTGGTATTTGGGTTACTTTCAGGCCATCAGCAGGACTCGATCTCGGGTCTGCTTATTTACAAGTCTTCGACACGCGTGCATACATCAATAACAACTCGAACTGTGTGTGCATACTAGTATGTGTAAACGACGATTCCAAGCGTATGTGTATGTATGTATATATGTATAAATGACAGCTCCAAGCAGTGAATCCGTTTTCTATTTTCGCGGATGGCTATCGCGAATTTGCAAGTTTAGTTTTCGCGGATTCAAAATTAGCTGTTTCACGCAGGGCACATAAGAAAATGAACAATAAAGGACCCAAAACCGAGCCCTGGGGAACTCCACTAGTAACACTATCCCATTTGGATTTTACACCGTTAATGGTTACCCGTTGTTTCCTGTTATTAATTCATGTTCTAATCCATTCAAACACTTTTCCTCTTATGCCATGGGCGTTGATTTGATTTAGAAGTCTCTGGTGGGGCACCTTGTCAAACGTTTTGCTAAAGTCGAGGTATACAATATCGTAGCTATAATTGTTACCTGCCGCCTTGTAGACATTAGTGTAAAAGGATGAAGTATGAGTTACATACGACCTTCCCTTAGTTACCCCATGTTGTGAGTCACGAATCAGATTATGCCTCGTTAAATGTTTCCTAATACTATTTGCCATTAATGATTGCATCATCTTACCTATAACCGACGGCAAACTGATTGGTCTTTATTTGTGGATGGGGGATTTATCACCATGTTTTAATACAGGAACAACATTTCCTGACACCAAGAAATATGCATGAATCCATTGTCAACCGACTTACTAAATACTTCCGCTAACTGTAGCTGAATCAATTAGTACTCTCGGGGAAAAAATTGTCTGGACCCAGAGATTTTGTAGCCTTAAGCCTTGCTAATACTGATGCTAGTGAGATTTGCTAGTGAGATTTGCTAGTGAGATTTGCTAGTGAGATTTGCTAGTGAGATTTTCTCCTCCCCACTGGGGATCGGGATGCAGTCATAGTACCATATCTAATCTCTCTCCAGGAAATACTGAGAGAAAATATTAATCGCCTCGCGCATTTCCCCCCCCTGTATCAATCAATACATCCTCGTCAGCTTTGAATGGCTCATCTTTCCCTTATTTTTAGTTCTGCAAAGATTTAAGAAACCCTTAGGACTTGATCCCGCTTGTCAACCAGCCTTAATTTCGTAGTTACGTTTCGCTGTGCGCGCGTTCTTGTTAACCAGTCTAGCCATTTCATTATACCTAGACCCTGAGGTGTGTTACTCCCCTTTTCATTCTAACATAAAATCCTCTTTTTTATTTCGATTTCATTTTTCAGCCAACTCGTCATCCATTTAGGTATATTAGTTTCTAATCTGAGCTTTCTGTTAGATGTAGATTTACGTTGGCCAATCAGAATGCAAGCAGTTAGGGGTACTGTACAATTCCTCTATACCCATGACCTCGTTTGTGACCTGGCTGACCTCGTTAGTGACCTCACGTTCCCCTGCTACTCCATCTTGGGTCGAAGGAAAGGTCACACCCACTTTACCAAACTAAAAAAAAAAAAAAATATGCTGAGATCTTCCACGAAGGATTTCTCAAAATCAAAAACGTAGTTCGAGAAGAGACTTTGTGTTTCGTTTCCAGGACTCGTATCCTTGAGGACAAGATTTCACTCGAGGTCACCCGAGGTCGACCCATGGATAGATTACATTCCCTTACCAATCACCAGCGCTTCTATCCTTGGGAATCGTTGCGTGGATCTGGTCACTAAAGTTTCTAAGATATTGACGGCATAATGACAGTGACTCATAAATAGATAAGCGAATACATAGAAACAATAGATACATAGAATTAATATATTTATGAATATTTGAGTAAAAAATAGATAGCTGCAAATATTTAGTCACAGATTCGAGTCCCACACTCGCTCCTTTTCAATTACTAGTAGTAAATGTGCTATCTGCCCTACAATAGTCCACGTAGCACAAAGGGCAAAGGTGACTGTTTAAGTTGCTGCTAGTCAGCAGCCAGAAACCTAAGGGGGGTGGGGGGGCTTTGGAGTCACCCCTACGGACCAGATACACGCAGCTGGTGAATCGCTGGCGAAGAAATTTGATTTTTCTTTAGATGAAATTGTAGTGTTTTATCTTTCTCTTATTTTAATTCTGTCTTATTTCATTAATTTATTTTATCTATTGATTTTTATTTTTCTTTTATTCAATTTTTCATTTTATTTTATTTTATTTTTTTATGAGTAATTTGTTTATTTATTAATTATCTTAGGTCGAAGCTTTATTGAATCACGTGAAATGATGAGACACAATTTGTCTTTTTGCAAAGGAAATTGTTCAGGAAAAGTTTAAGTAAATGAGTGCTTGCTCCCCCCCACCCCCTCCCTCCCTCACTCACTCACTCCATCCCTCACTCACTCAATCGCAGTTCAACAGTTCAACTCAGGTGCGAATAACAGAAACGCTCGTTGTCTCTCTATCTCTCTCCTCTCTCTTCTCTCTTTCTTTCTCTATCTCTATATCTCTTCTCTCTCTATCTCTCTCCCTCCCCCTTCTCTCTCTCTATCTATCTATCTCTCCTGCTCCCTTCCTCCCTGCCTCCTTTTCTCTCTCTCTCTCTTTCTCTCTTTCTCTCTTTCTCTCTCTCTCTGCCTCTCTCTCCCTTTCCCCCTTCGAGTCACACTTCATTCTTGTTCTATTGGGAACAAATATAAAAAAAATAATAAATAAAATAAATAAATAAATAAATCAACTTTCATCAACTCTGCATAACCCTGTACGACCCGATCTCTTCCTCTTCGCGTCAAAACGATATTCATTCGAGGTCATCAGGTTTCGCAAAGCGGAAAATAACCGACGATTACATATAAACTTATTATTATTATTTTTTTTTTAATAATTATTGATAGCCTCGTATCAATCATTGCCGTCGGCGAAGCGTCAAAGTTATCACAAAAAAAAATCTATTTGCGGTGACAGTCTAAGAATAAAGTCTAATGATATATTCATTGTAATTAGATAACAAAATTGCCATATTAATCACAAAAAGAAAAAATAAATAAATTAGATAAAATTGACGATAAAGTTGATGAAGATGTGAATGGATGGATGGAAATCAAATCATAAATAATAATTAATGAATTAAACGAATAAACGAAATAAATAGATACATTTTTGGAAATTCAGTAATATCAACTTCCGTAATTAGGTTAGATTAAGGTTAGGTTAGATTAGGTTAGTGTTTTGTGAAGGCTTGAGTGTTTCCTGCATGACCACCGTCCTATCCTCTCGGCTGCGAAATAACCTCACTCTTATGGTTTTATCCAACTTGGGTAAGTTCTATAAGTGGGTCTAAAAGAATATATATATATATATATATATATATATATATATATATATATATGTGTGTGTGTATGTATATATAGAAATCAACACGCAAGGCTGTGTAAAAGAAAGTATAGTTGCGTGTTGACATGTGTGTATATATATATATATATATATATATATATATATATATATATATATATATATATATATATATATATATACAGTATATAGCAAGCAATCACATCACCGTGATACAAAAATGCAAAATAACCACAGAAGAAAGGAAACTTGTAGACATTAAGTACTTTCGTATATTACATCTATGTATGTATATATAGAAATCAACATGCAAGGCTGTGTAAAAGAAAGTATAGTTGCGTGTTGACATGTGTGTGTATATATATACATATATATATATATATATATATATATATAAAAATATATATATATATATATATATATATATATATATCACGGATACGGCCCCAAACTCGCACTTTACAGACAGCAATTCAACATTTCTTCCGGGAGGTCTCTGAAACCGTTGCCGGTTGTCGTGGGTCCCGGATCTTTGGGCAGAGTAGGGAAGTAGGGCTCTTCTCCTTCACCTCTTCCTCCTCCTCCTCCTCCTCCTCCCACCTCTTCCTCTTCCTCCTCCCTCCTCTTCCTCCTCTACCACTCCTTCCTCCTCCACCTCTTCCTCTTCCTCCTCCTCCCTCCTCTTCCTCCTCCACCATTCCTCCCTTCTCCTCCACTACCCACTCCTCCCTCCTCTTCCACCACCCAGTCCTCCCTCCTCCTCCACCACCCAGTCCTCCATTCCTTCACTCCTTTGATCCGACTGCTCTTCTTCTTCTTCACCTCCTCCTCCTCCTCTTCCTCCTCCTCCTCTTCCTCCTCCTCCTCCTCCTGTCCTTCATCCATATGCATCACTTAATTTGCAACTCTTCATCTCCGCTACTTAAGCTTCGGCCTTCTTTGACTTTTGTTCCTCTTCTTCTTCGTCCTCCTCCTCCTCCTCCTCCTCCTCCTCCTCCTCCTTCTCATTCTTCTTTTCCTAATTCTCCTCCTCTTCCTCCTGTTTCTCCTCCTCTCTCTTCTCATTTTTCTTCTACTACTTCTTCGTCTTCCTCCTCCTCCTCCTCCTTCTCCTCCTTCCCATTCTTCTTTTCCTAATTCTCCTACTCTCCCTCCTGCTCCTCCTCCTCTTTCTTCACATTCTTCTTCTCCTACTCCTTCTCTTCCTCCTCCTCCTCCTCCTCCTTCTCATTCTTCTTTTCCTAATTCTCCTACTCTTCCTCCTGCTCCTCCTCCTCCTCCTCCTCCTCCTCTTTCTTCACATTCTTCTTCTCCTACTCCTTCTCTTCCTCCTCCTCCTCCTCCTCCTCTTTCTCCTTTTATTCCTACTGCTGCTCCTCTTCCTCCTCCTTTTCCAACTCCTAATCTTCCTCCTCCTCCTCCTTCGCCTTCTTTTGTCTTTTCCTTTTCATCCTCCTCCTCCTCCCCTTCCTCCTCCTCTTCCTTCTCCTCCTCCTCCTCTTCCTCCTCCTCTTCCTCCTCCTCTTCCTCCTCTTCCTCCTCCTCTTCCTTCTCTTCCTTTTCCTTCTCTTATTTCTCCTCCTCCCCCTTCCTCCTCCTCCTCCCCCTTCCTCCTCCTCCTCCCCCTTCCTCCTCCTCCTCCCCCTTCCTCCTCCTCCTCCCCCTTCCTCCTCCTCCTCCCCCTTCCTCCTCCTCCTCCCCCTTCCTCCTCCTCCTCCCCCTTCCTCCTCCTCCAGTTCTTCCTCCTCTTTTCCCTCTCCTCCTCCTTCTTCCTTCCTTCCTTCTCAAAATATTCTTCTTCATAATGTATGCTTGTTTTCTTATGATTACCATCCCATACTTCTTTCTCCCCATCTCCCCGTCCCCCCTAGGCTCCCCATAGCCCCCCATACCCCCCATACCCCATAGCCCCCCATACCTCCCATTCCTTCAGCTTTCAATTCCCCCCAGCCCCCCTTTCCCCCAGCCTCTTTTCCCCATCCCCCTTTCCCCATCCCCCATTTCTCCTAGCCCCCTTTTCCCCCTTTCTCTCCCCCTTGTCCCCCCTTTTTCCCCCTTTTTCCCCCTTTATCTCCCTCTTTCCCCTTTCCCCCCCTTTCTCTCCCCTTTATATCTTCCCCCCTCTGCTTTTATCCCTCCCCCCTTTGATCGCATCACATTTGGCCACGCCCCCTCCAGGAATTCCCGTTTTCTTTGCCTCTGCTGGAAAGTGGGCGAACCGCTTGCTCCCAAAGATGATGAGGTTCTCCACTTCCAGGCACTCTCCTCCTCTTCTTCCTCTTCCTCTTCCTCCTCGTCCTCCTCCTCTTCTTCCTCCTCCCCCTCCTCCCTCTTCTCCCTCCTCCTCTTCCTCCTCTTCTTACTCCTCATCTTCCCTCTCCTTCTCCTCTTCCTCCTCTTTCTCCCCTCCTCTTCCTTCTCATCCTCCTCTTCCTCCTCCTTTTCTCTTCCTTTTCTTCCCTTTCCTCTTCCTACTCCTCCTCCATTTCCTCCTCCCCTTCCTCTTCTTCCCTTTCCTCTTCACCTTCCTCTTCCTCCTTTTCCTCTTCACCTTCTTCTTCCTCCTTTTCCTCCCCTTACTCCTACTCCTCCTCCTCCTCCTCCTCTTCTGACTCGCTAACGAGGCTTCTTTCGAAACGGATCTTCTTTCTTCTTTATAATATTGTACCTCTTTCACATCCTCCTCCTCCTCGTCCTCTTCCTCGTCCTCCTCTTCGACCTCATCCTCCTCCTCTACCTTGTCTTCTTCCTCCTCCTCCCTCATTCCCATCCTCATCCTCCTCTTCGACCTCCTCCTCCTCTTCGACCTCCTCCTCGACCTCCTCCTCCTCCTCTTCGACCTCCTCCTCCTCTTCGACCTCCTCCTCCTCTTCGACCTCTTCCATCTCCTCTTCCTCCTCTTTGACCTCATCCTCGTCCTCTTCCTCGTCCTCCTCTTCGACCTCTTCCTCCTCCTCTACCTTGTCTTCATCCTCCTTCTCCTCTACCTTGTCTTCTTCCTCCTCCACCTCTACCTTGTCTTCTTCTTCCTCCTCCCTCATTCCCATCCTTATCCTCCTCTTGGACCTCCTCCTCCTCCTCCTCTTCGACCTCCTCCTCCTCCTCTTCGACCTCCTCTTCGATCTCCTCCTCCTCTTTGACCTCATCCTCTTCCTCGTCCTCCTCTTTGACCTCTTCCTCCTCTACCTTCGACCTCTTCCTCCTCCTCTCCCTTCGACCTCTTCCTCTTCCTCTCCCTTGTCTTCTTCCTCGTCCTCTCCTTCATCCCCATCCTCGCCCTCCTCTTCATCCTACCCTCCATCTTCTATCTCTTCCTCTTCCTCCTCTTTGACCTCCTCCTCCTCCTCCTCCTCCTCCTCCTCCTCCTCCTCATCCTCCTCTCCATCCTCCTCTACCTCGTTCTCCTCTTCGTGTTCTTCCTTGTCCTCATTCCTCTCCTCTTCCTTGTCCTCGTGCTTCTCTTCCTCCTCCTCCTCCTCCTCCGTCTCCTCTTTTGTTAACTCATGTTCCCCCTACTCCTCCTCCCCTCCTCCTCCTCCCCTCCTCCTCCTGGCCCACTTCTTCCTCTTTGTCCTCCTCTTTGCAAAAGTTCTCCTTGAAGCAAGATTAAAGTGTCTTCACTATACACCTGTCACTCATCTTTGCTCTTTATCTCTCTCTCTTTCTTTCACTTCCTCTCTTTATCCCTCTCTCTCTCTCTCTCTCTCTCTCTCTCTCTCTCTCTCTCTCTCTCTCTCTCTCTCTCTCTCTCTCTCTCTCTCTCTCTCTCTCTCTCTCTCTCTCTCTCTCTCTCTCTCTCTCCCTTCTATCTCTCTCTCTCTCTCTCTCTCTCTCTCTCTCTCTCTCCCTTCTATCTCTCTCTCTCTCTCTCTCTCTCTCTCTCTCTCTCTCTCTCTCTCTCTCTCTCTCTCTCTCTCTCTCCCTCTCTCCCTTCTATCTCTCTCTCCTTTCTATCTCTCCCCTCTGTCTCTCTCTCCCACTCTCACCCACTTTCTCTCTTTCCCTCTTTTACCCACTCTCTCTCTCTCTCTCTCTCTCTCTCTCTCTCTCTCTCTCTCTCTCTCTCTCTCTCTCTCTCTCTCTCTCTCTCTCTCTCTCCCTCACTCCCTCTCCTTCTCCCTCTCTTCCTGTCTTCCTCCCTTACTCCCCTCCACTCCCCGTCCCTCTCTTCTCCACCCCCTACTTCCTCTTTCCCTGTTCTTTTTTTTTTTTTCCTGTTGTGGGACAACTCTTAAGCTAGTTAATTATCCATAAAGAGAGAGAGAGCGAGAGAGAGAGACATCCTCTCTTTTGACAGATTCCATCATCCTCTCACATTTTTTCTCTCTCCTTCCTCTTTTTTGGTTTCTTCTCATAATCTCACATCCTGTAACGCTATTTGAGGTTCCTTTCTCCCTCTCTCTCTTTCTCTCTCCCTCTCTCTCTCCCCCTCCCCCTCTCTCTCTCTCCCCCTCCCCCTCTCTCTCTCTCCCCCTCCCCCTCTCTCTCCCCCTCCCCCTCTCTCTCCCCCTCCCCCTCTCTCTCTCTCCCTCTCCCCCTCCCCCCCTCTCTCTCTCCCCCTCCCCCTCTCTCTCTCTCCCCCTCCCCCTCTCTCTCCCCCCTCCCCCCCTCTCTCTCTCTCTCCCCTCTCTCTCTCTCCCCTCTCTCTCTCCCCTCTCTCTCTCTCCTCTCTCTATCACCTCTCTCTCTCCTGATAGTATATATAGATGGGCGTCGCTTACAAAGGACTTTGTAGCGTGGAATCGAATGAACCATGCCCTTGGTCCAACTCGCCGGCGGCAGGGTTCGAACGGCTGTCGCCTCGACCTCCGCCGCAATAGCGACGCTCTAAACCGCTTGTCCAGTAGATTAAGTTGATAATAAAAGTAGATAAATAAAATAATGAACATTCAAAGATAAATTAAAGGAGGAATGAATTAATAGAATTTCAGATAAACAGATACACAAATATACAGATATACATATACACAGATAAACAGATACACAGATACATAGATAAACAGATACACAGATACATAGATACATAGATACAGATACATAGATAAACAGATACACAGATACGTAAACAGATACACAGATTCATAGATAAACAGATACACAAATACATAAACAGATACACAGATTCATAAACAGATACACAAATACATAAACATACACAGATACATAGATAAACAGATACACAGATACACAGATAAACGGATACACAGATAAACAGATAAACATATACACATATAAACAGTTAAACAGAGATAAAAGATAATTATCTCCCCAATTGTTAGATCGTCTTGTCCAGTAATTGATGTAATTACCGAAACGACGTTGACCGAAATTGAGCGAAATGTAATGAAAAAGAAAAGAATAGAAATGAATAGAAATGAATAAGACGAATAAGATGAAATTGAGCGAAATGTAATGAAAAAGAAAATAATATAAATAAATAGAAATGAATAAGATGAAATGAGCGAAATGTAACGAAAAAGAAAATAATAGAAAAAATAGAAATGAATAAGATGAGATGAAATTGAGCGAAATGTAATGAAAAAATGATATGAATAAATAGAAACGAATAAGATGAAATTGAGCGAAATGTAATGAAAAAATAATAGAAATAAATGGAAATTAATAAGATGAAATTGAGCGAAATGTAACGGAAAAAAAATAATAGAAATAAATAGAATTGAATAAGATGAAATGATCAAATGCAACAAACGAGATGAAAGGAACAAAATGAAATGAATGAAAAATGAAAATGAATAACAAAAAATTATAATAATAAAAAAGGAACCCGTAGAGAAATGTAGACCAGGGCCAAAGCGGTCTCTCTCTCTCTCTCTCTCTCTCTCTCTCTCTCTCTCTCTCTCTCTCTCTCTCTCTCTCTCTCTCTCTCTCTCTCTCTCTCTCTCTCTCTCTCTCTCTCTCTCTCTCTCTCTCTCCTCTCTCTCTCTCTCTCTCCTCTCTCTCTCTCTCTCTCCTCTCTCTCTCTCTCTCTCTCTCTCCTCTCTCTCTCTCTCTCCCTCTCTCTCTCGCTCCCTCTCTCTCTCTCTCTCTCTCTCTCTCTCTCTCTCCTCTCTCGCCGCCCTCTCCTCTCTCTCTCTCTCTCTCTCTCTCTCTCTCTCTCTCTCTCTCTCTCTCTCTCTCTCTCTCTCTCTCTCTCTCTCTCTCTCTCTCTCTCTCTCTCTCTCTCTCTCTACCTCTCTCTCTCTCTCCCTCTCTCTCTCTCTTCCTCTCTCTCTCTCTCTCTCTCTCTCTCTCTCTCTCTCTCTCTCTCTCTCTCTCTCTCTCTCTCTCTCTCTCTCTCTCTCTCTCTCTCTCTCTCTCTCTCTGCCTCTCTCTCCCTCCCTCTTTCTCTCTCTAATTCTCGTTCCTCCCTCATTTTCTCTCTTCTTATCTCTCTCTCCTTCTCTGTTTCTCTGTTTTTCTTTATTTCTCTCTATTTCCCTTTCCCCCTCTCTTTCTTTCTCTCTCTCTCTCCTTTGTTTCTCTGTTTTTCTTTATTTCTCTCTATTTCTCTTTCCGCCTCCCTTTCATTCTCTCTTTCTCACACTCCCTCTCCCTCCCTCTCCCTCCCTCTCCCTCTAATGTTGCATGCATGTTTTCATTGTGGTGCATTTACCTAGTTGTATAAGAGCTATGCTCGTGGGGTCCCGTGTCTGCGTTCCCATTTGTCAAATATTACCTTATCTTTTGTGTGTGTATTGGATATACAAGGTATGTTAAATAAGTAATGAGAAAATGTCAGGAGAGATACTATTTATTTTCATAAGCTTACAAAACTTTGTCTCCTTCAAAATAATTGCCTCTCGCATCTACACACTTCTGCATGCGTCTCTCGCAATCCTGGAAGACCTCCTCAAAGTCCTTTTCCAGTAGTCCCTTCAGGCAACTTTCCGATGCCTCTTTCAGCTCCTCTGTTGACTGGAATCTGGTTCCCCTGAGGCTGTCTTTCATGCGTGGGAACAGGAAGAAGTCGCAAGGGGCTAGGTCAGGGCTGTAGGGTGGGTGTAGTACCAATTTCATTCCCCTGTCGGCCATCCAGGTTGTCACCAGCGTTGCCATTGCAACTTTCCACACGAAACTCCCTCTGGTCGTCGGAGAGGATCTTTGGCACGAACTTGGCACAGACTTTGTGGAGCTTCAGATCTTCGGTCAGAACTGTCTCTACTGTGCCAATACTAATACCAATAGCTTCAGATATCATCCTCACAGATATTCGACGGTCTTGCATCACTAACCTATACACTTCCTCAATATTTTCATCCTTGCGTGCACTTTTCGGTGTTCCAGATCTGGGTTCATCCTCAACCTGTTCATTTCCTTCAGAAAATCTGTTAAACTACCGATAGAAACTTGCTTGGCTCATCTGTTCATCCCCATAGGCCTTCTTTAACATTGTATAAGCTTCTTGTTTAGTTTTCTTAAGTTTAACACACAATTTGATGGCGAAACGTTGCTGCACGTTTCCCTGCATCTTGACAAGTGTTCACAGATCGGCAAACCGAATCAGACTGGTTTCACCACGTTCACCGCTGCACTCAGACCTACAAATATAGAAAGTTGCCAGTTAGTCATTTTATAGAATATATGTATGTGTACTTCACCATGAAGTAGTATTTTGATCAAATCATATTGCCTCGCCTGACATTTTCTCATTACTTGCTTAACAAACCTTGTGCGTGCTTGTCTCGCGATCGACAGCTATTACCCTCCCGGATGAGAGCTCAGAGCTCACGTTTTACTGTCTATAGACTCTATACATAATGCTTTAACCCTACAATGACTGACATGCCGCATTAGCGAAAGCTTTTCCACGCCACGAGCGCGGCACGATCTCGGTACCACAGCGTGGCAGGCAGATACGCTAACCATTACTCCAGCAAGGGTGTGCACGTGTGTGCGTGTGTGTGTACGTGTGTAGACGCCTCCACAAGCAATAAACTCGAAGACAATGTCATTCAATACGTTGGCGTTTAATGTCAACCTCTCTTGGCTTGATGATCTCCTTCCCCCTTTCCCCCCTCTCCCCCTCTCCCCCCTTCCCCCTCTTCCCCCGTACCGCTTCCCCTTCCCCCTCTCCCCTTTCCCCCTTCCCCCTTCGTCCTTTCCCCCTTCCCCCTTCCTCCTCCTTTCCCCCTTCCCCAGCCCTTCCTCCTTTCCCCCTTTCCTCTCTTCCCCCTTTCCACTTCCACCTCTTTCCCCTTTCCTCTCTTCCCCCTTTCCACTTCCACCTCTTTCCCCCTTTCCTCTTCCCCCTCTCCCCCTCTTCCTTCCACCTCTTCCCTCTTTCACTCTCTTCTCCCTTTCACTCTCTTCTCCCTTTTCCCCTCTTCCCCCTTTTCCCCTCTTCCCCCTTCCCCCTCTTCCCCCTTCCCCTTTCCCTCTTCGCCCTCCCCCTTCCCCCCTCCCCCTTCCCCCCTCCCCCTTCCCCCTTCCCCCTCTTCTCCCCTACCCCTTTCTCCCCATCTCCCTTCCCCTCCCTCTCCCCTCTCCTTCCCCTCACTCTTCCCCTCCCCCTCCCCTTCTAATTCCTTCCACTTACCCTCCCTTTCCCCCTCCCCTTCCCCCTTCCCCCTTTTCCTCCTTTCGCTACGTCTTGCTTCCCCTCTCCCTTCCCCCTCCCCTCCCCCTCTCCCTTCTCCCTCCCCTCCCCCCTCTCCTTTCCCCCTCCCCTTTCCCCCTCCCCTCCCCCACCCCTTTCCCCTTAGACCAGTCCTACTTCAAATCATGACGGAGGTTGATGCCAAAATCTTACACACACACACACACACACACACATACATACATACATACATACATACATACATACACGAAGGCGCAGTGGTAGCGTTCTCAACTACTAACTCGGCGGTCCGAATTCGAATCCCGCCAGGGATGAAATAATTTCAGTATCGCTGCGCCGCGAGCCGTTACGCCAACTTTCGTGAGCGGAGAGTTGTGTGTGTGTGTGTGTCAGGTCACAGCATTACCCATAGATCGGTCATACATGAGCTCTCCTCTGGGGGGGGGGGCGTTAGTAGCTGTCGATCACGAACCCAACACGTAATCCAAGACCATGGTGAATTACACGTACACACACACACACACAGACACACACACACACACACACACACACACACACACACACACACACACACACACACACACACACACACAAAATGGTGGACGGAGGTTTTCTTGGTTTTGATTGGTCCTGTATTGAGATTGGATGGCAAGTGGGGGGAATGGGGGGAGGGGGAGGGGGAAAGGGGGAGGGGGGTCCCCAGGAGTGTACACAAAGGATATGTGAGCAGACAAAGGCCTTCCCCCCCCCCGTTAAGGTCTCCGTACCCCCCTCCCCCCTACTATCTTTCGCAGATTATAATCTATAAACATTATAGCTCTGATAAAAGTAAGAAATTATATCAAAAGATAACAAATAATAGTAAAATTGAAAATACAAAATGAAAATAATAATATTAATAATAAAATTAATAGAGAATTATAGAATAATGATAATAAAATTGATAGAGAATTATAGAATTATGATGATTTTTCTTTATAGCTCTGATAAAAGTAAGAAATTATATCAAAAGATAATAGTAAAATTGAAAATACAAAATGAAAATAATGATATTAATAAAATTAATAGAGAATTATAGAATAATAAAATTGATAGAGAATTATAGAATTATGATGATTATTCTTTATATCTCTGATGAAAATAAGAAATTATATCGAAAGATAAAAAATAATAGTAAAATTGAAAATACAAAATGAAAATAATAGTATTAATGATAAAACTAATAGAATTATAGAACGATAATAATAATAATGAAATTGATAGAGAATTATAGAATTATGATGATGATGATACTGATAATAGAATTAATAGAGAATTATAGAATAATAGTAATAATAATGAAAAAATAATAGAATTATAGAATAATTATTATAATAATAATTATGAAAAAAATCCATAGTTCCCCAGGCTTTTATAACAGGAAAACCGCAGCCCCATTGTGTGCGGCAACGGTTCTTACGCTCTCTCGTGGAAAACGTTGGAGTGTTGTGCGTGACTGTGTGTGTGAAAATGGTTCTAACTCTCCCCCCTCTGGGGGGGGAACCCATTATAATGAAGGAATGTATATGTGTCAAATAATACATCCGTATTGTAATCCATTGCAATCCGTTTGTAATCCAGTCGACAGCCAAGGAAGCCATGTTTAAAATATAAATGAAAAATAATAATGATAATAATGATAATGATAAATATCGATGAAAATTAGTAAATGAAAAAATAGAAAAATATATATTAAATTTTTATTGAATAAAATGAATAACAGAAAATAAACAAATAGAAATGTATATTGAATATATAGATCGATAAATTAATCAAATTAATCTGAATGAGTAAATAAAATTCAAATTGATAAGATTAAATAAAATAGATCAATAAACTAATGTAGATAAATTGTATAAATACACTTGTTTAAAGAAACAAGCAAACGTTTGAAGAAATTATTAAACGTTTAAAGAAACGAACAAACGTTTTAAGAAAAGACTAAACGTTTGAAGAAGCGAACAGACGTTTGAAGAAACGGTTAGACAACTTTATGGATGGGGATGACAGGTGGTAATGGACGTGCAACTGCCTAGTGTAGGCCTTATGGTCTCTTGCAGTCTCCTTCATTCTTGTGTTTACATACGCCATTCTCCTTCGTCCTTCTCAAGAAAGAAACAATGGAAGAACCCAACATCAGCTCCTGTCTCGGAAGGAAGGCTGCCTTAGAGGGGGAGGGGGAGGGGGGAGAGTAGGAGGGTAAGGGGGAGACTAGGAGGGGGAAGGGGAGAGTAGGAGGGGGAGGGGGAGAGTAGGAGGGGAAGGGGAAGACTAGGAGGGGAAGGGGAGAGTAGGAGGGGGAAGGGGAGAATAGGAGGAAGGGGGAGAGTAGGAGGGGAAGGGGAGAGTAGGAGAGTGTAGGGGAGAGAGTAGGAGGGGGAAGGGGAGAGAGTAGGAGGGGGAAGGGGGGAGAGTAGGAAGGGAAGGGGAGAGTAGGAGGGGAAGGGGGAGAATAGGAGGAAGGGGGAGAGTAGGTGGGGGAAAGGGAGAGTAGGAGTGGGAAGGGGGAGAGTAGGAGGGGGAAGGGGGGAGTAGGAGAGGAAAGGAGGAGAGTAGGAGGAGGAAGGGGGGGAGAGTAGGAGGAGGAAGGGGGAGAGTAGGAGGAGGAAAGGGAGAATAGGAGGGGGAAGGGGGAGAATAGGAGGGGGAAGGGGGAGAGTAGGAGGGGGAAGGGGGAGAGTAGGAAGGGGAAGGGGGAGAGTAGGAGGGGGAAGGGTGAGAGTAGGAGGGGGAAGGGGGGAGAATAGGAGAGGGAAGGGTGAAGGAGAGGGGAAGGGTGGTTCGCTACGGGGAGGTCCGGAAAGGTGGGAGTAGGGGGGAAGGGGCCCCCAATGGGGGCAAAATTAAAAGCACAAACAAAGGAAAGCCCCCCCAACGCGACGTTGAAACAACTTAGAGAGACAAAGATAGGGACATATGTTATGATAGCCGTATATTACAGCTATCTTTTTTTCCTAACTAGGGAGTAGAAAACAATTAGATACTTTGATATGTAATCTAGAAATCAGGAATAGAATTAATTGAATGATATCGTTTCGTATTTATTTGATCCATTTATCCGTTTATTTTATATATATTTATTTATCTACTTGGGTGTATATTCACTTTCTATTGATTAATTTAATTATTTTGTATTTATTAATTCATTTATTTATTATCTATTTGTTATTATTTATTTCATATTTTCCTTTTAAGTACTTATTATTTCTTATTCTTATATATATTATTCAGTTTTTGTTTTTGTCAAATTAAAAAGAAAATGTGTTTTATTTTTTTTAATCTTTTCTCAAAAAGGGCTCAGTGTAATTACTTTCTGAGAAGAGAGTTCAAAGACAAAGATAACGACCTCGACCACTGTTAAGCGCCTTCCTCTCTTTTCTCTCTTTATTTTCCTCTTTAATTTTTTCTCGCTTCGCTCTCATTGCTCTTTTTTTTCTTCTCTCTTTGCTCTCGTATTGTTTCCTTCCTTCTCTCCCCCTCCCCCCTCTCCCCTCCCCCTCTCCCCTCCCCCTCTCCCCTCCCCCTCTCCCCTCCCCCTTCCCCTCCCCCTCTCTCTCCCTTTCCCTCCCCCCCTCTCTCTCCCTTTCCCTCCCCCCCTCTCTCTCCCTTTCCCTCCCCCCCCTCTCTCTCCCTTTCCCTCCCCCCCTCTCTCTCCCTTTCCCTCCCCCTCTCTCTCTCCCTCTCTTCCTCTCTCTCTCCCTCTCCCTCCCCCTCTCTCCCCCTTCCCCTCACCCCCTCTCTCTCCCCCTTCCCCTCGCCCCCTCTCTCTCCCTTCCCCTCCCCCTCTTTCTCCCTTCCCCTCCCCCTCTTTCTCCCTTCCCTCCCCCTCCCCCTCTTTCTCCCTTCCCTCCCCCCTTCTCTCCCTTCCCCTCCCCCTCTCTCTTCCTTCCCCTCCCCCCTCTCTCTCCCTTCCCTCCCCCCTCTCTCTCCCTTCCCCTCCCCCCTCTCTCTCCCTTCCCCTCCCCCCTCTCTCTCCCTTCCCCTCCCCCCTCTCTCTCCCTTCCCCTCCCCCTCTCTCTCCCTTCCCCTCCCCCCTCTCTCTCCCTTCCCCTCCCCCCTCTCTCTCCCTTCCCCTCCCCTCCCCCTCTCTCTCCCTTCCCCTCCCCCTCTCTCTCCCTTCCCCTCCCCCTCTCTCTCCCTTCCCCTCCCCCTCTCTCTCCCTTCCCCTCCCTCTCTCTCTCCCTTCCCCTCCCCCTCTCTCTCCCTTCCCCTCCCCCTCTCTCTCCCTTCCCCTCCCTCTCTCCCTCCCTTCCCCTCCCTCTCTCTCCCTTCCCCTCCCCCTCTCTCCCTTCCCTCCCCCTCTCTCTCCCTTCCCTCCCCTTCTCTCTCCCTTCCCTCCCCTTCTCTCTCCCTTCCCTCCCCTTCTCTCCTCCCTTCCCCTCCCCCTCTCTCCCTTCCCCTCCCCCTCTCTCCCTTCCCCTCCCCCTCTCTCCCTTCCCCTCCCCCTCTCTCCCTTCCCCTCCCCCTCTCTCCCTTCCCCTCCCCCTCTCTCCCTTCCCTCCCCTACTCACCCCATTCTCTCCCCACTCCTTTCTCCCCTTCTTCCTCCCATCGTCGTTCTCTCCCCACTCTCCCTCCCCTTCTTCCCTCTCTCTCCCCCCATTATCTCCCCCTAATCTCCCCCACCTTCTCCCCTCGACAATTCGTTCCAGTGATGTCCATATCTTAAGGATTCCTTTGTGCCTCCGGAATTTCGTTAATATTTTCTATTTTCGTTCCTTGTTTCCTCTTCCTCCTCCTCCTCTTCTTCCTCCTTCTCCTCCTCCTCCTCATCCTCCTTCTCCTTTTTGTCCTCCTCTTCCTCCTCCTCCTCCTCCTCTTCCTCCTCCTCTTCCTCCTCCTCCTACTCCTCTTCCTCCTCCTCTTCCTCCTCCTCCTTCCTCCTCCTACTACTCCTACTCCTCTTCCTCCTACTCCTCTCCTCCTCCTCTCCTCCTCCTCCTCTCCTCCTCCTCCTCCTCCTCCTCCCCTCCTACTCCTCCTCCTCTGCCTCCTCCTCTTCCTACTCCTCCTCCTCTTCCTACTCCTCCTCTTCCTATTCCTCCTCTTTCTACTCCTCCTCTTCCTACTCCTCCTCCTGCTCCTACTCCTCCTTCTCCTGCTCCTACTCCTCCTTCTCCTGTTCCTACTCCTCCTTCTCCTGCTCCTACTCCTCCTTCTCCTGTTCCTACTCCTCCTCCTCCTGTTCCTCCTCCTCCTCTTCTTCTTCCTCCTCTTCCTCGTCCTTCTTCTATCCTCTTCCTCCTCCGGTTCCTCTTTCTCCTACTGCTCCTTCTCCTCCTACTCCTCCTTTTCCTCTTCCTCTCCTTCCTCCTCTTCCTCCTCTTCCTCCTCCTCGTCTTTCTCCTACCCCACCTCCTCATCTTTCTTCTCTTTTTCTTCCTCCTCTTCCTCCTCCTCCTCCTCCTCTTCCTCTTCTTCCGTTTAGTCTTTATTGACCCTTTGTCACAGAATCATCTGCTCGGATTGCTCCCTTTATCAAGGCCAGCCCAGCTGTGCATACATACATGCATACATGCATACATGCATACATGCAGAAATACATACATGTATGCATTCACAAATTCACACATACCTACCTACCTACATACATGTATACATGCACAAATTCACACATACCTACATACATACGTACATTCATGTACACATGCACAAATTCATACATGTACACATTCATATATATGCACACATACGTACAGACATGCATACGTATATACATATGTATACATGCAGAAATTCATACATACATACATGAATGCATGCACAAATTCACACATACCTACATACATACATACATTCATGTATACATACGCAAATTCATACATACATACATGTACACATTCATATATATATGCACACATACATACGTACATACATGCATACATATTACATATGTATACATGCACACATACGTACATACATGCATACATATATACATATACATGCACGCATACATATATACATACACACATGTACGCATCCATGTATACATGCATACGTACGTACATCCACGCATACATATATGCATACATGCATACATATATGCATACATGCAGACATATACATTCAAACACACTTATACACATTCATACAAGAATGTATTCAAACATGTATACATACATATAAGCATACATTCAGACATACATGTATACATACATACATGCAGACATATACACATACAGATGTTCACACATACTATGTACACATTCATACAAGCATACATTCAAACATGCATTCATTTCTACATGCATAAATACATAGATACATAAATATACACATGCATACATATGTTTACATATATATAATATATATATATATTATATTATATATATATATATAATATATACTGGGTATATGCGTACATTAACACGCTCACACACGCGCTTGCACACACACACACACACACACACACACACACACACACACACACACACACACACACACACACACACACACACACACACACATGTATGCACATGCATCTATATAGAAAATATTTGATCCCTCCTATAAAGGGGATAGCCAAATCACAGTATATTTTTCGGCCCGTCTCTACGTGGGAGAGAGAGAGATAGAGAGAGAGAGAGAGAGAGAAATGGAGGGGGTTCTCCAGCCCTCTCGTTCTGTTCCATTTATTGCCTTTTTACGACACACAAGGGGAACTGTGTGGCAGTGTTCTTTTCCCAAGGGTACCCTCTACCCTCCCCTACGGCAGTCAGGGGCCATTCTCATCGACAACACAGAACTCCGTATGGGAGACTCGGTTCGAATCCTCCAATATTTGGTTTCTTCGTGATGAGCTTTAGACCATAAATGGTGTGTGTGTGTGTGTGTGTGTGTTTTCTCAGATGAATAAAATCGCCTGACGGCAGCCATAGAGAAATGTATAAGGATTACCTCCCCTCCCCCCCTTAGTCGCCGCTTTCGAGTTTTTGTAAACGTTTGCATGGTTCTTTGTACGTTTTTTCAAACGTTTGGGTCATAGATTGTTTGCTTGTTTCAAACGTTTGGCTTCTTTCCTAAAGCGTTTAAGTGTTTGTTCCAACGTTTTCATTCAAAAGTTTGCTCGTTATTTCAAACGTTTGCTTGGTTCATAAGAACATAATGAAGGAGACTGCGAGAGACCATAAGGCCTACACTAGGCAGTTCCATGTCTGGTTTACCACCTATCACCCCCACCCATAAAGTTGCCTTTTTCTCCAAACGTTTGTTCGATGATTCAAACGTTTGCTTGTTTCTTCAAACGTTTATGTATTAAAACGTTTGTTTATTTGTTTCTCATAAAAATTAATTCATTGATTTCAAACGTTCTTTTTTTCAAAGATTTGTTAATTTCTTCAAACATTTGTTAATTTTTGCAATTTTTTTCATTTCTTCAATGTTTGCTATTTCATCAAACGTTTGTTCGGTACTTTAATTTTTTCATAAATTCAAACGTTTGTTCATTTCAAATATTGGTAATTATTTTTTCATATTTTCAAGCGTTTGTTAGTTTCTTCAAACGTTTGTCTTTGAAACGTTTCATTACAAACGTTTGCTTGTTCAATATTTATTCATTTGTCAAATTGTTAATTTCTTCAAACGTTTGTTAGTCTTCAAACTTTGTTCAGGTCTTCAAACGTTTTTAAACGTTTATTCAGTTCTTTAAACGTTTGCTGGTTCTCGGAACGTTTGTTCATTTCTTCACACGTTTGCTGGCGTTTGATGGTGAGGTCGCCCCGTTGAATCACTTCACAAACATGTCACAAACATGTGACGGATACGGCGGCAGGAAAGTGGAGGCCTAATGATGGTTCTGCGTCCACACTGGTGCTCCACTGTGTCAGACACATGTCACGCGCATGTGTCCAACATGACGCCTTCCTTTCGAGTTGCCTATTTCTATTTTTTTTTTTCATTGGTCTATTTGTTCGTTTTGTTGTTTTTTCAATTATTAGTTTATTTAATCTCTATATATTTATTTATTTGTTTATTACGTTAATTCATTTATCTGTTTACTTTATAAGCTCGTTTATTTGGTATTATTTATAAATTATTCTTATACATCCGTTTGTTTATATTTTTATCTAATCATTTATGCGGTTATTTGTTTATTTATTTATTTATTTTTGTGTCCATACTTGTTGCTGATTGCTCTAACAGTCTACCTTCATCTGAACAAAATCTTCTAACGTCATCCAGAATAAAAGCTCTAAAGTTGCCCATACAATATCAGTATTGTATTTTCTCCGTTATAAACCAGCGCTTCTATCCCCCTGTTCACACTAGCGGTTTCAACCGCCGCGGTTCAATTACAGTGTAAGTCAGCGGAGGCGTTCACAGACACAACCGCACAATTTTCTCCCTTGACTATACGGTACCGCCGCGATTTCCGCGCGGTTCGAACCGCTAGTGTGAACAGGGAAACCAAAGCCCCATACATGGCCACTATAGTAAGAGAGGTTAAAATTAAACTTGTTTGTCAGGATGTGATGTAGTTTAAGACTATTTGTCATCCTCGGAGGGTTAAAGTTAACCTGGGGTTAACGTATAGCCTACGTGCCTTTCCGTAACGAAGGGATTGAATTGAGATTAATTTAATCTCCTTTTGACTTGAAAGGCTTCACACCTTGAGCTGGATCGCGCAGGCTGTCGTTAGGCAGAATAAATAAATAAATAAATTAAAAAAAAAAAAAAAAAAAAAAAAAAAGTAAATTAAATAAATTAAAAAATAAACAAATATGATAAATAAAATAAACAAATAGAATAAAGAAAATAAAAATTAAAAACAAATAAATAAACAAATAGAATAAGTAAATGAAATAATGAAAAAATGAAAAAATAAATAATTAATTAGAAATAAATAACACTAATAAATAAATAAAATAATAGAAATAAATAGAACAAGAATAGACTAATACAAATCCTTAAAGGATGACATATTGTGTTATGAAAAAATGATAAAAATAGAATGAAATAGAATAAGATTAAACAAATAAGATTAAACATATCTCACTAGCATCGATATCACAAATGAATTAACCGAGATGATTTTTAATCCTTCAATAGGTCTTATCATAAATGGAGCATATCATGTGTAACTTAAATAAAATAAGATCAAATAAATAAATAAGAAATTGAATTAAGTAGAGAAAATAGATAAATAAAATAAATAGATGAAATTTAGATTAGATTAAATAGATGAATGAATTAAATAAATAAAAAATAAATTAAATAGATAAGTAAATAAAATAAAATAATTTGATAGATAAATAAAATAGAAATAAAAAAATAGATGAAAAATTTAATTAGATAAATGAAATAGGTAAATAAATAAAATAAAATAGAAGAATATTAATAAAATAAAATCCCAGATGCGTTAGATTGCAAGGAAGGGATAATCCTGTGTTAGGGCCATCGACATTTTGCTTCAAAAGAGAGAAAGAGAGAGATAGAGAGCCGACTATCTTGTTAACCTACATGGCGTCGCTCTTTTTTTTTTGGGGGGGGGCAGGAGGAGGAGGAGGAATACTACTCGTTATGTACAGATAAATCTCTCCATAAAAAAATATATATATATATTCCATAGACCACGAAACTGCTAAATCTCGAAATACGAAAAAAGATTATATATATATATTTATATATATATATATATATATATATATATATATATATATATATATACATATTATATATATATATATATATATCCAGATTCAAAATATTATTCTATTTTCACACCCGGACCTTTCCAGATTCCGGAATCGTCCATTGCGAATAACGGAAACTTCCGAATAAGAGAAATTCCCAATAACGGAGAGAGGACTATCTGTGCGTCGGTTATTGCCACGCGGGTGAAAGGAACCCCCCTCACCCCCTTCAGCACCCTTTACCCCCCTTCAGCCCCCTTTACCCCCCTTCAGCCCCCTTCACCCCCCTTCAGCCCCCTTCATCCCCCTTTACCCCCCTTCAGCCCCCTTCATCCCCCTTTAACCCCCTTCAGCCCCCTTCATCCCCCTTTACCCCCCTTCAGCCCCCTTCATCCCCCTTCATCCCCCTTTACCCCCCTTCAGCCCCCTTCATCCCCCTTTACCCCCCTTCAGCCCCCTTTACCCCCCTTCAGCCCCCTTCATCCCCCTCTTCCCCCCTTCATCCCCCTCTCCCCCTCACCCTCCTTCAGCCCTCCTCACCCCCCTTTACCACCCCTCACCCCCTTCAGCCCCCTTCATTCCCCTTTCAGCCCCCTTTACCCCTCTTCAGCTCCCTCACCCCCCACCCCTCACCCTCCTTCAGCCCCCTTTACCCCCCTTCAGCCCCTCTTCAACTCTCTCCCCCTCTTCCCCCCTCACCCCCTCTTCCCCCTCACCCCCTCTTCCCCCCTCACCCCTCACACCCTCTTCCCCCCCTCTTCCCCCTCACACCCTCACACCCTCTTCCCCCCCTCACCCCTTCAGCCCCTCTTTAACTCTCTTCCCCCCTCACCCCTCTCCCCCACCCCCCGTCAGCCCCCTTTACCTTCATCCCTCTTTTATACGCCATTCCTCCCGGTCCATACAAATCCCAAAGCCTCGTTAAACTTGGGGCCTCCACGGAATTGAAGGGGATCCTTTGCAGACATTCAGAATAGAAAATACACATTCACGTCTCCAAAGGGGGGGGGAGCTTAGAGAAGCTCTCCCCCTTTCCCCTCTACCCCTTACTCCCCCTCTCCCCCTTCCTCCCCCTCTCCCCCTTCCTCCCCCTCTCTCCCCCTTCCTCCCCCTCTCTCCCCCTTCCTCCCCCTCTCCCCCTTCCTCCCCCTCTCCCCCTTCCTCCCCCTCTCTCCCTTCCTCCCCCTCTCTCCCTTCCTCCCCCTCTCTCCCTTCCTCCCCCTCTCTCCCCTTCCTCCTCTCTCCCCTTCCTCCTCTCTCCCCCTTCCTCCCCCTCTCCCCTTCCTCCTCTCTCCCCCTTCCTCCCTCTCTCCCCCTTCCTCCCTCTCTACACCCTTACTCCCCCTCTCCCCCTTCCTTCCCCTCTCCCCCTCTCCCCCTTCCTCCCCCTCTCCCCCGTCCTCCCCCTCTCCCCCTTCCTCCCCCTCTCCCCCTTCCTCCCCCTCTCCCCCTTCCTCCCCCTTCCCCCCTCTCCCCCTTCCTCCCCCTCTCCCCCTTCCTCCCCCTCTCCCCCTTCCTCCCCCTCTTCCCCTTCCTCCCCTTCCTCTCCCTCTCCCCTTCCTCTCCTTCCCCAAGAGTTAATAAAATCGCTTGGCGACAAGAAGGGGGAAAGGAACAGGACCACCCGGTGAGGAAGGGGTTGCGCTCTCGATCTCATGCATGGGATTCGAACTCTAAAGCCATGTCATGCATGCACGTATGCATAATATAACTGGATTTTAACCAGCAGCTTTGTATGTTTTATGTCTGGGTTTGTGACTGTGTAGTTGTGTGTGCGTGTGTGTGTTTGTGTGTGTATAAGTCTATATGTGTATAAATATGTATGTGTGTGTGTGTGTGTGTGTGCATACACATGTGCATACTTCTATGTGTGAATGTGTGTGTGTGTGTGTGTGTGTGTGTGCATATATTTTTTCATGTATTTATCTATACTTGTATGTCTTATCTACCAATCTGTCCGTTTATGTCTCATTCTCTTGTCTGAAGAACTGTCATTATAAAACTGCATTGTGCCTGATGTGCCTAGTTACGTGTGCCAAGTATCTTGTGCTTTGTGCCACGAATCTTGTGCCATGTGCCATGAATCTTGTGCCTGATGTGCCTTGTTACATGTGCCATGTATCATGTGCCTTGGGTCGGGTGCCATGTGCCATGTAACGTGCCTTGTGCCTTGTAACGTGCCTTGTGCCTTGTAACGTGCCTTGTGCCATATACCGTGTGTCATATGCCTTGTGTCTGATGTGCCTTGTTACATGTACCATGTATCTTGTGTCTTGGGTCTTGGGTCTTGTGCCTTGTGCCATGTACCTTGTGCCTTGTGCCATGTGCCTTGTAACGTGCCTTGTGCCATATACCCTGTGCCATATGCCTTGTGCCTGATGTGCCTTGTTACATGTGCCATGTATCTTATGCCATGTTCCTTGTGCCTTGGGTCTTGCACCATGTGCCTTGTGCCATGTACCTTGTGCCATATACTTTGTGACATATGCCTTGTGCCTAGCTTCTTCCCGACCTGAAAATTGTAGGATGAAACTTAAAGTTTGCCTGTAAATATTTTGGCGTTGGAATGTTTCTGCACGAACTTTATCGACCACAGAATAATTTTCTTCTTTAAATCATTACATGGAGACAAAAAAAAAAGTGTATATGTATATATATGTATATATATATATATATATATATATATATTGTGTGTGTGTGTGTTTTCAACTCTGCTCCTCTCTTCAGGTGAATAAAATCGCCTGGCGGCATCTGGAATAAATGAATAAAATCTTTCAGTTGAATCCAGACCTGACGGTGACGTCTCCTGAAATCTCTTTCTTTGTGTGTGTGTGTGTGTGTGTATGTGTGCTTGTGTGTGTGTGCGTGTGTGCGCGCGAGTCTATAAACTGTAAGAGTGATTGTGACAGGCACATAGTTTTGAACTTCTAGATCGATCGAGACCCAGATTTTGGCCCCTCTCCCCCCTCCCGTCTCCCTTTCTCCCTTTCTCCTCCACCTTCCCCTTTCTCCTCCCCCTCTTCTTCTCCCTCCTCCCCCTCCCCTCCCCCTCCCCTCCTCCCCCTCCCCTCCTCCCCCTCCCCCTCCAGTTCTCTCCTCCCCCTCCAGTTCTCTCCTCCCCTATCTCCTCCTCCCCTCTTCCTCTCTCTTCCTCCCCTCTTCCTCTCTCTTCCTCCCCTCTTCCTCTCTCCTCCCCCTCACTCGAACACCTCCCCCTTCCACTACCTCCTCCCTCCCCTTCCTCTCCCCCTCCCCTTCCTTTCCCCCTCCCCCTCCCCTTCCTCTCCCCCTCCCCCTCCAGTTCTCTCCTCCCCTATCTCCTCCTCCCCTTTTCCTCTCTCCTCCTCCCCTCTTCCTCTTTCCTCCTCCCCTCTTCCTCTCTCCTCCCTCCCCCTCCCTCTAACTCCTCCCCCTTCCACTACCTCCTCCCTCCTCTCCCCCTCCCCCTCCCCTCTCTGCGGATCAAGAAGCGAGGTGTCTTGCTGACGTCACGAAGGAAGAAAAAATAAAAAGAGATAGAGATGAAGAATTGTGACGAAATGATGAAAGACTGACAGCAAGAAGAACGAAAGATGGGCCGACACAAAGGAAAGATTTAAAAGAAAAAAGAGAAAAAGAAAAAGAGAAAGAAGAGGAAAGTGAGGGAGAAAGAGGAGGAGAGGGAGGAGGCAGAAGAGGATAAGGAGGGGAAAGAAGAGGAGCAAGAAGAAGAGAAGGAAGAGGAAGAAGTGGAGGAGGAGAAAGAAAAGGAGGTGGAGGAGGAAGACGAGGAGAAGGAGGGGAAGAAGAGGAGGAGGAGGGAAAAGAAGAGGAGGAAGAAAAGGGGAAGGGGGAATATGAAGAGGAGAAGGAAGAGGAAGAAGAGGGCAAGGAAGGGAAAAAAGGGGAGAAAGAGGAGGAGGAGGAAGAAGAGGTGAAGGAAGAGGAAGAAAGAAGGTGGGAGGGAGACAGAAAAGGAAAGGGAGGAAGAAGAGGAGGAGGAGGAAGAAGAAGAGGAGGAGGAGATGAAGAGGGAGATGAAAAAGAGAGAACAATTATTATATAAAAAAGAGACGCGAACACAGAAACGCGACACAAATGTAGAAAAGAGACTAAGAGGAAGGAGAAGAAGAGATAGGACAGAGGATCGGAGAAGAGGGAGAAAAAGAGGAAGAAGTCTAAGAAGGAGAGGAAGGGAAAGAGGAAGAAGGAGAGGAAAGAGGGGCGAGTGAAGAGGAAGAGGAGGAGAAGCGAGAAAGGAAGAGGAAGAAGGAGAGGAGGAAAAGTGGAGTAATTATATCAGCGTGGAAGCGGAGTTGCTGAGAGGCCGTGGGTGTAGCAAAGGAGGAGGAGGAGGAGGAAGAAGAGGAGGAGGAGGAAGGGGAAGAGGAGAAGGGGGAAGAGGAGGAGAAGGGGGGAGAGGAGGAAGAGGAGGAGGAGGGGAAGAATATGGGAGGAGGAGGAGGGGGAAGAGGAAGAAGGAGGAGGGGGGGGGTGGAGAGGGAGGGGGAGGAGAGGGGGAGGAGAGGAGGTGGAAGGGGAGAGGGGAGGGAGGGAGAGGAAGGGAAGAAGATAGGGAGGAGGGATGGGGAGGGGGGGGAAGGGAAGAGGAGGAGGAAGTAGGAGGAGGGGAAGGAAGATAAGGAGGGGGAAGAGGAGGAGGAGCGGGATAGAGGGTGAAGTAAAGGGAAGAGGAGGAGGGAGGGGAGGCGAAGGGGGAGGTGAAGAGGAGGATGGAGGACGAAGAGGAAGGAAATAAAGTGAAAGAGGAGGAGGAGGAGGAAAAGGAAAAAATCCAGCAATTGTATTAAGTTTGAAACGAAGGACTTAAGATGACATAAACAGAATAAAGATAGATAGAGAGAGATAAAGAGACATAAAGAGATAGAGATATAGAAATGTATATATATATATATATATATATATATATATATATATATATATATATATATATATATATATATATATATATTGAAATATGTAAGACAGATGAGTGGATGGGTGGTGAGATAAACACAGGGAACCGTTTAGGGATTTATTCTGACGTTTCGTCCTTACCAGGACTTCTTCAGAGTACCTTAAGAGTACCTGTACTCTGAAGAAGTCCTGGTAAGGACGAAACGTCAGAATAAATCCCTAAACGGTTCCCTGTGTTTATCTCGCCACCCATCCACTCGTGTGTATATATATATATATATATATATATATATATATATATATATATATATATATATATATATATATATATATATATATATATATATATATAAGAGAAAGAGATTCTCGATTACGTCATCTCTGATAAAGAGAGGTATGAAAAGAGAGATAAAGATATAAAGAGCGGGAGATAGAGGGATAGATTGATAGAGATAGAGAGGTATAATCTTGATTACGTCACCTGTAAATAAACTCGTCTGGCTTATTATTTTATTTATCTATTTATCTATTTATTTATCTATCTTATCTTTTTCTTAGGATAGTCTGAGTCTTGACAAAGAAACTGAAAAAAGTATTGCTGAAAAGAGACAGGCTTATAAGAAATATAAGTGCTCGGGTGCATCTAATGACTATGAAAGTTATGTATCAATACAGAGAGATTTAAAAAAGACAATAAGAAAAAGAAAACGACAATACGAAATGAACATCGCTGATAAATCCAAAGAGAATCCCAAAGAATTCTATAGTTACATTAGAGATAAAAAGGTTGTTAGGAATCACATTGGTCCACTATTATCTGCTGACGGTCAACTTGAATATTCAAATGAAGGAATGTGTAATATCTTAAACAATTATTTTAGCTCGGTATTCGTAAACGAAACACCTCAAGGTGAATTCCAAACTGAAACCTGTGAAAAGTCTAGGGTAAACTTACTCACTACGGTAAATATAACAAAAGAAAAAATTAAAAGGTGTATAGACAAACTCAAAGTTAATAAAACACCAGGGCCTGACGGTTGGCATCCAAGAATCTTAAAGGAAATGAAAAATGAGATTGTTGTTCCATTAGAAATTATTTTCAAGAAATCCATCATATCTGGAGATGTCCCAAGAGAATGGAAGCTAGCTAACGTTACTCCCATATTCAAAAAAGGTGACAAAAAGAAACCAAATAACTATAGGCCTATAAGTTTGACTTCAATCGTAGGAAAAATAATGGAAAATATCATCAGAGATACTATCGAACATCATTTAGAAAGTAACCGTTTGATAAATGATAGCCAGCATGGTTTCAGACGGAAACGTTCTTGCGTGACTAACTTACTCGAATTCTACAACACAGTTATCTCGAATTATGACAAAAGAAACAATATAGATTTAGTATATCTAGACTTTGCAAAAGCTTTTGATACCATCCCACACGAAAGACTACTTACTAAATTAGCTTTGCATGGAATAAGTGGTAGCCCATTAGGTTGGACTAGTAATTGGTTGAATGGTCGAAAACAGAGAGTTGTTTTAAATGGAAAAACTTCTGGATGGAAAAGTGTTGCAAGTGGAGTTCCTCAGGGTTCCGTTCTTGGGCCACTTCTATTCATAGTATATATAAATGATATAGACCATGGACTAAAATCTACTGTTTCCAAATTTGCTGATGATACAAAACTGTGCGGAGTGGCAAATGATCACTCAAACCAATTAGATAGTCAAGAAGATTTAGATCAATTACAGCAATGGTCTGAAAAGTGGCTAATGAAATTTAACACAAGTAAATGCAAGGTAATGCACATAGGTAAAAATAACAGTAAGTACGATTACAAGTTATTTGGAAATTCGTTAACAAAAGTGGATAGTAAAAAAGATCTCGGCGTAATTATCAGTAACGACCTCAAATCATCCAAGCAGTGTATTTCAGCCTCTGAGAAAGCAAATAAGATTCTAGGACTGATTGCGCGATCTTTTGATTTCAAAAGTCCATCACTCGTTAACAAGCTATATAAATCGTTAGTTCGTCCACATTTGGAATATGCTGTTTCCGTATGGTCACCGAATCTCATTAAAGACATTGACAGACTGGAAAAAGTACAACGGCGAGCCACAAAACTGATTCCAAATATCAAAAATAAATCATACGAAAATCGACTAAAACATATGAATCTGTTTTCCCTAAAAAAGCGTAGACTCAGAGGTGACTTGATACAGGTCTTTAAGATTCTAAAGGGAATTGACAACATCAAAAGTGACCAAATTTTCACATTAAATGAGAATCAGACAAGAAACAATGGTCTCAAACTGTCCGGAAATAGATTCAATTTGGAAGTAGGTAGAAACAACTTTGCCAACCGTGTAGTTAATGAATGGAATAAACTTCCTGCACATGTAGTGCAATGTAGTTCAGTTCGAAGCTTTAAGAATCATTTAGATAAATACCTAAGTAAGATGCTGTAATAATTATAATTTATCTTATATTAATTGTTTTTGTTTTGTTATCATTTGTCTGTCTGATTTTCATTTATTATTAGTTATATGTCAATTTATTATTATTTACTATTTACCTGTTTGTTTATTATTTAACTATACCTATGCATTTATTTATGTATTTTATTTGTTATTTACATTATCATAGTTTTTATTTATTATTTTATTATTAATATGATTTTTTTTCGCATCCGACCTAGATATGGATCAAAAGGTCTCCTGTCGGCATGCTCCGCCTTTGTAATCCTTTGAGATTGTCTTCGTAGTAAGCCCTGATCTAGAATGGATTTTTTTTCGTACCCAACCACAAACCTTTTTTTTTTTCGTTCCTTGCCCTAAGTCAGTGATGTTTTTTTCGTAATCGACTCTGATGAACATTTTTGTCTGTAACTTGCCACAAGCCACAGTGATATTTTTTAATCGTAGGTGACTCTGAAAGTCTTTTTCATACCTTACCGCA
The DNA here is from genome assembly GCF_046742065.1 of Oratosquilla oratoria. NCBI lineage: Eukaryota > Metazoa > Arthropoda > Malacostraca > Stomatopoda > Squillidae > Oratosquilla > Oratosquilla oratoria. Next base: position 7,301,454 of record NC_134791.1, on the reverse strand, counting down.
AGCCCCAGTGATTTTTTTTTTTTTTTCGTAGGAGAGCCTGATCCCTGACCGGATTTCTTACTGTGAAATCTTAGCTAATGGCTGGAAAAGAGATGCGCTAAAGAATATCGGAAACAATATTTTTTTCCCGATAGTTCTTTATTTTTCTTTCGCTTCTGAACCGCACTATTGATTCCTGTGGTTTTCGGCTCCCTGCAGGATCTCCGGTCTATCCCATGGCGGACGACACAGCCTTGGGGGGATCATGACAATTGTTTTTGTTTCGAGTTGTAATGGCTGAAATTATATTTGGACTTCTTCAGCCATTTTGTTTAATATCTACCGCACATATATATATATATAAATATATATATATATATATATATATATATATATATATATATAATATATACTGTACGTACGTGCAGACATACACATTCACACACATACACACACACACACACACACACACACATTCACACGCACACACACACACACACACACACACACACATATATATATATATGTGTGTGTGTGTGCGTGTGTGTGTGTGTGTGTGTGTGTGTGTGTGTGTGTGTGTGTGTGTGTGTTAGCTTCATTTAGTTGGTTCAGGCATGCCAAGACAGGATCTCGTTGCATGACAAACCCGGAGACCCTGCTAACAAGATAGAGTAATTATTACTTAATATCCTGTTCAAATGAACGCCGAATTGTATTTACAAATGTGAATGAACATACGAATGGCATTACACTACGTGGACGGATAAAAAAACGAGAGAGTGAGAGATCTTATCCGTCCAAAGTTGGAGTATGCAGCAGTGGTGACCCACAAAATAAAAGTGAATAAAATAATGCAAATAAATAAACAAATAGGTAAATTTATAAATAAAAATTTGGAGGTCTGTGTAAATAATAATATTTTTCACCACTCCATTAGCATCAACCAGATAAAAAATCTGATAATTATGACAAATTACCATCAAATAAATAAAATCGTATAAAGATCAAACGAAAGTATCTGTTCAAACGAACACTTAAACTAGGCTTACAAATAAGTCCGTGTCCAAATGAACATTTGAGTTAGATTTCTCATTGTATAAAGGATTATTCCTTTCTATTTCAGCAACATAAATTCATCCTTTGACATCATATAAACTTGTGGATTTCAACAGATGAGCGGGTTAACCTGTAGTTCAGGAGATTTCTCGTGAGAGAATAGAATTGTCTGACGATGATTTCCGTCACTGAATCCCTTTGGGTTTTATTAATCCTCAAAGTGGACAAAGGCTTTGTCGTAGTTGAGTAAACTTGTTCGTCCACAGTTAGATAAACAAATGAATGAATAAACGAAAAACGTCAATAAACAAGGTTTTGCCCAAGTGTAGGAAACTAGTGACCAAATACATGCATACACACATACATACATGTATACATATACACATATACACACTGTATCTCAGCTTGTCTTTTTCCGAGAGTAGGTCCAAGTTTTATTTATACATGCATATATACACATGTATGCATACATACACCCACACATTTTTACATCGATCACTCAATCAAATCAGCCATCCTGAGTCCACTGCTGAACAAAAGCCTCCTTTATAGCATTCCATGATTCATACGACCACGTCAACCTCTGCCACGTCACTCCTGCAAATTTCTCAATCTCGTCTCTCCATCTTTTTTCTGTTCTCCCTCTTCCACGCTTCCCATCTCGAAGCGTCCTCTCAGTAACACACTTGCTCCATCGCTCATCAGTCGTTCGCACTAACTTACCTACCCAATTCCACTTCCTCTCTTTTAACGCCTCCACAATATCTTTCACTCTAGTCTGCTCTCTGAACCAACTTGCTCTCTTTCGGTCTCTCAGCGTTATTCCCATCATTGATCTCTCCATTCTCCTCTGTGCAGTCCTTAGCTTTGTTTCCATCGCCCTCGTCAATTTCCAAGTCTCAAACCCGTAGACTATTGCTGACAGAATGCATTGTTGTAAACTTTACTTATCAAACATAGAGGTAGAGAGCCTCTCAGGATTTTATTATACTTACCAAAAACTTTCCAACCAATTGTAATACGTCTATTTATTTCACTCTTCAACTTCTACAAGACTCTCATCATCAACTATAATATCTACTTGGAACTTTCGTGTTGAACATTACTTTGGTTTTACTCTTATTCATTTTTAAACCTACTTTGAGACTTTCCTTGTTCAGATCATTCAGCATATCTTGCAAGTCTTCTGCTCTTTCTGAAATAAGAATAATGTCATCCGCAAATCTTAGGTGGTTCAAATATTCGCCATTAATCTTCAAACCTTTCTCTTCCCAACTCAACCTTCTGAAAATCTCTTCCAAGCAAGCTGTAAATAATTTGGGTGAAATTGTATCGCTTTGCCGTACTCCTTTCTCGATCTTGATCTTTTCTGTATCTTTATGTAGTCGAATTATAGCGGTACCTTTCGCATAAATCTTTTCTAAAACCCTTACGATCTGTTCGTTTGTACCCTGCTTGCGTAGCGAGTTTAGTATTGCTATTTGTTCTACCGAGTCAAAGGCCTTCTCGTAATCTACAAAAGCTAAACAGAGAGGTATATTGTATTCTGTCGTTTTCTCGATTAGTTGGTTCATTGCCTGCAGAAGGTCGTCGAATATCCGCTTCTAAAGCCTGGCTGTTCTCTCGGTTGGTTTTCATTTAAAACTTGACTTAGTCTATTTGTGAGGATCTTGGAGATTACTTAATATACATTTGATAGCAAGCTAATCGGTCGATAGTTACTAAGTCCTTCTGGTCTCCTTTTTTATGAAGCAAAATCACTATATCATTGCACCACGATTCAGGAACGCTTTCTTGACGTAAGGACTGTGTGTACAACTGAGCTAATTTTATATGAACTTTCCCTGCCCACAGTGATCTTCATCTGAGTAATCTCCCCCCCCTCTTTCTTTCTCTCTCTCTCTCTCTCTCTCTCTCTCTCTCTCTCTCTCTTTCTTTCTCTCTCTTTCTCTCTCTCTCTCTCTCTCTCTTTATCTCTCTCTTTTTTTTTCTCCACCGCCGGCCTGAAGGTGGGTCCCGATCATTTAGGAGTCTTTCAGGATGTAGTCTGCTTTGTCTGAATAAAATCGCCTGAAGCCCAGAACCAGAATAAAAGACATCAAGTACGTCACCCATGCGATACTCCCTCACGTGTACTTCCCTCCCTCCTTCCCTCCCTCCCTCCCTCCATCCATCCCTCCCTCCCTCCCTCCCTCCTTCCCTCCTTCCCTCCCTCCCTCTCTCCCGCTCTTCCTTCTTCCCTCCCACCCCTTCCTCCCTTTTTACCTCCATCCCTCCTTACCTCCATCCCTCCCTCCTTACCTTCCTCCTCCTTACCTCCCTCCCTCCTCACCTTCTTCCTTACCCCCTTCCCTCCTTGCCTCCCTCCCTCCCTCCCATGTCACCAACGCCCCCCACAATCCGCCTTTATGTCCTTCTTGAGAATTGTGGGCGGCTCTGATGGGCGGTTCCCCCACCCACCGATACCACCCGTCACCATCCGCCATACCCGCTCACCCGCCCATGGGTCCACCCAACCCAACCCAACCCAACCCAACCCAGCATAACCCAACCTAACTCAGTATAACCCAACCAAACCTAACCATAACCCAATACAACCCAACCAAGTATAACTTGACATAACCCAGCATAACCCATCCTGACCCAGTATGACAATACAACCCATACCAACCCAATACATCCCAACCCAGTGTAACTTGTCCAACACAACCCAGCCCAAACCAACCTAACCCAACACAACTCAACCCAACCCAGTATAACTTAACGCAACCCAACCTAACCTAATATAACCCAACACAACCTATTCCAACCTAACCATAACCCAATACAACCCAGCCTAGTATAACTTAACACAACCCAACCCAGTATAACACAACCCAACCCATCCCAACCTAACCATGGCCCAATACAACCCAACCTAGTATAACTTTACACAACCCAACATAACCCAACCTAGACCAGTATAACACAACCCAGCCCATCCCAACCTAACCATAACCCAATACATCCCAACCCAGTGTAACTTGTCCAACACAACAAAACCCACCCAAACCTAACCCAATACAACCCACCCCAACCTAACCTAACCCAAACCAGTATAACTCAACCCAATGTAATCTAATCCAACCCAGTACAACTCAACCCCGCGCAACCCCAACCCTACGCAACCCAACCTAACGCAACCCAAAACGTTCCAACACGACCCAAAAGAACCCAATAGTAAGCTATCCGAGCATTTTGTCATAAATGAAATAGAATATTGGCATAAGTATTATTTTTAATATAAACACAGCGTTGAGGAAGGGACCAATAATACATCAAGTCAGTTTAGGTACACATGCGCGCGCGCGCACACACACACACACACACACACACACACACACACACACACACACACACACACACACACACACACACACACACACACACACACACACACACACACACACACACACACACACACACACACACACACACACACATAGACACACACACAGACACACACATAGACACACACATACACACGCGCACACATACACACACGCATACACACAAACACGCGCGTGCGCGCACGACCTTCATGAAGAAGCAAATCTGTCACCGCGACCTCCTTCTCCAGGAAGGTCGTCCTCGTCCAGGAAGTCTTCGAGTCTCCGGGGAGAGACTTCGACTTCACACTTAATTCTCGACAACTCCTCCGCCGCCGCCTAGTCGACCACCACCACCTCTTCCTCCTACTACTCCTACTCCTACTCCTCCTCCTACTCCTCCTCCTCGAACGTTCCACCGCTCTTCAGGATCTTCGGGCGCCGACTAAGACCGACCCTCCGGGCGACCGCCCCAGTTTGGACTCCCCCTCCAGCAGGAAGGACCTGCTGCTGCTGCGATGCGATGGATATCGAGGATTCGTAGCCCTTCGGGGAACCGATGGAAGTCAAAGACTCTTAGCCCTTTGGGGAACCGATGGAAGTCGAGTCATAGTCCTCCCCCGAGGAGAGTATGGAAGTCGACCGACCGTACTTCGAGTACCTGTAGGAGGAGGAACCTATGGAGGTCGACAACTTCGAGTACATGTAGGAGGAGGTGGAGCCAATGGAGATTGACCCACTCGTACTCGAAGGCCTCTACTTCTTCCAGGGACCAACGGGAAGGCGTTCCTTTGCCGCTTTAGGAGGGACTTCATGGTGAAAACTCGGAGCGGTCGGCAGAAGAAGCCAAGGGCTTGAGGAACTTCAAAATGAAAACTCGGAGCGGTCGGCAGAAGAAGGACTTCGGGACTTGACAGACACCAGTTCAGGGAGGCGTTCCTTTGCCACTTGAGGAGGGACTTCAAGATGAAAACTCGGAGCGGTCGGCAGAAGAAGCCAAGGGCATGAGGGACTTCAAGATGAAAACTCGGAGCGGTCGGCAGAAGGACTTCGGGACTTGACAGACACCAGTTCGGGAAAGCGTTCCTTTGCCACTTCAGAAAAGACTTCAAGATGAAAACTCGGAGAGGTCGGAAGAAGAAGCCAAGGGCATGAGGGACTTCAAGATGAAAACTCGGAGCGGTCGGCAGAAGAAGGACTTCGGGACTTGACAGACACCAGTTCGGGAAAGCGTTCCTTTGCCACTTCAGGAAAGACTTCAAGATGAAAACTCCGAGAGGTCGGCAGAAGAAGCCAAGGGCATGAAATCTTGACAAATGGGAGGCTATTCATACACGTGTGAGGGTATATACGGTATGCGGTTAATGTGGCTGGTATAATGATGGGGAGAAATATATACAGTGTGAGAGCGAACGAGGAATTATGTTCTCTGGGCCCTTAACGAGAGTGTTGCCAGTTTGGGTGCTCCTATGTCTGCCGGGGATGGAATCAAAATGAGGAAAAATTCGAGGGATTTGAAAGTGGAACCTCCGATCAGACAACTTTATGGATGGGGATGACAGGTGGTGATGGATACGGAGCTGCCTAGTGTAGGCCTTTATGGTCTCTTGCAGTCTCCTTTATTCTTATGTTCTTATGTTCGTATGCTATGTTCTCCGTGTTACAACAATGCTCGTGATGTGTAGGGACGAACCGTTCCGGCCCACTCAGGATACGATTTCCCTTCTGAGAACAGCCGTGATGAGAAGGTTTGAAGCCGGGTAGACTGTGACTGGGGTAGACCAGACCTTTTGGTGATTGGCGTGGCAGTGGGCAATTTTCGCAGGTGGTCTTCAAATCAAGTTTTTTTTTAAGGCTATCGACACATAAGGTGGTCATTCAGCCTGGTTTGAAGTTGTACCGTTTTGATGTTGTTATGTAGGTCTTGGCGTTGGGGGAGGAGGGGTATATATACCCCAAAACTGCCGACATGGACGCTTCGCGCAGGTGTAAGTCCTCCCGAGCTTCGAAGCTTGAAGTTGACTCGCTCGTTGGATTAGAGCAGGGTTTCTCAACTCTTTTAGCCATATCGCCTCCTTTTTCAATTGAAAAAAAGGATCGCCCCTCTTAATTGGAAAATAATAATAAAAATTATTGCAACAATGATATACAACTAATTTAAAATGTTTTACTCACGTGTTTTAATGAGATCCTTGGGCCCAGCTGCTGCTTGCTTCGCCGCTGGATCTTTTATACTAGGCTTAAAAGTTGTCAGTTTCAGTCTGATGTCTGACTTTTTTCGCCCACCCTGAGCTCAAAAATTGCCCCCGTTGAGAATGACTGGATTAGAGCGTAAACAAGCCGTTTCGCCGAAGTGGGGAGGTGAACGACCATCAATACAGCCACGACGAATTGCGTTGATACCGGGTGAACGGGAATGGGCCCTTGCATACAGCCTTGGCCAAAAGTATTAGGCCACCCCAATGTTTTAAGGTTCTGCTGTCTCAATGTGACCGAAACTCGTACAAATGATAGTTTATGATATATTTCATCATATACATTGATTCTAATATCTGGTTGACCCCCTTTAGCCCCTCGGTTACTGCTTTTTTACGGTTAGGCAGTGAATCGACCTGTTGTTTGATGGTGTCAGGCGCAATTTCACTCCCTTCTTCTCTCAGTTTTTGGTACAAATGTTCTTTATTTTTAATTTTTGTGTTGTTAGCATTACCAAGAGTTCCCCATAAGTGTTCGGTTGGGTTTCAATCAGGGCTTTGAGGTGGCCAGTCCATAGGAACAATACCATGTGTCGCAAACCAATGATGGGTATTCTTTGCTTTATGGCATGGAGCGTTGTCCTGTTGAAAGATAACGCTGTTTTTTGACATTCCTGAATGCAATTTAGAAATAAATGGCTCTAAAACACTCGATAACATGGAGCGTTGTCCTGTTGAAAGATAACGCTGTTTTTTGACATTCCTGGATGCAATTTAGAAATAAATGGCTCTAAAACACTCGATAACATGGAGCGTTGTCCTGTTGAAAGATAACGCTGTTTTTTGACATTCCTGGATGCAATTTAGAAATAAATGGCTCTAAAACACTCGATAGATTGGAGCGTTGTCCTGTTGAAAGATAACGCTGTTTTTTGACATTCCTGGATGCAATTTAGAAACACTCGATAATATGGAAACATAGGTAGCTGAATTCATCCTTTCCTGACAAAAAAATATGTCTCCAGGTCCTGTGGCAGACGTGAAGGCCCATAACATGATAGAACCACATTTATGTTTTACAGTTGGCACCAGACATTCAGCCTTAAATGATTCTCCAACTCTGCTACGAACTAAAGTTGCTCCAGGTGTGCCAAAAACCCGCGTCAAAATATGAAAAATATTATTAGTTTTATGATGGATTTTT
>NC_134791.1:7246152-7288652 GCF_046742065.1 Oratosquilla oratoria | reverse complement strand
TCCACACCCGCCACTACGGCGGTTCGGGTTCGAATCCCTCCCAGGGCTGAAATAATTTCAATATCGCTGTCCTGCAAGTCGTTACTCCAACTCTCTTGGGCGGGGAGTTGGTGTGTGTGTGTCAGGTCACAGCATTACCCATAGATCGGTCATGTATGAGCTCTAAGCTCTTTTCCGGGAGGGAAATAGCTGTCGATCACAAGTCCAACGCGTGATACAAGAACATGGTGAAAAAACACACACACACACACATATATATATATATATATATATATACACATTGTTTTGATCAGTGTTTACTATTTATAGATCATCTATAATCTATTACTATGCCTACCATATTTATCTTTTATTTTACTATTATTTACTGTGTTATTTGCTCATCACTTATTTCTTTATTTTTCATTATTCATTATGTATGCATTTTATATTTCTGCATCATTATACGTTATGTATGCATTAGTATACATTATGTATGCATTAGTATACATTATGTATTGAACCTTGGTCTTGCCTATATTGTTCCTCTGACATTTTAATCGACTCAATATATGGCAATAACTCATTCGTTTGAGAAAAATTGAACTCAATTTACGGCAACAAGCTCATCGTTTAAGCGGGTTAGATTAATGCTAGACCCGGTTTATGGCAACAAACTCACCGTTTAAGCGGGTTAGATTACTGTAGGCCTCGCTCAATGGCAACAATTTATTCGTTTAAATGGGTTTGAGAAAACTTGGGCTCGCTTTATGGCAACAATTCCTCCTGGGGTGTTGCCATAAACCGGCTCCCTTTTTATTATTATCATAATTATTATTATTATTATTATATATTTTTCTATTGTTATCTATTTTTATCAACTTCAGAGCCTACAAGACTTCAATATTACCTTTGTTCATCAATGTTAATCAAACACTTGTATTAACACGTAATTCTTTATTGATAGAATCTTTTGAATAATAAATAATTTATTTACAATAAAAAATGTACAATATAGAATATGTACAATTTTTTTGTGTTACAGTATGTACACATGTTATGGACACAGGCTTACATCCTAGATATAATTTCTAAAAGAGAATTAGAAGCCTAATCTAGCTCCTAGGACAGTGTCTAGATTACACCGCGACACGCCATCAGGCGATATATTTTACACCCAGGTGTCGGAGACCATAGGACACTCGGGAGACGTTGAGGAGGCCCCTCTCCTCAATTGAACTAAATCACCTGATGACGTCACAATACAACTTATACAATTTATACAACACTGAGACAGTTGTGTTTCGTTGATGACCTCGTTTTAGTATTTTCGTTCGAGGTCACCGGTTTGTATAGTGGGCGTCACGTGACCCGGTCCTGCCCACGGGTTTCTTTATGTATTTTATTCTGGCTGATGCCAGGGAATTTTATTCAGCTAAGGGAAAGCCCCGAAGCCGAGTGTCAATACATATATATATATATATGTATGTATATATATGTATATATACATGTGTATGAGAAATCACATGAACTCGTGATTCTAAATATGCAGAAAAACCAACAAGGAAAATAACATATTAATGACTGAGCGCTTTCGTACTCAGACATCTCAGGATACCCTGAGGATGTCTGAATAGACGAAAGCGCTCGATCATCAATATATCATTTTCTTTGGTTTTTCTGCACATATATGTATGTGTCAATGTTATTTTATATAATTTTTGTTCAATTGAGAACATAATAGTACCTAAATAGTTACAGACCTTTCTCATCATTGGAAATATATAAAAGATATATTACAACTATTCGGAACGAATTTCCGAATTATGGGAAACTCCCCAAACCAGAAATACTAATATTCTGTTTCGAAAAAGATTTCCTTTCCATTTTCGGTTTCCATGGAAACCTGCATGTTTAGTCCACTTCGTACACACTTCGTTGGTTGCCATGGTTACGTAAATAAAAGCCTAAAGTTGGTTACGAAAAAAAAAAAAGTCGCACATTTGATACGAAGAGCCTAAAGTTGGGTACGAAAAAAATTCTAAAAATAACCTTAAGTTAATTTGTGTTATTCTTTGGTTATTGATGAATACTGAGGGGTCATTGATCATTGAAATGAACTACATTCTTGTTATTGTATTTTTTTCTTGTAATGAATACGGTATACTGTATTTGATGGGTGTTGTATGTGGATCTCCGAATGCTTGGTAAAGCATTTAGTTAGAAAAAAAAAAATAATAAAAAAAAAAATAATAATAATAATAATAATAATACAATTAAAATATTTGAATAAAAATAAAATAAATAAAAAGTATACATAAAAAAACAATATCATTGATTGGAGATTGGTTTCCAAATATAATAGACGTAAATCATAGAGGGGGAAAAATCAGGCTAGCCTCCCATCTGGGTGGAAAATATCCCGTCTTCCGCTGTGAGTCTACACAATTTTGTGCAGTAATTAACTCATAGGCAAGCGTTGTTGTTGTTGGAACTGATTTATGTAACATGTTTACATTGTTGCAAGTTTCTGGGAAAATGGAGAACAGTCGAGAACACGAGAGAACAGGGAAGAACAAACGAGAACACGGCTCGCAATACAGGGTGATAATTATCCACAAATTCCACTGGATAATGGAGGCGAAACATTCCATAATGAATATATTCTTCCACTTGCAGTCAACGCCTTGTTTTGACTATGACAATGGACTAATATATATATATATATATATATATATATATATATATATATGATGATAATGTGGTTTAACGTCACACACTCCCCACTATCGGGAGGCTAGGACGGTGCCCCTTACAGAGAGCTTTGTAGCGTGGAATTTAATGAATCATGCCCTTGGTTCAACTTCACCGGTGGCAGGATTCGAACCGCCATCCCCACGACCTTCGCCGGACATAATAAAACAAATTGAAAATAAAACAAATAAGATTAACACCGTCCTGTGAAATATCAGTGACATAATATCATACCGTAAAACAGTATTATACCTTGAAATATCATACCTTGCACTCGTATCATAAGATCATATCACACTGTGAAAAATATCGCATTGAAATAGTATCGTGGCGTGGAATAGTATCGTACCGAGAGTTATTGTACCGTCAAACAGTATTGTACCGTATAATAGTATTTCGTAACTATAGTGATCTGTTCAACTGAACTTGGCAGAAAAGAACTGACGTTATCTGACTTGAGGGAATAACAATTCTGGTGAACTGAAGGAATGACCTCATTCGCTGAAAGGTCAGAACGAGAAAGAGAGAAAGGGGGAGAAAGAGAGAGAGAGAGAGAGAGAAGGTGAGAATGGGGGAGAAAGAGAGAGAGAGAGAGAGAGAAGGTGAGAATGGGGGAGAAAGAGAGAGACAGAGAGGGAGAGTAAGAAAGGGGAGAGAGAGAGAGAGGGAGGGAGGGAGAGGAAGAGAAAGGGGAGAAAGAGAAAGAGAGGGAGAGAAAGAAAGGAGAGAGAGAGAGAGATAAAGGGGGAGAAAGAGGGAGATAAAGGGGGAGAAAGAGAGAGAGAGAGAGAGAGAATGGGAGAGGAAGAGAGAGAGAGAGAGGGGGAGAGAGACTGCATCGGTGAAGGAACTTTCTCAATTGAAGTAGACCAACTCGAGTGAGGAGGAGGAGGAGGAGGAAGAAGAAGAATAGAAAGAGGAAGAAGAGGAGAAAGAGTAAGAAGACGAAAGAGGAGGAGGAGGAGGAGGAGTTGTTGTCAAGATGAGTGGTGTCGCGGTAAACGGGTCAGGACAAAGAGAGAGAGAGAGAGAGAGAGAGAGAGAGAGAGAGAAACGAGTTGATACAATACACGACAAAATTAGATAGAATAAATCACGACGAGGTAAAATTAAAATTAAGTTAACAACGAGAGCCCTGGACGACGAAAAAAAAAGACCTTTGAGAAAAAAAAAATAATCTCGAGAGAGAGAGAGAGGGAGGGAGAGGGAGAGAGAGACTTCAGACCTCTTGCAATAACACTTCAAGATTCAAAAACTCTGCAATGCATTTCATTTAGTTCGTTCACCCTGCAAATGCACTCAAAAAGTCAATCCCCTTCCCCCTCCTTCCCCTCCTCCTAAAAAAAAAAGAAAAAGAAAAGAAAAGAAAAAATCAAGGACACTTAGATAATTACGTACTTGGATCAACAATCAGCTGATGTTACACGCGCGCGCGCTCACACACGCATACACACACATATACGAACACGTACAAAACACACACACACACACACACGAGAATGAGAATTCGAAACATAAATCGTACACGTATTGATTACGCTGAGATGTGTACGTGTGTATGTTTGTGTGTGTATGTGTGCGTGTTTATGTGTGCGTATTTGTGTTTATGTGTGTGTGTGTATAAGTACGCGTGTGTGAACTGATGTACGCATGTGTATGTATGTTTAGGTGCATGTACGTATGTGTGTGTGTGTGTGTATAAGTGTACGTGTGTGTGAACTGATGTACGCATGTGTATGTGTGTTTGCGTGCATGTACGTATGTGTGTGTGTGTGTGTGTGTGTATAAGTGTACGTGTGTGTGAACTCGTGTACGTATGTGTATGTGTGTTTGTGTGCATGTACGTATATGTGTGTATGTGTATAAGTGTATGTGTGTGTGAACTCGTGTACGTATGTGTATGTGTGTTTGTGTGCATATACGTATATGTGTATAAGTGTACGTGTGTGTGAACTCATGTATGTGTATGTGTGTTATTGAGGAAGTAAGCGAGAATGTGTATAATCATACATTTATGCATATTATGCATATGTGTATGCATATTATGCATATGTGCGCCTGCCCGTGGTATACCAGCATTCTAGAACGATTGTAACGCGTTCAAAGCGGTTCCGGATTCCTAGTTAGTCAAATCGAGTTAATTCTAGTCACTGACTAAAATGGTAAATTTAACTATTTAAAACTAAACTGCTTATGTTGGAATCAGTGTTATATCTGTGTATATGTTTTTTTATATTATTATTTTAAATCGAGATTTTTTTAAAGTTTTATTTAAAAGTAAATAACCAATTTTTTTTTCTTTTATAATATATCTATACAAGGGACTTTTTTGTAATAAATCATTATTAACTAATTAATTTTTATCAATTTTTCTTGAAAACTACCCGAGGGAGATTTTTTTGTCAACATATTTTGTTGTTCTACAACAAGAACTTTTTTCATCAGCTGTGTTGTTTTACAAAAAAAAAAAAAAAAAAAATGTTGGCCTTGCGCCTCCGGACTTTTTTATTAATTCATTCTTCACGAAAACACATCACGAGGAAGGTACTCCCCCCTGAACAAAGGACTTTATTCTTTGTTGGCCTTAATACCCGAAACCTTATTTATTTCAACTCTTAATGAAAATAGGCCACTAAAAAAAACTCAGGACTTTTAAAAAGGTCAATGATGGTCTGGAATGCACAAAGGTCAAGGACGGTCTGAAGTGTACAAAGGACAAGGAGGTTCTGAAGTGTACAAATGTCAAGGACGGCCTGAAGTGTACAAAGGTCAAGGACTGAAGTGCACAAAAGTCAAGGACGGTCTGAAATGTACAAAGGTCAAGGACGGTTTGAAGTGCATAAAGGTCAAGAACGGCCTAAATATACAAGGGTAAGGGGTGGTCTGAATTATACAAAGGTCAAAAACGTTCTGACGTCCACAAAGGTCGAAGACATTCTGAAATGCACAAAGGTCAAGGACATTCTGAAGTGCACAAAGGTCAAGGACATTCTGAAGTGTACAAAGGTCGAGGACATTCTGAAGTGTACAAAGGAAGACATTCTGACGTGCACAAAGGTGAAGGGTATTCTGAAGTGCATTAAGGTCAAAGACATTCTGAATTATACAAAGGTCAGACATTCTGAAATGTACAAAGGTCAGACATTCTGAAGTGCACAAAAGAAGGCGTTCTGAAGTGTAAAAAGGTCAAAGACATTCTGAAGTGTACAAAGGTCAAGGACATTCTGAAATGTACAAAGGTCAAAGACATTCTGAAGTGTACAAAGGTCGAGAACATTCTGAAATGTGCAAAGGTCAGACATTCTGAATTGCACAAAGGTCAAAGACACTGAAATATACAAAGGTCAGACATTCTGAAATATACAAAGGTCAAGGATATTCTGAAATGTACAAAGGTCAAGGACATTTTGAGGTAGTGATGGCCACAAGCACATGTGCCCGAGAGCGTTAAGACTGATCTCTGATGGAGTAAAGGTCATCAGAATCGATCTTAAAGGTCATCAAAAGAAGCTTTCGACGCGGAAAGCCGCATTAGACGTTTTTCTAGATAAACCAAAGCCCATTCTAGATTAGAATTTTTTTTCTTTCTAGGCCCATAGAGAAAATAGGGAAAGTAAATCCCAATCTAGATTTTTTTAGATAGACAAAAGGCAAATTAGAGATCAATCTAGAATATTTTTTCTAGATAGTCAACAGCCAAACCAAAGCCCGTTCTAGATGACAAGGCGTTTTTCTAGACCCATAGAGATAACAGGCAAACCAAGTCCCAATCTAGAAGACAATATTTTTTCTAGATAGAGAATAGACAAACCAAAAACAATTCTAGATTAGAAAATTTCCTTTTTCTACGTTCACAGAGACAAAGGCGAACTAGGGTCTATTTTAGATAAGACGATTTTTCTTCTAAACTGAGATTAACAGATAAACCCAAAAACACATTCTAGATGAAAGTAGAATTTCTTTTTATTAGTTCATCACAGATAGAGACTTGTTATTCCGTCACAGCGCGAACGTAACGCATAACGCACGATCGTTACGTGATACGGGAGGTCGACCACGTTACAATAGAAAACGGGGAGCGGGTTGAGCGGTTTTTATTATTCTTATTTATTTATATTTTTTACGGAATAATTCTTTCCTTTTCCGTCACAGAGAGACGGAAGGGAAGAGGGACAAGAATGAGGCGAAGAATTTACGCCTAAGGGCACTTAACTGCGGCCGGAGCCATCACCATTCGGTTGATAAGAAGAGCAAGTGACCACATCCACGGTAAGATCTGGTCTTAAGGCCGCAGGACGGATCTGGCCGGATCCAGCCAGATTGGATCGTGTATGTCGACCGCACAAGCCAAAACGTGCGTGGGTGGGGTCCGTAGGGGTTGTCAGTAAGGTAGACGATCAGGAGGTAAAGAGGAGGAAGCGTTTACGCCCGTAGACGCCTAGAAGTCTACTTTTGGTCACACCTGTTCGGCTCCAACCCGGACTGACGTCATACGAAGAGAGTTGAAACAAACGCACCACAGCCAGCTCGTGTGATGTTTGTTCTTCGTCTTGTGAACAAACGAGAACACAAGAGCAGAACATTTCCCATCAGGGATACAGATATATATATAATATATATATATATATATATATATATATATATATATATATGATGAAGGTGGAAAAAGAAGTCACGGGTCTAGTTCCGAGTTTTTTAGTTTATTCCTTAAAGGTTTCGCTCTATGCTTCTGCAGAGGAAGAAGCATAGAGCGAAACCGGTCAGGAATAAACTCAAAAACTCGGAACTAGACCCGTGACTTCTTTGTTCACCTTCATCAACTTGTCACAATGTCCCAGCACACACACACACACACATATATATATACATATATATATACATATATATATACATATACATATATATACATATATATACATATATATAAGGTAACCTTCAGGCGTTCATAACCAAATCTATCTCCCAATTTTGAAAGGTTTGACTTCACTTAACCTCCGTAAACCCCTCCTAACTCCATTATGAGGTTAACCCTCACATTTGGCTGAATAAAATCGCCTGGCGTTAGCTAGAAAAACATATATTAAGAGTGACAAAGCAGCGAAGGGGTGGCCTTAAGGCTGACATCATATAGTTTGTTCTGACAGACGTCAGGAGATTTTATTCGGTTTGGGGAGGTGGCTACCCCCCCTTCCAGCTGGTTAAGGGGAAGGGGAAACTTCAGAACCTGAATTTGTGTCATAAATAAGAATTCCCTGGTCACGTGACCTGACACAAGGTTATCATTGTATGCAATAACATAATAATGATATAATATAATATAATAATAATAATATAATAATATCAATAACAATGATAATATTGTTAATGATAATGATGAAATGACAATAAATATAATAATAATAATAGCAATGATAATAATGATTAATAATTGTCAATAGTAATATTTATAATCTCTTTCATATTTCTGAAGTATTTTCGAGTCCATTACACCGGTTGATTTACTTATAATTATAGATAAAGCTTTTTCCTCGAAGCCTGTAGCTCTTCAAACAGAGTTCCTTGGAAGCGGGTTAGCGGGTAAATAGTTAATCCGCTTGTATCCGACATCGGATAAGGGTCTTGTTCAAAATCTGCCCTGAATTTGCATTTCAAGAACTCTTCTTTTTCCCTAAGAATTCCTCTTCTTCTTCTTCTTTTTTCCCAAGAAGTCTTCTTTTTTCCCAAGAAGTCTTCTTTTTTCCCTAAGAAGTCTTCGAACTCGAGAGCCCTTGGAACACTTCTTCTTCTTCTTCGTCTTCTTCTTCGGGAGAGGAAAACCTCTTGTGCCCCGTCAGCGACTTCGGCGGGAGAAGAACTCGGATCTCAAAAAAAAAAAAAAAAAAAAAAAAAACCGCAGCTAGATGGATAAAGATCGGGTAAACTCGAAGAGGCGTCATCCTAAGCTGGATACCGTGCTGGATTACGAGTATATCGTCATCAGGATAATCTGTCGGGATGAACAACAGGTTTAGGGAGAATAAACTTAAAGCAAACGCTAAAAGACTAAATGCATACAAAGTGATTGTAATATCCAAAAGCCTTTGCTAGGCACTTAAATGAAATTATACGTTTAATGGAATAGTTATAGAAGTAAGGTTAAGTGATATACAAGGACAATGAGGAGATGAAAATACTGTTATATTCAAAGTGTGTGCATTTATCTTTGATAAAAATGTTATATACAAGCATACATAAACTTTAGTATATGAAAAGGTAAATAGATACTAATAATAATAATGGTAATAGTAATAATAATTGTAATAGCGATAATAATAGTAATGATTATAATGAAAATGATGAAAATTATGAAGATGATGATAATAATGATTGATAATAATGATAATGATGATAATGATTGATAATAATGATTGATAATGATAATAATGATTGATGATAATAATGATTGATGATGATAATGATGATTGATGATGATAGTAATGATGATTGATGATGATAGTAATGAAGTTAGTATTTACACTACTAATACCCGTCTTGAATACCTTGGAGAATGACTAGAACCGCCTCAAATTACTTGGACTCGTATTCGGAATCGAACTCGTACTCGTACTCGTATTCATACTCGGTCGAGTATTTGCATTGACAGACACGTTCATTCCCCCAAGCATGTCTACGTTATTGCTCAATACACGTGCGCGCACACACAAACACACGCACACAACACACACACACACACACACACACACACACACACACACACACACACACACACACACACACACACACAGTCCTCCTCTCTTTTCTCTCTCTTACACACACACACAATCCTCTCTCTCTCTCTCTCTCTCTCTCACACACACACACACACACACACACACACACACACACACACACACACACACACACACACAGCCCTTCCCTCCCTCTCTCTCCTTTCCTTCCTCTCTCTCCTTCCCTTCCTCTCTCTCTCTCCTTCCCTTCCTCTCTCTCTCTCCTTCCCTTCCTCTCTCTCTCTCCTTCCCTTCCTCTCTCTCTCTTCTTCCCTTCCTCTCTCTCTCTTCTTCCCTTCCTCTCTCTCTCTTCTTCCCTTCCTCTCTCTCTCTCTCTCTCTCTCTCTCTCTCTCTCTCTCTCTCTCTCTCTTCCTCCTCTCTCTCTCTCTCTCTCCTCTCTCTCTCTCTTTCTCTCTCTTCCCCCTCTCTCTCTGTCTCTCCCTTCCTCTCTCTCTCTCTCTTCTCCCTTCCTCTCTCTCTCCCCTCTCCATCCTCTCTCTCCTTCTCCTCTCTCCTCCTCTCTCTCTCTCTCTCTCCTTCCCTCTCTCCTCTCTCTCTCCTTCTCCTCTCTCTCTCTCTCTCTCTCTCTCCCCTTCCCTTCCTCTCTCTCTCCTCTCTCTCTCTCTCTCCTTCCCTTCCTCTCTCTCTCCTTCCCTTCCTCTCTCTCTCTCCTTCCCTTCCTCTCTCTCTCTCTCCTTCCCTTCCTCTCTCTCTCTCTCCTTCCCTTCATCTCTCTCTCTCTCCTTCCCTTCCTCTCTCTCTCTCTCCTCTTTTTCCCCTCCCTTCCTCTCTCCTCTCTTTTTCCCCTACTCTCTCTCTCTTCTTCCCTTCCTCTCTCTCCCTCTCTTCCTCTCTCTCTTTCTCCTTCCCTTCCTCTCTTTCTCTCCGTCCCTCCCTTCCTCTTTCTCTCCTTCCTTCCCTCCCTTCCTCTCTCCTTCCTTCCCTCTCTTTCTCTCCTTCCCTTCCTCTCTCTCTCTTCTTCCCTTCCTCTCTCTCCTTCCCTTCCTCTCTCTCTTTCTCCTTCCCTTCCTCTCTTTCTCTCCTTCCTTCCCTCTCCCTCTCTCTCTCTCCTTCCCTCCCTCTCCCTCCCTCCCTCTCCCTCTCTCTCTCCTTCCCTCCCTCTCTTGCGCACAGACGTACACGCACACACGTACACGCACACACACACACGCACACATGTGCACCTACCTCCTCCAGGGACAACGGGTTTCCTTTCATTTTGGTGTCAATGCTGTGGAACCGCTCTGAAATGGACAAGTATAACAATACAGACATACATACACACGGGTCTCGGCAGAATATGTGTCTATATATAGTTATATGCTATATCACGTATACCTCTGTCTTTCTATCTATTTCTATCTCTGAATAGGGCAAGAATGAAAATACAGAAAATTAATCTATATCTATTCTCAATGCTTCTGTCTCTATACTCTATGCTTATATCTCTATATCTAAACATCATGTGTGTCTATATCTATACATCAACTATGCATCTATGTACGTATCTATACATCGCCTATGTATCTATACAAACATAAACATACTCATCTCTATATCATAAAACATAAAAAAATAAAATATTTTTTTTCATATACACGAACATCCCTATGAGAAGGATATAATAATTTTTCAATTATCTTGATGTACATATGTACTTAATGTACAAAGGCTACAGGGAAAGGTTATGAAACAAAATAGGTGTTTTCTAAGATTAAAGTTAAGTACGAATGGAAATTAGTCCTCAAAACGTATAAAACACAGAATCGTACAGCTAAACACTCATTAACAAATATCAATAACGGGAACATTTAATATGTTATAACTGTGTGCGTGAAAGTACAAAGAGGAAGGTTGGTACAAAGAGAGACAAAGAGAAGAGGACAGAGAGAGGGAGCGGGATTCAAAGGCAAATAGACAGACACGTTGACGGGGTGTAGAGAAAGACAGACAGACACATACAGACAGATATACAGTAGATATGAAAACTGGAGGGTGATAGAATACAATATGTGTGTGTGTGTGTGTGTGTGTGTGTGTCTGTTTTTGTGTACATGTGTGTGTTTGTGTATGTGTGTGTGTGTGTGTGTGTGTGTGTAAAAGTAAGTGAAATCACTGAGTAACGTAGTGTATGTAAGACTGCCTGACAATGTTTATCTAACTGTCTTGCTCAGAGACACCTCACTGGAACAAGAACACCTTGCAAGGACACCACGACCAGAACCATTACCACTCCCACTACCATCACTACCATCGCTACCACCATCAACACCACCATCACCACCACCACTACCACCACCATCACCACCATCACCACAACCATCATCACAACCATCACCACAACCACTTACACCACCACTATCACCACCACTTCCATCACCACGCTCACCACCACCACCATGCCCACCATCACCACCACCACGCTCAGCATCATGCTCAGCACCACGCCCACCACCACACCTTTCTTATCTCTGATACCCGTATTTCTGAGTGCGGGTTGTTCTATTTTATCTTACAGTATAATGCACCACCAACTACCAACCCCCAGCAACCAACACTTACGAGTGATTATCTTAATGTGTCATCACTTGTGACTTGTTCCTTCACACCTTTCTTATCTCTGGGACCCACATTTCTGAGTGCAGGTTGTAATTTATCTTACAGAACAATGCAACACCAACCACCAACTACCAACCACGAACAAGCAGCACTTACCATGAGCGAGGTGGAGGCGGACCATGGCCATGAGGAAGGCCTCGGAGGTGAGGACACGGTTCTTGGCGAAGCGGAGGACGAGGCACTCGAGGACCTTGTTCGAGACCGTGAGCCCGGCCTCCCACAGCGCCTGCCGGAGCTGGTACGAGGACGTTTTCCCCGTGTGGTGGCGGTCGAACTTCAGGAACGCCGTCTGCTCGAGGGAGAGGAGAAATGGGTATTTAGTGATTGACTGGATGTTTTTAGTAAGTGACTAGATCTGTTTTTAGTAAATGATTGGATGTCTTTAGTAAATTACTGGATGGGTCTTTAGTAATTGGCTGAATGTGTTTTTAGTAAATGATTGGATGTCTTTAGCAAATGACTGGATGTCTTTAGTAAATTACTGGATGGCTCTTTAGTAAATTACTGGATGAGTCTTTAGTAAATGACTGGATGTCTTTAGTAAATTATTGAATGGGTCATTAATAATATAATTGACTGGATGTGTCTTTAGTTAACGATTAGATGTGGTTTTAGTAAATGATTGGATGTGTATTTAATCATGTGATTTGGAATTAATCTTGTGACCTATGACGTTACCATCCATCACGTGGCTTTCTACCACATGACCTTTTATGAGACGTCACGTGATATTGACCGATAAATCTCATTTTATGACCTGGTAAAAATACATAAGTTTAATCATGTGACCTTAACAGCTGCATCTTGACCTATGACCATATCAAAGGACAGAAGCGCTGGTAATCTAGAGTCAATAACAACAACATACGGTCTTTGTAAATGCCCTCCAAATACCCACAGGCATCTCTTAACCTCTCTCCTATATCACCTCCAAACACTTAAAAACTTTCAATAGTCATTTCCTCCCCTCCCATGGAAACTCAAAACACTCCAAAACATCCCTATCTCGATCTCGTCGAACGGTCACTTCAAAAACTCAAAAACTCCAAAAGTCAAGTCATCGCTATTCTTTCCTCAAACCATTCAACTCTTTTTCTTCCTGTTCCTTCCCTCCTTCCTCTCTCTCTCTCTCCCACCTCTTCCTCTCTCCCACTTGCCTTTCTCCCTGTTCTCTCTCTTCTCCCTCTTCCCTCTCTTGTCCTCTCTCCTCTTCCCTCTTCCTTCTCTCCCTCTTCCCTCTCTCCTCTTCCTTCTCTCCTCTTCCTTCTCTCCCTCTTCCCTCTCTTGTTCTCTACCCCCGCTCTCTCCCCTAACTTCCCTTCCTCCATCTCTCCCTTTCCTTCCCTCCCTACGTCCCTCCTTCCGTTACAAATCCCTCCCTTCCCTTCCCTTCGTATTCTTTGCCTCCACTTCTTCGTCTTCAACTCTGCAAAGCTCCTGAAAGCCTTCAGACTCTTCAACCCTCATGCAGACTTTCTGCAGACCGCAGCGAGGCTAGATTTATAGTCATCAGACGTCTTGTAAGGGAGGCTCTCCGCATGGTGTCCCGAAGAAAAAAGAAAAAAAAGAAAGAAAAAGAGATGGTCTGACAGGCAGCTTTGGGGCTCTTTTTTTTTTTTTTTTTTTTTTTTCTTAAAGAATGGAGCGAGATTTACTCTTGGGTTGCATTAACATCCCGATCAGCTCAGTGTCGGTGTTTTTTTTTTTTGACGAAGGAAGACCTAGGTCGTTTAATTAGATTGTTAGATACTCCTTCGACTGCTGGAAGTGGAGGAGCAGCGGCGCCGAGGGTGACCTTGGAGGGGAGCCAGATATTGTTTTGTTTTAGCTGTAGAGCCACGGTTCTAGCTTATAAACCTCGATTTTTTTTTTTTTTTTTGGGGGGGGAAGTGGGGGAGGTATCTTCCCCAGCCTCTGCTCCTTTGGCCTGGATTGATACGGGTGTTTTCTTCTTCTTCCCCCTCTTCGGCCTCTTCATTTTTTTTTTTTTTTTTTTTTTTTTTTTTTTTTTTTTTTTTTACTCCGCTTCCCAGGAACTCTCCCACCACTCTGTACCTCTCTCTCTCTCTCTCTCTCATTCTCTTTATCTCTCTCTCTACTGTCCGAGCCACTTTATAAAAAAAAAAAAATCGCTAAACTTCATTTTTTATATCTTATTTATTTATTTTTTTAATTCTTCTAACTCCGCTTCCCAGGAATCCTCTCTCTCTTTACTGTCCGATCCAGTTTATCTAAAAAAAATGTCGCTAAACTTTATTTATCTATTTATTTTTATTTTTCATTTTATTATTATTAGTATTATTATTATTATTATTTTTTTTTTGCGCGCGGCAAGAGCGCTCTCCAGTTCACAATTTAACCTCAGGAAACTTCATTGAATCCCACGCCAACTTAAAAAAAAAAAAAAAAAAAAAAAAAAAAAAAAAAAAAAAAAAAAAAAATAATCCATTTCCCTGCCATGAGACTTGGGTCAATCCATTATAGTTGTTTTTGTCAACTTGGGCGACACTACCAGCAATCCATTCTTGTCTTACAAAACAATTTTCTTTTTTCTTTTTCCTTCTCCCGCTCCCAGTTTATGTAAAAGTTTTGGATTCTTTTCAAATCGTGACGAATGACTGTCTACTTGTCTTCCTGTTTTCTTTGTGACGAAATGTTTCCTCCTTTGTGTCCTCCTCTCCGTCTTTGTCCCTCTCCTTGTCCCTGCTCTCTATGCTCTTTATGTCTTCCTTTCCTCGCTCTTTTTTCGTTATCTACTTCCTTTATCCCTTTCTCTCTTTCTCTTTTTTCGTTGTCTATTTCCTTTATCGTTTTCTCTCTTTCTCTCTCTTTCTCCCACACTCCCTCTCTCTTTCTGTGTGTGTGTGTGTGTGTGTGTGTGTGTGTGTGTGTGTGTGTGTGTGTACACGTGTGTGCGCGCACGTGCGCCATTTTGCATTCACAGACGCACACATAGAACTTTACACACACACACACATGCATATAAACATACATACATATACATAGTAGGATAAAACACACACACACGCATACACATAAACATACATATACATAGTAAGGTAAAACACACACACACAATCTATTATCAGAACAACAACAACAACAACCAAAGTAAATCTGCCGTAGTCTGTCACTCGTCTCATATAACTGCCAAACTAAACCTGTTCTCTAATAACAAACTCCATTAACTCCTATGCAGATTCCGTCCCCCCCACTCCCCCTCCTCCTCCTCCTCCTTCTGGATCAGATTGCCAACCCGAAGGCCTTCGAGAACGAAGGAGAAGAGGTCATCCTTCATCAGAAAAAAGGTCAAGGTTTTCCTCCTGAAGGGTGAGTGGGGTCATTCGCTCGCGCTCTCTTCCTCTCTTTCTACCCTTCTGTCTCTCCCTCTCTTTCTCTTCTCTCTCTCTTCTTTCTCAATCCTTCTCTCTCCTCTCCCCTTCTCTCTCCTCTCCCCTTCTCTCTCCTCTCCCCTTCTCTCTCCCTCTCTCCTCTCCCCTTCTCTCTCCTCTCCCCTTCTCTCTCCTCTCCCCTTCTCTCTCCTCTCCCCTTCTCTCTCCCTCTCTCCTCTCCCCTTCTCTCTCCTCTCCATTTCTCTCTCCTCTTCCCTTCTCTCTCCTCTTCCCTTCTCTCTCCTCTCCCCTTCTCTCTCTCCCTATCTCCTCTCTCCTTCTCCCTATCTCCTCTCTCCTTCTTCCTCTCCCCTTCTCTCTCTCTCTCCCTCTCTCCTCTCCCCTTCTCTCTCTCTCCCTCTCTCCTCTCCCCTTCTCTCTCCCTCTCTCCTCTCCCCTTCTCTCTCCCTCTCTCCTCTCCCCTTCTCTCTCCCTCTCTCCTCTCCCCTTCTCTCTCCCTCTCTCTCCTCTCCCCTTCTCTCTCCCTCTCTCCTCTCCCCTTCTCTCTCCCTCTCTCCTCTCCCCTTCTCTCTCCCTCTCTCCTCTCCCCTTCTCTCTCCCTCTCTCCTCTCCCCTTCTCTCTCCCTCTCTCCTCTCCCCTTCTCTCTCCCTCTCTCTCCTCTCCCATTCTCTCTCCGCCTCGCTCTCCTCTCCCATTCTCTCTCCGCCTCGCTCTCCTCTCCCATTCTCTCTCCGCCTCGCTCTCCTCTCCCATTCTCTCTCCGCCTCGCTCTCCTCTCCCATTCTCTCTCCGCCTCGCTCTCCTCTCCCATTCTCTCTCCGCCTCGCTCTCCTCTCCCCTTCTCTCTCCCTCTCCTCTCCCCTTCTCTCTCCCTCTCCTCTCCCCTTCTCTCTCCCTCTCCTCTCCCCTTCTCTCTCTCTCTCTCTCTCTCTCTCTCTCTCTCTCTCTCTCTCTCTCTCTCTCTCTCTCTCTCTCTCTCTCTCTCTCTCTCTCTCTCTCTCTCTCTCTCTCTCTCTCTCTCTCCTCAACCTCTCCGGTTTCTATCGCCAATCCCGTCTTTTGTCAAAAGCATTATAACAAAAATAAGCATCAACAAACAAATAAAAACCAAACATATAAACAAAAACAAACGGTAAAATGAGCAAAAACAAACGGTAAAATGAGCAAAAACAAACGGTAAAATGAGCAAAAACAAACGGTAAAATGAGCAAAAACAAACAAGAAAACGGGTAAAGAACAAGAAAACAAAGAAATAGATAAACAAGTGAATAGCTATACAGGACTTTGACAGTCGACAGTGGCCCACGGGAGAGGGCCGGGGGAGAGGGGGAGGGGGGAGAGGAGGAGAGGGGGGGAAAGGAGGAGAGGAGGAGGGGGAGGGAAGGGGGGGAGGGGGAGGGATGGGGAGAGGGGGACCCATCGATCCAAAAACGAAAAAAATCCACAGAAGGGATAATTAGAATTGTGGCTTCAGAAGACGCGGGAGGGGGGGAGGGAGGGAGGGAGTACGCCAGAGAGGGAGTGTCTTGGAGTCCGGGGAGGAAATGGATGGGAGGCAGTGGGTGGAGAGAGAGGATGGACGGAGTGGGGGAGGGAGTGGGTGGAGGGGTGGAGGAAGAGGATGGAGGGAAAGAGGGGAGGGAGTGGAACGAGGTAGTAGAAGAGGGAGAAGGCGGAGTGGGTGGAGGGATGGAGGAAATAAGGGGAGGGAGTGGAACGAGGGAGAAGGTGGAGTGGGTGGAGGGATAGAGGGAGAGGATGGGAGGAATGAAGAGGGGGAGTGGAACAAGGGAGTAGAGGAGGGAGAAGTTGGAGTGGGTGGAGGGAATGGGGAAGGGAGTGGAACGAGGGAGTAGAAGAGGGAGGGTGGAGAGGATGGAGGGAATGAGGGGAGGGAGTGGAACGAGGGAGAAGGTGGAGTGGGTGGAGGGATAGAGGGAGAGGATGGAAGGAATAAGGGGAGGGAGTGGAACGACGGAGTAGAGGAGGGAGAAGGTGGAGTGGGTGGAGGGAGAGGATGGAGGGAATGGGGGAGGGAGTGGAACGAGGGAGAAGGTGGAGTGGGTGGAGGGATAGAGGGAGAGGATGGAGGGAATGAGGGGAGGGAGTGGAACGAGGGAGAAGGTGGAGTGGGTGGAGGGATAGAGGGAGAGGATGGAAGGAATAAGGGGAGGGAGTGGAACGACGGAGTAGAGGAGGGAGAAGGTGGAGTGGGTGGAGGGAGAGGATGGAGGGAATGGGGGAGGGAGTGGAACGAGGGAGTAGAAGAGGGAGGATGGAGTGGGTGGAGGGGTGGAGGGAGAGGACGGAGGGAATGAGGGGAGGGAGTGGAACGAGGGAGAAGGTGGAGTGGGTGGAGGGATAGAGGGAGAGGATGGAAGGAATGAAGGGAGGGAGTGGAACGAGGGAGTAGAAGAGGGAGAAGGTGGAGTGGGTGGAGGGAATGGGGAAGGAGTGGAACGAGGGAAAAGGTGGAGTGGGTGGAGGGATGGAGGGAGAGGATGGAGGAAATGTGAAGGGAGTGGAACGAGGGAGTAGAAGAGGGAGAAGGTGGAGTGGGTGGAGGGAATGGGGAGGGAGTGGAAAGAGGGAGAAGGTGGAGTGGGTGGAGGGAGGAAATGTGGAGGGAGTGGAACGAGGGAGAAAGTGGAGTGAAGGAATGGAGTAAAGAGCAAGGAAAGATGGAGGGATGAGGAAGACGGAGAAAAATAGGAGGTAAACTTGGAGGGGGAAATGTGGAGGCGTGTCAAATGAGGTCATTTACAGGAATGGAGGTGGAGGAGGGAGGGAGGGAGGGAAAGAGGAGGGGGAGGAGGGAAAGACGAAAATCGGAGGGAAAATGTGGAGGAGTGTCAAATGAGGTAATTTGGAGGAATGGAGGATGAAGGGAGTGTGAGGGAGGGAGGGGGAGGAGGTGGGAGACCAGAGCAGTTGGAAGAAGTAATCTTTGTCTGTATCGCTTGTTTTTCTTAGCTTCTCTCTCTTTCTCTCTTTCCATCTTTTTTTCTCTTCTCTGACCCCCATGTTTATATCCTCTCTCTCTCTCTCTTTCCATCTCTTTTTTTTTCTCTTCTCTGACCCCCAAGTTCATCTCCTCTCTCTCTCTTTTTCTTTCTCTTTTTTTCTCTTCTCTGACCCCCATATTCATCTCGTCCCTCTCTCTTTCTCTCTTCTTTCTATCTCCTTTTTTCTTTTTTTCTTTTCTCTGACCCCCATGTTTATCTCTCTTTTCTCTTTTTCTTCTCTTCTGACCCCCCTTTTCATCTCTCTTTTCTCTTTTTACTTTTTCTCTTCTGACCCCCTTTTTAGCTCCTCTCTTTTCTATTTTTTTCTTTTCTGACCCCCCCCCCCCCGTTTATCTCCTCTCTTTCTATTTCTCTCTTCCTCTCTGTCAGGGTGTTAACGGATTTTGAGGAATGTCGGTAGGGAGACAGTCCTATTTGACGTCCATCGCTGTGTCCCAGGAAGGAACAAAGAAAGGTGCAGGCATTGAACCGAACCCATTTATTTGTGTATATATTTATTCCTTTAATTAATCTAGTTATTATTGGTGTACCTATTTGCTTGTCCTTATTTATTCTTTATCATTATCTGTTCTTCATTTACTAATTTATTATATCTTTCTTGGTAAATATATTATTATCCACGTATTAGTCCAAATTCATTTCATTCATTTACATACAATTTTCTTGTTGATTTCAGTTCTTACTATTTATCATTATCTTCTGTATATATGATTAACATATTATTTATTTTATTATTTATATTATTTTTGTGTTTATTTCATCTCGTGTTTATCTATTGGAAAGCTTCCTCCGAAAAATTGAGAAAAAAATTATATTATTAGCTTGTAGCATATAAGTATGTTACTTGGGCTAGGCAACGTAGGGAGATGAAGAAGCTTTGATTGTTTTCTACTCTTTTACTCTGGTGTAAGTGCGAGCGTCCGCCTAAGCACGGTTGTCCATGGTCCCCGAAGTGGGGACCGACTGCGGACCAACCGCGAAGGCTTAGTGACGCTAAACAAGTTGAGTACAGAACAGAACAGGGCCTGCCTGCGGGACAGGCCGTTTGTAAGCGGCCACTGACCCCCATGTCACGACCCGACCTGACCGAATGCGGTCAACCTTCTTGGTCTTTCTGACCATCGTCGCCACCAGAGTCGGGTCCAGTACCCTCTCACTCATTATCGCATGCATGTAGGGTACATGTACACCACAAACTTGTTCATTTACTCACTTATCTATCTTATTATATATATATATATATATATAATTAATTTATACATCCAGTTTATTTGTTCGTGTTTATATATTGGAGAACTTCAAAATCTTGACAACAATGTCAATGCGTGATTGACAGCGTATGAGAGGTCTGCTGAAGTCTTCGTGGTTTTCGAACTCTCCCCTTCCCCCTTCCTTCTCCCCCCCCTCCCTTGTGTACGCCCACCCACCCCCTCCCCGTCCCCCCAATAGAAGAAAAAGAGAGAAAACAAAAAAGGATACAGAAAAGAGAAAGAGAAATACAAGAGGGAAGGGAAAAATGGTCACCTTTGCGGTATCACAAAGATTCACAAAAAATGTTCGAGAGAGAGAGAAAGAGAGAGTGAAGATATTAGGTGGAGCGACTTTCGGGCGTGTTGATACATTTCAGCTGAAGTCTTGGGCGCCGCAGGCAGACGTTGTAGCTTCTTCCCCTCTCTCGCTATTTGTTTTCTTTTCTTCTTTTCTTTTCTTTTTTTCCTTTTCCTTTTCTCTCATAATCTGTGGTTGTGTTCAAGTAAAGCCAGTGTTGTCTTTAAGTGGCTTCATTGCTGATATATATATATATATATATATGTATATATATGTATATATATATATATATGCAGTAAAACACTAGAGATTTGTGTTCTACAGATGCAAGGTAACCACTATGAAAAGAAACGACCGAAGCAGAGCGCTTTCGTGTATTACATCTTGGATGCAGAAATACATAGAGTACAAACATAAAATACACTAGGAAAACGAGAGATCCATGTGTCAACAGTGGGAGGAGGTAATACACGAAAGCGCTCTGTTCCGGTCGTTTTTCATAATGGAAGTCCTTAATAGAGATGTTTTATTAAGGTGGGATGAAACAGAAACAAGAGGACACAAAAAGAAACTTAAAAAGGATAGTTACAGAAGAGATCTGAAAAAGAATAGCTTCCCACACAGAGTGGTGGATATTTGGAACAAATTGAATAAGGAAACAGTGAATGCAAAAACTATACAAGAATTAAAGATCAAACTGGATGCTGAAAGATACAAAAGCGGGTCACTACGAGCATAGCTCTCTTCCCGTAAGATATAACTAGATACACACAGACATACATACGTGTACTCACCTTGGTCTTTGGATCACGTGCTGGACTCGTGATCGACAGCTATTTCCCTCTCGGAAGAGAGCTCAGAGCTCGTATGACCGATCTATGGGTAATGCTATGACCTTGCACACACACACCCAACTCCCCGACCACGAGAGTTGGAGTAACGACTCAGAGCGCAGCAATACTGAAATTATTTCAGCCCTGGGCAGGGTTCGAACCCGGACCGCCGTAGCGACAGTCAGGGACTCTATCAACCGCGCCACTGAGTCGTGTGTGTGTGTGTGTGTGTGTGTGTGTGCACGTACATGTACGCATGCGCGAGCAAGCAAACCTCACCGAACAATATACAATGATGTAATGTGTTACTTATTACTCCCAATTGGAGTTCCCCTTCAAAGGACCGCGGACCGCGTTCCTCCAGAGACCTCCGGAGGACCCCCCCCCCCCAGGGGCCTCGACGGCTTCCAGGAACGTTCCTGTGAAGGAGGCAAGTCTTCTTTCAGCGAACGAGTGAGATTACTGTTGTTGGGAGAAAGGCGTATTGTTGAAGACCCGAGGCTATGGGAGTTGGTGGAATCGAAATGCTGGAGGGGGGGGGGGAGAGAAGGGGGGGAGGGCGGGGAGTAATTCCAGTTCACGTGAGAGAGTGTGTGCGTGTGGGGGGGGGAGTGAGTGTGTGTGTGTGTGTGTGTGTGTGTGTGTGTGTGTGTGTGTGTGTGTGTGTGTGTGTGTGGTTGTGCGCGCGTGTGCGTTCGTGTGTGTTCGTGCGTGCTCAGGCCTGTTTGTGTCAGATTTGCTCTTTAATTGAAATATTGATAGATATATTTGATTGTTTATTCCATTTTATATATTAATCAATTATCGCAGGAATGGTTGAGTGTCGTTTTGAGTTCAATCGTCACCTCATACTCCCCCCCACCATAAGTCTTGCCCCAGAGGCCACCAGTTAAAAGACCCCACGCCTACCCACCAGACCCACCAGAAGGCCATGTACGGAACCCTGAGCCAAAGGGGTGGCAGAGCCGACGTTGAGGCTCTGACGCCGGCACCTTTGCCCTGGGTGCTTCCCACAGGACACCTCGACCTGTGGGTTGGATAGTGGCCCAATCGGAGCCAGTGAACAAAGACCCGAAATAGTCATGTTACTATTGACAGGGTTTTGTTACTATTATACGAGTTTACAGTCGTTAAAAGATCACGGGATTCGTTACTATTATTAGTCTTTCTCACTAGTTGGGCACCAGATTATTTACCAGTATTCGTTACCTTTACTAGTGTTAGTTTTCATTAACAGCATTTCGTTACTTTTATCAGATTACGTTACTTTTACCAGCATTTCGTTACTATCACCAATTTGTTTTTTTCTCCCCAGTAATTCGATAGTTATCAAATTTCGTTACTTTTACCAGTATTTCGTTACTATTACCAAGGATGTTTCTTACCATTACCCACTAAGTATTTCAGCGGCTTTGACCCATCGTTTTTCGCTCATATTTCCGAAATAACCATTCACATCAGTATGATATATTAGCACAGCCTAATTCACACCCGGCCATAATTTTTGACGTTAGAGTGCATTTACAAGTGTATTTAATTACGGCGTTTACTCTTGATATTAAGTGTGTCGTAGCCGACACCCGTGAAGTAAATCGAACAGGTGAAGTCGTGACGTCATCACAAACTACCTCGTGTATCCCAACTTCACTTGTTCGATTTACTTCACGGGTGTCGGCTACGACACACACAATATCAAGAGTAAACACCGTAATTAAATACACTTGTGAATACACTATAACGTCAAAAATCATGGCCGGGTGTGAATTAGGCTGTGCTAATATACCATGCTGATGTGAATGATTATTTCGGAAATATGAGCGAAAAACGATGGGTCAAAGCCGCTGAAATACTTAGTAGGTCTCGTCATTATCACTACATTTCGTTACCCTTCCTATGGTTTCATTACTATTACCAGGGTTTC
Source organism: Oratosquilla oratoria (assembly GCF_046742065.1). Lineage (NCBI taxonomy): Eukaryota > Metazoa > Arthropoda > Malacostraca > Stomatopoda > Squillidae > Oratosquilla > Oratosquilla oratoria. The sequence goes on along the minus strand of NC_134791.1, from coordinate 7,265,850 downwards.
ACTTGGAGAGCACCTTTGCCCTGTGATATCCGCAGAGGGCCTTGTGGCACTCGACCTGTGGATCAGGTAGTTGCCCAATCGAAGTAGGTGAACACAGTGATCCCGATAATTCTCTCGCACACACACACACGGTGACCCGTATATACTTCCTAGTGCACGTGCCTTGTATGTGTATATATGTGATTCACCATGGTCTTGGATCACGTGTTGGACTCTTGATCGACAGCTACTCCCCTCCCGGAAGAGAGCTCATATATGTGTGAATACACACTCTTGAGACAATTCTTTACAATAATTTCGTTCTGACTAGGCTCTCGAAAGGAAGCGGTTTCCATAGCAACGACTAGGAGCATTCATTTGTGAAGGAAAAACAAACAAACGAACGCACAGGTTAGAAGCGGTACTGCTTTCTGGAAACTTCTATGACCTAGGCGGGCTTCATCTAGAAACTAAATAATTTCAGTAACCAGTGGTTCTATCCATCAATGAAATTCTCGCTGGGAAGATGCGCGGAGCCATCGAGATTAGTATGGTCCGTAGGGGTGCCATTTTACTCTGGTCCGTAGGGGTGTCACTAAGGTACGGCCTGGGGCGAGAAGCGAGTCCTTAATTATGCGTTACTAGGGTCCGCAGGGGTGTCCCTAAGGTATTGCCTGGGGCGAGAAGTGAGGAGTTCTTTAACTACACAATCCTCTGGTCCGTAGGGGTGTCTCTAAGTTTACGCAATCTGTCTTTGATACGTGACTCTTGCCCGTAGGGGCGCGAAGGAGAGTAACCAGTCTCCTCTGAATTATACGCTAATCTGGTCCGTAGAGGTTATCACCAAACCATAACCATCAGTCTTCTTTGAGCGAGACGTACCTCTGGTCCGTAGGGGGTGTCACTGAGGTGCAAAAAGCCTGCCACAACAACGAAAAGATTGTAATACAGTATTATTGTATCGAACGGGGCTACTGTATTTCGACCAGAATACATCAATGTATCACAACATATACTACAATAGCATCAGTCCATGTGTTGATTAGGTCCTCGTGGTTACACTCGTGGTGTCCCGTAAGAAGCCTATGGGTCTTGCAGAGGTCTCAAGAGGGCATTGGGATCGTCTGTCTTCGGGGTAGGGGGAGGGGGGAGGTGGGAGGGGGGTGAGAGTAAGAGAGGGGAAAGGAGGGGAAACGGGGAGATGGGTGGTGGACAATGAGAGGGAGAGGGGAAGGGTAAGAGGGTTTGATGGGAAAGGGAAGGGGGAGAGAGAAAAGGAAAATGAGGGGGGAAGGGAAGGGGAGAGTGGGGAAGAGGGAGAAAGGGAGCAGAGGGGAAGGGGAGGGAGAGGGAAGATGAGGGGGAGAGGGAAGGTGAGGGGGAGAGTGGGTTGCATATTGAAGGGGAGGGAGAAGGGGGACAGATTTAAAGGGGAAGGGGAGAGGGAATGTGAGGGGGAGAGGGGGAGAGGGGGAAGATGGGGAGTTACTCCCCCCCCTCCCCCATCTCCAACACGAAACGTCGTCTCATGTTTCATCTCCGCTGTGGAGACCTTATCTCCATCTCTAAATCACATTTCAACTTCCATCCCTCATATACACACAAAAGCGAGTGCGAGAAATACACACACACACACACACACACACACACACACACACACACACACACACACACACACGAACACACACATGCACGCGCTCGCACACATACACATAGACACACATGCACACGCACACATACAAAACACACACACACACACACACACACACGTGCGTGCGCACACATACATACACACACATGCGCGCGCGCACACACATACACACACAGCACAATATACAGTACACACACAAAGACATACACACACATATATACACGCACATACACATATATATATATATACATGTGGTTGAGTGAAATAGAGATAGATAGTTACAAATAGACAGATAAAGAGAAAGTGAGATTGAGGGATTGAAGGTGAGACCAGATTAATTACAGTATGGTCTACATTTTTTCTCCTTCCCCCATACCGCAATCAACCTGTCCCCCTTGCAGCCTTATAAATAATCGAGTCCCCATCTTCCGCAACCTTTGTTTTTTCCAGTCAAGTGGAGGAAAAAAAAGTATATTTCTTCTTCCTAAGGCTTGTTTTCCTTCCTCTCTACGACATCCATGTAACAATTTTTTTCTCTTCTTTTTGCTGAGAGAGAGGGAAAGAGAGAAATTGAAACACACTTCCTCGAGTACTCTCTCTCCTCTCCTTCTTTCCCATCCGCGTAAGAAGAAAATTCGCGTAAAAGAAAATCCGCGTGAAAGAAAATGCGTTCCCTTGATTGTTGTTTCCCTCCCTCTTCTATTTGCCATCCTCGTGGAAAATGAAAAAATCTTTCCATTTCTCCCTGCGCTTTTTTTTCTTTCCCACCAGCGTAAAGAAAGAGAGGAAAGAGAGAAAAGAGAGAAGAATGAAAAGTACCTTGGCTAGTCGTTACCATCAGAAAGAAAACCGCCCAGAAATCCATGTCAATAATTTTGTCGCTAAGCTTTTATCTACTGTCCGCGAAAAAGAAGAAAAATAGAAATAAAAAAGATTAAGAACAATAACAATAATGATAACAATAACAACAATAAAAAGGAAAAGAAAAAAGAAAAAACAACGCGTACAAAATTCGAGTAAAAAGAAATCCGCGTAAAAAACATTTTCCCAGGCGATGATTCACCTCACCTGTCGTCTAAGGTGGGCATGCATGTACACTATACATTGTGGTCCAAATGTCTCGTTACCCCTACAGTAATACAAAATACACGTCCTGGATTAAGTTTATTTAGTGGAAGAACAATAGAACGAAATAAGAACAATAGAACAAAAATGTTCCCATCACAGTATTGCCATCTTCGGAAGAGCTGGTTTGCTGAATCTTTCAGTGACGTCATGAATAATGCACACGTTTATGTGCCCATACAAGCAGCCTGAACCCACGACATGTATTTTGTATTACTGTAATACTTGTACCTCTAGTGGTAAAGGTGACAAGACATTTGGACCACCCTCTCTCACGGTCGACCAAAAAGTGGACAACCACTCCACCTCCCCCGATCCACTTTATACACTTTATCAAACTCGAGGACAATTGACAACCTTGATCGTTTAAGGGGGAGAATATTATGGATCAGTCTTAGAGAACTTTAAGTTTCCTTTTTATCTATATATTTACTTATTTATCTATTTTGGTTATTGCTTATCTTTCAATTTATTTGTTTAACACTTTTTTCATTTGTGCTCATGGTGTGTGTATGTGTATGTGCGTGTGTATGTATGTGATGAAACATGACCATTATTATTAGTGATCATTTATTTATTTCCTAATCTTTACATTAGTAGGATCACATATCCTCAGAATTTGATATACATTTCTTAAATACATATTTTAAAAAATTTCATTTGATATTTCCTTATACATCTAATCAATTCATCCATTAATTCACTAACCAGCACCTCACCTTGCAGCTGGGAAACCATTCTAGGCTTTCTAACGACCCTAAACTAGAAAAAATTGTCTCCTTCTCTCCGACATCACGATTAACTTTCTTCTCTCGCTTCTAAACCCATAAACTCTCGTTAGCTAGAACTTCTTTAACTTGCTTTCCACATCATTTAACCCCCGTTCTATTCATCTTGTGGACACTTAAACGCCTTTGATACTTAGCAAGTGCCATTGTGTGTGCCATGGAGGGTTATGGTGTGCCATGGAAAGTTATAATGTGCCATGGAGGGTTATGGTGTGCCATGAAGGGTTATGGTGTGCCACTGCGTGTCATGGAGAGCTATAAGGTGCCATGGAGGGTTGTGGTGTGCCACTGTGTGCCATGGAGAATTATAACGTGCCATGGAGGGTTATGGTGTGCTATGAAGGGTTATTGTGTCCCATGAAGGGTTATGGTGTGCCATGAAGGGTTATGGTGTGCCATGAAGGGTTATTATGTGCCATGGAGGGTTATGGTGTGCCATGGAGGGTTATGGTGTGCCATGAAGGGTTATGGTGTGCCACTGCGTGTCATGGAGAGCTATAATGTGCCATGGAGGGTTATGGTGTGCCACTGTGTGCCATGGAGAATTATAATGTGCCATGGAGGGTTATGGTGTGCTATGAAGGGTTATTGTGTCCCATGAAGGGTTATGGTGTGCCATGAAGGGTTATGGTGTGCTATGAAGGGTTGCTGTGTGCCATGGAGGGTTATGGTGTGCCATGAAGGGTTATGGTGTGCTATGAAGGGTTGCTGTGTGCCATGGAGGGTTATGGTGTCCCATGAAGGGTTATTGTGTGCCATGGAGGGTTATGATGTGCCATGTAATGTCACGGTGTGCCATAGAGATGAACAAAGAATTCTGTCCGTGCCACTCGCAACTCCCTCCTGAGGGAGGTGCGGGTGGCACAGGGGTAAAGGGAAAGGGACTCCCGGTATGGAAGGGCATTGACGCTATCCACCACACCCATCACCAGCACCTCCTCTTCCTCTTTCCTCCTCCCCCTCTTCATCTTCCTCCTCCTCCTCCTCCTCCTCCTCCTCTTCATCTTCCTCCCACACCTCATAAACATGAACTGAGCAGCGAAACCATCTCCCTAGCAAACTAGATTACCTCCATATTCTGGTTCCCCCTCCACTCCATTCCTCCTCCATCTCTCCCCCTCCCTCCCCTGATACCCTTCGTGTCCGTATGTGTCCTGTTGTGTCCTCTGGGGTCATTCAATTAGGTCATTAAGCCACACGCTGATGTGATTTGAGCCCTGGTATTGCATGTGTATAAGCCTCTTGTTGTCATTGTCCTTGTCTCTTCCCCCCTGGCGGTTAGGAAGCTTCAGTTGTTGTTGTTGTTGTTGTTGTTGTTGTTGTTGCTGCTGCTGTTATTGCTGTTGTTCTCCTTCTTCTTCATCTCTTTCCTCTTCTCCTTCTTCTTCATCTCTTTCCTCTTCTCCTTCTTCTTCATCTCTTTCCTCTTCTCCTTCTTCTTCATCTCTTTCTCTTTCTTCTTCATCATCCTCTCCTTCTTCTTCTTCATCTCCTTCTCCTTATTCTTCTTACAAAGGAACAGCATACCGACAGGAGACCTTTTGGTCCATAACTAGGTCTGATGCTAAGAACAAATAGTTAAATGATGAATGAACAAACGAAGCAAACATTGGGCAGGCATTACAGTATTTTGCTTAGGTGTATATCTAAATGAATCTTAAATCTTCGAACCGTGGTGCATCGCACTGCCTCTGCAGGAAGTTTATTCCATTCATTGACTACGCTGTTGGCGAAGTTGTTTCTATCCACTTCCAAATTGAACCCATGTCCTGACAGTTTGAGACCGTCGATTTTCGTCTAATTCGTATTTAGTGTGAACATTTCATCACTTGATGTTGTCAGACACCCCTGAGTCTACGTATTTTAAGAGAAAGTAAATTCAAATGTTTTGGAATGTACTTTTTCCAATCTGTTAGTATTTAATGAGATTCGGCGACCATCCAGACACAACATATTCCAAATGTGGACGGGCTAATGATCCTGATAATTGGTTAATGACAGATGGATTTTTTAAATCAAAAGATCATGCAATCAGTCTTAGAATCATATTTGGTTTCTGAGGCAGAAATATACTGCTTAAATGATTTGAAATTGTTACTTATAATTACATCATGATTATTTTCACTATCTAGTTTTGGTAACGTGTTTCCGAATAACTTGTAGATTTCTTTGGTGCTACTTTTACCAATGTGCACAACTTAACATTTACTTGGGTTCAATTTCATTAGCTGCTTTTCAGAACATTGCTGTAGTTTATAAAAATCTTCTTAAATATCAATTTGATTCTAGTGATAATTTGCTGTTCAATAGACCTTTGTATCGTCAGCAAATTTAGAATCAGTAGATTTTAGTCCATCCTCTATATCGTTTATATATACTTTGAATAGAAGTGGCCCAAGAACGGAACCCTGAGGAACTCCACTCGTAACATTTTTCCAGCTAGAAGTTTTGCCATTCGAGACAACTCGCTGTTGACTATTGTTAAACCAATTACTAATCCAAATTAACAGGCTAACTCTTATTCCGTGTGAAGCGAGTTTACTAAGTAGTCTTTTGTGTGGGACGGTATCAAAAGCTTTTTCAAAGTCCAAATACATTAAATCTACATCTTTTCTTTTGTCATAATTCGAGATGACTTTGTTGTAAAATTCGAGTAGGTTAGTCACGCAAGAACGTTTCCGTCTGAATCCATGGTGGCTGTCATCAGTTATTTTGTAAGTGATGTTCAATGCCATTTGTTTTTCTTCTTCTTTCCCCCTCTTATTTCTCTTCTCTTCTTTTTCCTCTTCTTTTTGTCCTTTTTTCGTTTTTTGTCCTCTTTTCTTCTCCTTCTTCTTCTTCTTCTTCTTCTTCGGTTATTGGGATGATTTGGTCTCTTGGCGAGGGTGTCTGCCGCTTTGCTTCGGCTATCCCCCTAATAATGGGGAAATTCGGGCCTTTGTATAAACAGTATTACTCTTTCGAAAGGCTTTGGGAGAGTTATGTACATACGATTTCCTCTCTTTGTAGATGTGTACATGGATATTACGAGTACGTGTGCACATGGGTGTACATGAGTATGTTTCCGTATGAATATAAGAACGATATCATTGTTTGTGTATGCATACTATGCATAGACATATCATGAAAGCATGTATGCAAAGATGAACCACACACACACACACACACAAGAGTCTACATCTCTTGAGAAGAGTCAAATACATAAAGAACACAACGGAGGTAAAGAAGAGAAAGATTCTGTCTATATCTCTTTCCCCCCGCTCTCTTTCTCTCACTCCCTCTCAACCTCTCTCTATCTCTCTCTCGCTCGCCCCTCCCCCCTCTCCCTCTCTTTCCTTTTTTTTTTCTTTCTTTTTTGTAATTTAGAATAAGACTTCTAATGCAATCACTTGGGATGACAGAGCAATGAACTGGAAGACAGTCGGTCCAGAAAATCCGAAGGGTTTTCTCCCTTTTCTTGAGACTTTTTACCAAATAAGGAAGGTAACGAGTCTGAGAATCGAGGTACTTTCCGGAGACTCGGAAAAAAAAAAAAAAATCCACTTTACATATTCTAATATGGCTGCCGCCAGTCGATTTTAATCAGCTGATGCCAGGACCTTATACAGAAGAGGATTCTATACCAGTCTTAATATGAGAAGTATTGGCTCTATAATTCTTATGCACACTACCCTTGGGGCGTCGTGACACCCATACGGACCGGCGTCACCCAGCATTCTTGTATTATCATTGTAGACTAATAGTGTCCCCCAAGGATAGAATCGCTGGTTATCGCTGACAGACTCCTGGAATCCGTATTGGCCTCTCGTGCGTGACAAGGGCCGTAGAAAACGGCCTCGTTACGGTGTTGGCATTTGGAGTTTGACTTTCTACAACGCGAACACAAATCACCCCCGTCTCTCCCCCTCTCTCAATCTGTTTCTCTCCCCCAATTCTCTCTTTCTCTCTCTCACTCCGTCTCTCCCCCCCCCCAATTCTCTCTCTCTCTCGGTCTCTCCACCCCCTTTCTTTCTATCTCTCTCTCCTGTCTCTCACTCTCTTCTCTTCCCTCTCTCTCACTCTGTCTCTCTCCCCAATTCTCTCTCTCTCTCTCTCTCTCTTTTTCGGTCTCTCTCCCCCCTTTCTTTCTCTGTCTCTCCCTCTTTCTTTCTCTCCTCTCTTCCTCACTCTGTATCTCTCTCCCAATTCTCTCTATCTTTCTCGGTCTCTCTCCCCCCTTTCACTCTCTCTCTCTCTCTCTCCCAATTCTCTCTATCTCTCTTTTTCTCGGTCTCTCCCCTCCCTTTCTTTCTCTCTCTCTCCCTCCCTTTCTCTCTCACTCTCTCCTCTGTCTTCCCTTCTCTCTCGCTCCCTCCCTCTCCCTCCCTCCCTCCTCTCTCTCTTTCATTCTTTTAATAAGCGTCCATTGTTAACATGACTCTTTACGGATTTTTATAGTCCGAAGAGTAGGAAATAATGACCGAGAAAAAAAGCTCAATAGAATTTTTTTTTCTTTTTTTCTTTTTTCTTTCTTTCCCTCTCTCTCTCTCTCTCTCTCTCTCTCTCTCTCTCTCTCTCTCTCTCTCTCTCTCTCTTGTCCGTGACTTCTTTGCTCCACAATATTTCCCCCAACGGAGCAACTTTTTGTTCTCCGAAAAAGAACGAAAACTTTTGTCTTCGCAAATGTCCCGCTAGATGCGGCTCGTGTCAGTCGATTGTTGTTGTTTTTTTTTTCTTTCTTTTTTCTTTTCTTTTTTTATTCAAAATGCATGACAGGCCACTCGATTACAAAAAAATAAACAAGGTTATAACGAGACGCGAACACATACACACAGGTAGATGCCATACGCACATACGTACACGCGCACGCACACAGGTGCATGACATAAGCACACGTACACACACACACGCACACACACACACGTGAGATATACATGGACACAAACAAACATATACACAAACATGAATAGACACACACATAAACATACATAGACACACACACACACATATACACACATAGACATACATAAACACACACACACAGACATACATACACACACACACACACATAGACACACACACACACACACATAGACACACACACACACACACGTACGCACATACAAAACATACACACACATAACTATATAATCTATATATATTCACTGCACAGCCCAAGAGAAGCTGCTTGTATTTCTTAGAGCGCTGATGAATATGATTTGAATTTATTGCTTTGTGCATAGCGGCGATCTGCATGGCAAGGCTTGGTCGTCGTAGTCGTCGTCGTCATGCAAGAGAGCAGACGGACCAGGCACAGACTCCGAAATGACCTCATTTAGAGCTTTGCGGTTTAAGGTCAATGACCTCGTTTGAGGTCATCGGACAAGTTTGACACGGGCCAAAGAAGATTTTCCTTTTTTGGGGGGTGGGGGGAGGGGGCATTTCTGTGATTTTTTATTTTAAAATTCTTTTATATTTTTATATTTTTCAGTATGTTTTTTTTTTTTGTGGGGACATTGTGTACCCATTGGACATAGTCTTTTATATAAAGTCAATACGGTAACTTGGTTAGAGTGTTTATGTATTCACATCTTCAATACGGATACATATTTTGTGGCTTGTTCTTGCTGAAGTCGGGTTGTACTCTTCCCCGATGGGATAGAAAGGGCCTGAATGGAATCACCAATTTCTAAACACGAAGGACATTCGACTGTATGCACCATGTGGCGTGGTTGGTAGAGTTCCATGGCTGCCACAACGGAAGTCCGGGTTCGAATCCCGACTAGGGTTGAAATAATTTCAGTATCGCTGCGCTGCGGGCGGGGAGTTGTGTGTGTGTGTGTGTGTGTGTGTGTGTGTGTGTGTGTGTGTGTGTAATGTCACAGCACTACGCATAGATCGGTCATATACGATCTCTGAGCTCTCTTCCGGGAGGGAAATAGATGTCGATCACGAGTCCAACATGTGACCCGAAGACCATGGTGAAACGTAAGAAAGGGAGGGAGGAGGGGGGGGATTTTTTTTTTATCTTAGGGGAAGGGTTTTTTTTTTTTATCTTAGGGGAAGAGGGGAAACTGGGCGGACCAGAATCCCACCCCACCCCGGTAGGCTGGATTTCGATCTCCCACTGTCCCCGGTGACTGAATTATTATTTTAGCCAGAATAAAAACCATAAAGTACGTCGCGGGTTTCAGAAGACTTCAGGCTACAGATTTCAGGACGCTTCTCTGAGGGTTTCTTTCAAGTTAACGGGATTAGCGTGGATCAGGTTTAAGCTACCATGACGTCAGCAAAGACAGGTTAACTACCACTGACACAGCTCTCTCTCTCTCTCTTTCTCTCTTCCTTTGCGTGTGTGTGTGTGTGTATGCTTGTGTGTTTGTGTGCGTTGTTTATGTGTGTGTGTGTCTGCCCGCACGCGTATGTGTGTGTCTGAGCGCGCGTGTGTGTGTATATGTGTATGTATGCGTTGTTTATGTGTGTGTGTCTGCGCGCATGCGTGTGTGTGCATCAGTGTGTGTCTATCAGTCACTCTCCCTCTCCTTCTCTCTCCTCTTCCTCTCTCTCTCTCTCTCTCTCTCTCTCTCTCTCTCTCTCTCTCTCTCTCTCTCTCTCTCTCTCTCCCTCCCTTTGCGCGTGTGTATGTTTGTGTATGTATATGTGTGTGTGTTTGAATGCATATGTGTATGTATGCGTTATCTGTGTGTGTGTGTCTGCGCGCACGCATGTGTATGTTTATGTGCGTCTGAGCGCGCGCGTGTGTGTTTATGTGTGTGTGTGTGTGTGTGTGTGTGTGTGTGCGCGTGTGTGTGTGCGCGTGTGTGTGTGCGCGTGTGCACGTGTGTGTGGATCAGTGCGTGTCTGTCACTCTCCTTCCCCTTCCTCTCTCTCTCTCTCTCTCTCTCTCTCTCTCTCTCTCCATAGATCTTGCCTTTTGTAATGTATCTTCGTATATACATTTTCGTCACCCTCGATATCATCTCCTGATTATTCATCTTTCTCTTTATTTCCATCTTCTGCGTCTTCTACACCTTCCTCTATTCTTCTCTCTATGCTCTCTTTTTATTTTTGTTTCTCTACTTTATCATCTTCTCTTATTTCTCTTCTTCCGTCTCTTCTTCCACATCTTCCTCCTTCTGTATTTCCTCTTTTTCTTCTCTCTCCTCTTCCTTCTCTTTATTTTCACCGTCCTCCTCTTCTCCTCTTATTTCATCTTACTCTCTTTCATCTTTTCCCTATCTTTCTCCTGCTCTGTCTCGCCTCTCTCTTTCTCTCTCTCTCTCTCTCCTCCTCCTCTGGCTCTTCCCTTTCGCCCTCCAGCTCCTCTTCCCCCTCCTCATTCACCCACCTCCTTCCACTCCCTCCTCCTCCTCCTCCTCCTCCACCTCCCCTTCCTACTAATCCATCTCCGCCATTTCCCCTCTTTTCCTCTCCGTCCCTCCCCCTCCACCTCCTCCTCCCTACCACGTCCTCCTAATTATTGTTTTTCCTTTTCCTTATCCTTCTCCATCTTTTTCATCTTCTCCCTACCCTTCTCCCCCTCCTCGTCCTCCTCCTACCCCTCCCCTCCCTACCTCCTCTCCTCCCTCTCTCCTCCCTACCTACCTCCTTCCCCCTCCTCCTCCTCCCCTACCTCCTTCCCCCTCCTCCTCCTTTCCCACCTCTCTTTCCTTTTCATTTTCCTTCTCCCTCAGTTTTCATCTTCTCACGATCCTTTTCCGTCTCCTCCTCGTCCTCCTCCTATCCCCAACTCCCTATCCTCCTCCCCCTCCCCTCCCTCCTTCTCTCCTCCCTCTCAAACATCTTCTCCCAATCCTGCTCCCTTTCGTCGTCATCCTCCCTCGCCTTTTCTCTCCTTCTCCTCCTCCTCCTCCCTCCTTTTTTCCTCTCCCTTCCACATCTTCTCCCTTTCGTTGTCATCCTCCCCCGCCTTCTCCCTCCTCCTCTTCCTCCTCCTCCTCCTCCTCAGAGGGCGTCTTCTCGTTAGTTCTTCTTGCACGTTCCCCACATCTCCATATCCCAATTACACAGTGTATATCCTACCACACTTTTGCCTCTCCATTATTCTTATCCTCCATTCCTTCCACATTATTTTCTGTTTCTACCTTTTCTTTCGTTTCCTCAAGTTTACTTTGCCGTTGTTCTGTTTTTCTTCTTCTCTCTCTCTCTCTCTCTTTTTTTTTTGTCCTCGTACGTTCTCTCTCTCTCTCTCTTTTTTTTTTTTTTTTTTTTTTTTTTGTCTTCGTACACTTCTTCCAATCCTCCCCTTTCCACCGTCCATTTCTTGTTCAATCTCGGCTACTTCTTACGACGAGGCCGAGAGCGGAGCCATATCGGCGTGTATGCATGCATACATACATTGGCTATGCAAATTTGCCCTTCAAAGTCTCACTTATGAAGAAACACGAAAGACATTCTCTCTCTTTCCCTCTCTTCCCTTCTTTCCGTCCTTCCCTTTCTCCTTTCTTCTTCTTCCCTTTCTCCCTTCTCCTTTCGTCTTCCCTTCTTTCCTTTTTTCCCCTTCTTTCTTCTTCCCTTTCTCCCTTCTTCTTTCCCTCCTTCTTCTTTCTTCTTCCCTTCCTTCTTCTTTTCGTTCTTCCCCTTCTCCTTCCCTTTTTCCTTCTTTCCCTCCTTCCCCTTCCACATTCTTCTTCTCTTCCTTCTTCTTTCCGTCCTTCCCTTTCTCCTTTCTTGTCCCCTTTCTCCCTTCTTCTTTCCCTTCTCCTTCCCTTTCTTTTCCCTTCCTACCTTCTTCTTTCCCTCCTTTTCCTTTTCCTTCCGTCTTCCCTTCCTCCCTTCTTCTTTCACTCATTTTCCTTTTCCTTCCGTCTACCCTTCCTCCCTTCTTCTTTCCCTCCTTTTCCTTCTTCCGTCTTCCCGTCCTCCCTTCTTCTTTCCCTCATTTTCCTTCTCCTTTCGTCTTCCCTTCCTCCCTTCTTCTTTCCCTCCTTCTCCTTCCCTTTTGTCTTCCTTTCCTCCCTTCTTCTTTCCCTCCTCCTCCTTCTCTTTCTTCTTCCCTTCCTCCCTTCTTCTTTCTCCTACTTCTCCTTCCCTTTCTTCTTCCCTTCCTCCCTTGTTCTTTCCCCTCCTTCTCCTTCTCTTTCTTCTTCCCTTCCTCCCTTCTTCTTTCCCCTCCTTCTCCTCCTTTCTTCCTGCCATCGCTCCCCTACGTTTCTCCCTCTATCTCTATCTCCATCATTCACTCATTCTTGTCTTTTCTTCCGTTCTGTGTATGTGTGTGTGTCTGTATTTATTTGTGTGTAATTAATATATTATAATATATTAGTATAATTATGTATAATATTATCACACATATTTTTCATATCATAATGAATTAGTATATAACCATATTAATATACAGGCTTGAAGCTGAGCTCATGGTGCCCCGTCTATATCTCCATCAAACATTTAATCGTTAGTATTTCATCTTTCATAATTTTCTTTTAAATGTCTACGCTATTTTATTGTGCCCTGCACTAGCGTTTCTGCCTCTTCATACACACGCACACATACACACACACACACACACACACACACACACACACACACACACACACACACACACACAACACACACACTTGCATAGAGCCGTCCGTCGGTGATCGACAACAGTGCTCCGGTGAGGTGTGCTGTGATGATTGAAGTTGGGTGGTGATGCTGAGATCTTTGTCGCTGGTGCTAGCGGAGGCGACCGTGGAACCCAATTTTTTTGGCCCACGTATCCTTCCACACTCCGGCGGAGTCAGATGTGGATCAGGTGGATAAATTCTATTGTTGAGCTGATGTCTTTTGGCCCCGCCAGTTTTCTCGTGTTTGGTTGTGAGCAAACTCGAGACATTTGACCCCTTTTGAGCACCTTGTATGCCATGGAACGCGATCAAAGGCGATGGTGTCAAAGAGCTGTTGGTGCCATGTTACACTCCTTGAGTGTGGTTTATAACCGATCTTTATAGATTTTATTTTTCTGGCCTATCTGCATTGCGACGCGCGTCAGGTAGTTGCCCGTGGAGAATTTGTCGGGGAAGGCGGTTCTCAGTCATGCGAATGACGGAACCCACCCATTGTAGGTCTCGCTTTGCTAGCAGTGCTTTCAGTGCTCGAGATTTGTGCTGCATGTTGCAGGACTTCAGCGTGTGGTACTTTGTCTTACTGGTTAGGCCCAGGATGTGGATGGCCTTCAGAGCTCTTATGTGACGTCTGTAGCTGGGTGGAGATGCAGACACCTCTGAAGACCAGTGGTTCTCAACCTTTTCTGGCTTGAGGCACCTTTGCCAAGCCTCTCAGAAGCCCCCGGCACCCTTATTAGAAAATCTAAATTCCAGTTTGTCAGTATTTTGTTGATTCAACATCAGTGTAACAAAATTTCGTCCCTGGATAATATGAAAATACTCATCTTTACACTGATGCTGGTTTAATGAACAAAAATGGCTGACAGATTCGGTAATACGAAAATTATTTTTGCCCTCAATTTTGGCGGCGCCCTCTGTTGATCTCACGGCACTCTCTGGTGCCGCGGCACACCGGTTGGGAATCGTTGCTGTGGACGGATATTTTGACTTAAGTTCGAAGATTTCCGTTCTCAAATACCGTTCATCGTCTACGTTATGTTTTGGTGTTATTATGTTGCCGGGGTAGGTGACCTGTTTCACTTGCTTAAGCTGTACACCACAGGTTTGAAAAACAACAAGGGGTCGGGTCTGGGGCTGTTCTGTGTTGTATAAATATCTGTCTTCTTTGTGTTAACATGTAGACGCATGGATTGGTAAACTGTAGAAACCATTGAGATAGTGTGTTGTAGGGTTTCTGCGGAGTGAGACAGTAGGGCACAGTCGTATTAAAGAGGTTAAAGGGGTTCCCATACAAACGGTATTGTGTCTACATTCCGTCATCATTGTACATGTTGTGGCTACGGGTTGTGACACTTGTGAGAAACAGGTTGAATATCACAGGTGCTAAGGTACAACCTTGCTGAGCACCCACTTCAGCAGAGAAGGGCTCTGATTTTTACCCTCCCATTCATTCCCTCATGGAAGCATTTGAGAATGTTGAAGAAAAGTTTTGGAAGGGTATCAGACTTATGGAAGACATTCCAGAGAACTTTCCTGTTTCCTGTGTCAAATGCCTTTGTTAGGTCCATGAAGGCCAGTTATAGTTCACGGTTCTGTTTGTGGGATTTCTCTTGAATTTGGCGTCTGGAGAATATCGTGTCTGTGGTGCCTCTGTCTCTTTTGAAGCAACATTGGGTCACACACACACACACACACACACACACACACACACACACACACACACACATATACATTGTAAAGTTTAGCATCTGGCGCTCTCTTGTTGGAAGACCCGACATCACCCCGGGTTCACGACATGAAAGCTTTCATTTATACTGCAAGACATTACTATTGCCCTTGAGCAAGGGGGATAAGTGTGTGTCATAGATCTCGGAATTACTTATTGGTCGGAATATACATACACACATATATACAGACGCACATACATGCATACAGACAGACAAATAGACACATACACATAAAGACAAACGTATACATACATACAGGCATGTACATACATACATTTGCATCACTAAGGGTGAGGGACGGCTATTATGAGCTTGTCCCTACGTCGATATAAAACTTTTTTTTTTTCGTTCTTGTTTTTCAGCCGCAGACCAGCAGCTTCCAGCTGTTCATCACCACTTGGGTTGGTGTTGGGATTTGAAGAATGTGAGATTAGATGGCTTTTGTTGTTCAAGTTCGTAATGAATTCTTCCGGTTTTTTTTTTTTTCTCCAAAATTCCTTAACTAAATGTTGTGGCTTGAGGAGAAATCGTGTGTGTTCTTGACGAAAAAAAAAAAAAAAAAAATTAAACGCCTTTTCTTTGCGGTTTTCTTCTTACGCGGTTTTCTTTCTTGCGCGGTTTTCCGCGGTTTTCAATTTTTACGCGGTTTCCTTTCTTACATTTTTTTTATTTGGTTGTTCATCTTTATTTATTTATTTATTTTGCCCGTTGTGTCATTTCTTCGTTTCAGGGTAATATTTGCTCGACTGTATACATATTCAAAGAAACGAACAATTATTCGGACGATGCAGAGTGCTCTTGCAATCATACAAATTCGAACACAAACTCGAACACAAACACTATGTAATCAAACAAATAAACGATACTAAGACAAACTTGAGGCAATGCTCGAGGTAACCAGATCACAGAAACACACACACACACACACACACACACACACACACACACACACACACACACACACACACACACATTCGAGGGATTGCTGCTCCAGGAACCTCCTCAAGAGGGAGAACATCGAACTGGAGGAGGACCTGGACCAGGAGGTTCTTCCGAAGTAAGAAAGCCTTCCGAAGTAGGACCAACCGAAATAGGACCTTCCGAAGTAGGATGTTCCGAAGTAAGACCTCTTCGAGGAGGTCGAGGAGGACGTACCAAGAGAGATCTCGAGGTGGTAGGACCACCCGAAGTAGGACCTCCCGAAGTAGAAGGACTTTCCGAAGTAAGACCTCTTCGAGGAGGTCGAGGAGGACGTATCAGAATAGATCTCTCGAGGTAGTAGGACCTCTGGAAGTAGGACCTCCCGAAGTAGGACCTCCCGAAGTAGAAGGACTTTCCGAAGTAAGACCTCTTCGAGGAGGTCGAAGAGGACGTCCCAAAAGAGATCTCTCGAGGTAGTAGGACCTCTGGAAGTAGGACCTCCCGAAGTAGGACCTCCCGAAGTAGAAGGACCTTCCGAAGTAAGAAGACCTCCCCGAGGAGGACGTCTCAAAAGGGATCTCTCGAAGTGGTAGGACCTCTGGAAGTATGAGGACCACCCGAAGTAGGACGTCTATGGACACTGTAAACCTCTCCACCGTGAGGCCTGGAACGCCCCTACGCCCTCAAATACAAACCCTCTCGCGACCCCCACGCCCCCCCCCCCCCCCAAAAAAAAAAAAAAAAAAAAAAAAAAAAAAAAAAAGGCTAGAGCCTTCAACACTAGTCAAATTCTCCCGGGCGGCATTAGATGCCTGACGCACGGTGATGCATCACAATACTCGCGTTATATAATATAAAGTTACAGCTGTATTGCTCGTTCTATTTCACCCTGAATATTAATAACCACAGAAAATATGATTGAGCCAGTTCACAGAATATAGGGGTCACTCAGGTACAACTACAAAATAAATATCAAGACGCCGATGCCAGTATTCTCATTTACCCATTAGCTCTTCATGACGCCTACGGAGGCCCCATCGTATAGTAGGGGTCATGACCCCTAATGACCCTTTTCCTGGGGGTCACGGAGGGTCTAACTGTATGTTACATTCAGCCACACAGACCTGCATATTTATTTGCTTGCATCAGAAAAGCAAACACATCCTTCTCATTGAAATGCACAGTTAAATAAAAAATTTTTTAATAAACGTTGATAAACAATAATGAAAAATATTGCACTCTGCTGTGATTAATCTGTTGAATTTTAAGCTAATGTATCAGCAATATAAAAAATTGGTACGCGTTCAGTAGGCTTATAAAGGTGGGGGTCATTGTATGTTACTACTGAGTGGGGTCACGTGACTGAAAAGTTTGGGGAAACACTGGGTTAGTGGGTAGACGAGTAGCACTGTAGCCAACAATGGGGGGAAGGGGTCCATAGTCCCCCTCCCCCCCTCGGGGGGGGATTCGGGCGTGGGGCAGGTTGGGATGAAATCACTAATGCACCTCCATTACGTCATACACAGGTGAATTGATGCGTGTGGTTTGATGGTCAGCGAGCGTTTAATGACCCATTTGCCTTCAAAACACGGGAGCACTAATGACGCAAGAGTGAACTGCATTTGGAGAACGCATGTGGACAGTGACCAATGTAGGTGATCACTCAATTGTGCGCGTTTGATGTCAGGGTGAGGGGGTAGAGGGGAGTGGAGAAGGGTCTGCCTGGATTTCGTAACTGTTATGCATGTATATACATATACATACATACATATATATATATATATATATATATATATATATATATATATATATATATATATATATTAGTATAAATGGGCAGTAAGTTTTCTTGTAGACATGTTCGATTGAAGACCAGAGCTAATTCAATATCCACTATCTTCTTAGTGATTTTCTCAAATTTTCTAATCGTTTCTAACCAAACGATTAGAAAAAATTGAGAAAATCACTAAGAAGATAGTGGATATTGAATATATATATATATATATATATATATATATATATGTATATATATATATACATATATATTTATATATACAATACTGAATGGGTCCCAGTGAGCAGATTTACATTTATCAACAACAATTCACTTTAATTCTAAGCAATCAACATTGAGAAACTCGAGGAGGCATATATATATATATATATATATATATATATATATATAGAGAGAGAGAGAGAGAGAGAGAGAGAGAGAGAGGTGAAAAGGGAAAGCCACGGGTCTGGATCTGATTCTGGGGTTTTATTCCTGACCGGTTTCGCTCTTATGGAGACGTAAAACCACTTCATCTTCTAGTTCTTGTTTATTATAGAATGTTGGACATGATTCAGGGAACCAGATGCCAACCCTTCAGGGCTGCACCTCCAGATGGCAAAAACAAGCACACTGAGACTACTATGATGACGTCACCTAAGCTGAATATCATATGACGTCACCTAAGCTGAATTATATCATCACACTAGGTCATCATATTAAGGTATTCAAATGTGTCAAGGGCTTTAATAAGGGTAATGGAAGCAAGGTCATCATGTTAAGACAGCAGGTCAGGATTAGTAGTAATGGGTTTAGATTGGATAAATTTAGGTTTAAGAAGGCCAAATTGTTACTCTATCAATCACTCTCTGTCTCTCTCGCCAAAGACATCTTCCTCTCTCTCTCTCTCTCTCTCTCTCTCTCTCTCTCTCTCTCTCTCGCCTAAGACATCTTCCTCTCTCTCTCCCCCTCCCCCCCTCTCTCTCTTTATCTCTCTCTCTCGGTTGGCCAAGACATCTTTCTTTCTCTCTCTCTCGCCTTCTCCCTTTCTCTCTCTCCTCTCTCTCTCTCGCTTTCTCTCTCGGCTGGCCAAAGACTTCTCCCTTTCTCCATCACTCTCTTTCTCCCTCTCGTCCCCTCCATCTTTCTTTCTGTAATCCAATATTTTGTCTCCACCTTCACTTGAATCAAAACTCTTTCATTCTTCTCTCTTTACTCTTCGTCCTCTCTCTCTCTTCTTTGTTCTCTCTCTCTCTCTCTCCTTTGTTCTCTCTGTTCATTGTTCTCCTTCTCTGAACCGGCTCCTTCATTGTTCTTCTTGTTTATTCTCTACCTTTCGTAAGTCTTAATCTTCTTGTAATCTAAGTTAACTTTTAATCCCCTTCTGGGCTTAACCCCTTCTGGGTTAAATCTATTGTTAAACCCAATTCCGTTTATTCGTTCAGTTTTTCTAGTTTTTGTTAACTGTTTTAGAAATGACTCGATTATTTGTATTAAATGATCATGATATTTTATGGTAATACATTCCACTAAACTAAAACGAAAATTAAAACTAAAATACAGTAGAATACAATAAAAACAAAATACAAATAAATCAAGATAAATCACCAGACAAAAATGTAAATGAAAAATAAATGAAGATAAAGTTGAAAAATATACAAAAAAAAAAAAAAAATACAAATAGATAATTAAATAGGTTCAGCCAAATCATCTGCCAAAAATATATTTAAATAAAATCAACAAAGATAAAAAAAGTTAAAGATGAAAATCGATAAAACAAAGAAATTTGATTCAAATTAACATTGAATGTTAACAATATACCAATACACTTTTTCCCCCTTAATATGAGGTTGACCCATCAAATCACTCTTCTAATCTCAATGATGATAATATAATAGTAATGATGATATAATAATAATAGGGTAATAGTAATAATGATATTATAATAGTAATAATGATAGTAATAATAATAAATAACATACACCAAAGGCTTTTTCCCCCTAACAAGGGAGGTAGCCAAAAAAAACAAATGCATAAAAACCACTTCCACCCATTCCATTCCCACATACTCCACTCCCATCCACCCCCTTCCCTCCCTCTTTTCTTGGCTCCTCCTGGATGACGGGTCATCCCTGCATCTTGTCCACCGCCCTTGGTCAAAAGCAGTGTCGCAAGACCCAGCACATCC
>NC_134791.1:7186152-7241152 GCF_046742065.1 Oratosquilla oratoria | reverse complement strand
CTCCTTTCATCCTCGGAAGGGGATCCTACCGTGGCCCTGGATCTCATTCTCGGAAGGCAATCCTATCATAGTACAGGATCCTCTTCATCCTCGGAAGGGGATCCTACCGTGGTACAGGATCCTCCTTTCATCCTCGGAAGGGGATCCTACCGTGGCCCCGGATCTCTTTAATTCTCGGAAAGGAATCCTACCATGGTACCGACTCCCCTTCATCCTCGGAAGGGGATGCTACTGTGGTACAGGATCCTCCTTTCATCCTCGGAAGGGGATCCTACCGTGGCCCTGGATCTCATTCTCGGAAGGCAATCCTATCATAGTACAGGATCCTCTTCATCCTCGGAAGGGGATCCTACCGTGGTACAGGATCCTCCTTTCATTCTCGGAAGGGGATCCTACCGTGGCCCCGGATCTCTTTAACTCTCGGAAAGGAATCCTACCATGGTACCGACTCCCCTTCATCCTCGGAAGGGGATGCTACTGTGGCACAGGATCCTCCTTTCATCCTCGGAAGGGGATCCTACTTCTTGCACCGGATCTCTTTCATCCTTGGAAGGGTATCCTACCATGGTACAGGATCCCCTTCATCCTCCGAAGGATATCCTATTGTGGTATCGAATCCTGCATCCTCTGAAGGGGAATCCTCCGATGGCACCCGTCGAAGGCCTTCGGGACACATCGGCGACAGCTGCTTTCGTTGGCGACGAAGAGAGAGTCTTGTCGAAGGTTCTGGCGACAGAGTCGGAAACTCGCGAACCAGATGTACCAGCTGTTTAAAGGCGATGTACTGCAAAGCTAAGAGTCTTCCAACCAGCTGCTGCTCAGCTGTTTCAAGTACTCCCCCACCCACCCCTCCCGCACCCTCCCACCACCCACAGCCATTTCGGACGTGTTGAAAGGATTCTTTACACGTAGGGAAGTGCATGTAGGATAGCACGTGAATTTCACGTGCTTTGGGAGGAGACACCACGTGGGGGGCAACACGTAGGGGCGTGCACGTAGTCCACCTCGTGAATTCCACGTGATCTGGGAGGGCTTACCACGTGGGGAGAATCACGTAGGGACGTGCATGTAGGATAGCACGTGAATTTCACGTGCTTTGGGAGGAGACGCCACGTGGGGAGCAACACGTAGGGACGTGCACGTAGTCCACCACGTGAATTCCACGTGATCTGGGAGGGCTTACCACGTGAGGAGCATCACGTAGGGACTTGCACGTAGTCTACCACGTGAATTCCACGTGATCTGGGAGGGCTTACCACGTGGGAAAGAACACGTGGGGACGTGCACATAGTGTTACGTGAATGTCACGTGATTTGGTAGTCATGTTACCCTGTGAATATCACGTAGGTTGCACGTAGGCCACCACGTTAATGTCACGTAATTCAGGAGCTGTTTTACATGGGAACATACACGTGATATAACCTGCTTCAGTATGTAATACCACGTGAATTCCACGTGTTTTGGGAGTCACGTCTCCACGTGACGTAAATGGCTTCGTAACCTTACGTAGAAGAAAGCGAGGTCATTTCCTAGGTCGAGGTTGGAGGTTATGTGTTTACATCTGCTTCCACTTCTAAGTAATACAGCCCAGGAAGTTGCGGGAAGGTCGTATCCCAATGTCGCAAACTTACGATGTAAACAAACACACCACGACCTTGAAGGTAATCGTATCGCAAAATTACGACCTAAAAGCTTATGTCGCAGACTTACGATGTAAACAAATTCTTCACGAACTCAAAGGCAATCGTATCGTAAAATTACGACCTAAAAGCTTATGTCGCAGACTTACGATGTAAAGAAATTCTTTACGACCACGGAGGCAATGACATCGTAAAATTACAACCTAAGAATTTATGTCGCAGACTTACGATGTAAACAAATTCTTTACGACCTCGGAGGTAATCACATCGTAAAATTACGACCAAAATGCTTATGTCGCAGACTTACGATGTAAACAAATTCTTTTCGACATCGGAGGCAATCACATTGTAAAATTACGACCAAAAGCATATTACAACCTAATTTAAGCTTCGTTTTTAGCAGTTAAACCCTATTACACTTATGCTTAAATCTAAACGGATTGTAATCACATCAAGTATGATTACATCAAAATCTGAGGCTTATGGTAAACATTATTCCTCCTAGATTAACGTTTATTAATTAATTAGCTAGTCAATTGTAGGTACTAGACTGCTGAGGTATGTATAATTATGTGCAATTAAGTCTTGTATATACATTGTGCTCTTTCTTGTGCACATGGAAAATTCTTGTGTACACACACACACACACACACGCACACACGCACGCGTATCTATATCGTTTTACACACAGTATATTGACAGTATTTATTCATTTATTTATTTATGAATGGATAATATGGGACGGAATTTAGTTCGGATAATGACGGAGTTGAGTTCGTATAAAATCTAAGTTGAGTTCGGGTAATGACGGAGTACGGATAAGGGGAAGTTGTGTTCTGATAAGGATGGAGTTGAGTTCGGATAATAACGGAGTTCGGATAAGGACCAAATTCGGTTATGGGAAGGTTTACATAATCGCAAGGAGGACCTTGAAGACGCTGGAGAGATTTGAAGTGTCACTTAGAGCGAAACGTCAAGCACGACCTCGACAAAACGTTGAAGAAGATTCGAAAAACTTCGAACGCGTAAGCGAACAGTTCGAACCGCCGTTTTTCAAGTCTGATTCAAGAAACCAGATGTTGACTTACGGACGGCAGGAAATCTTTTAATATTTTTTAGATTTATTTTATTTGGTTTGATTTTATTTTGAGCCTTTCTTTCAGTTTGGGTTTAAGGGGGATGGTTTTGGAGAGATAGAAAGGAGGTGTATATATGTATGTATATATATATATATTTATACAAATATATATATATATATATATATATATATATATATGCAAAACAAATCATTAAACACACATGATAACAATACTTGCAGAAACCACTTGGAAAATAAAAGAAATGAATACCGAACGTTTTTGTCAATTCAAGACTTCATCAGGGTACAAAAAATGATAATGTCTTGAATAGACGAGAACGTTCGGTATTGATTTATTTTAATTTCCAAGTGGTTTCTGCAAATATATATATATATATATATATATATATATATATATATATATATATATATATATATATATATATATACACATATATATGTTGAGGCATTCTGACAGGTTGACGTGAATGAGAATATGAAACAAAGAAATTTTAATCTGAGTTCATCAATGATTAGTTTCCTCTGAAAAGGGATATCTGCAAAAGTAATCAGGATTAAACTCAGACTAAGACTCCTGTTTCCTATTAGCAATCAGTTCATATATATATACATATATATATATATATGTATATATACATATATGTATATATATATGTATATACATATATATATATATACATATATATATATATACATATATATATGTATATACATATATATATGTATATAAATATATATATATATATATATATATATATATATATATGTATATACATGTATATATATATGTTGTGACTGGATGGAGAAGGTTCCATTGTCCCCGAGTTGGCAAACCTCGACGGTTTGCGTCCTAATCGAGCCAAGCGAACGCCTCGACACATCTTGATCGAGATTGTCAAGGCGTCAAGCCCCCACGCAGCCCCCCCAGCCACCCACAGCCCCCCCCACAGCCCCGTCGTGGCTTTGACGGAAGGTGAGGCGTCTCCGTCTCGCGCGCGATGAGCATGCGAAGCCCAGCAGAGCGGAAGCAGGAAGAGGAGGAGGAGGAGGGAGAAGAAAGTGGGAGTGGAAGTGAAGGAGAGAGGAAGAGAGAGGAGGAGGAAGAGGGAGAAGAAGGTGGAAGTGAAGGAGGAAGAGAGAGGAAGAGAAGGAGGGAGAAGAAAATGGGGGGTGGAAGTGAGAGGAGGGGGGAGGAGGAAGAGAGAGGAGGAGAAAGGAGGAAGAGAGGGAGATGGAGGAACAGAGAGGAGGTGGAAGTCGAGGAAGAGAGAGGAGAAGGAAGAGGAGGTGGAAGTGGAGGAGGGAGGTGGAGAAAGAGGTGGAAGTGGAGGAGGAAAAAGTGGAGATGAGGAGGAAGTGGAGGAGGAGAAAGAATAGGTGGAGGAGAATGGAAATATAAGTGTGGAGGAAAAAGCTGAAAGAAAAGAGGACAGAGATGAAAAGAGAGACGAGAAAGAGAGTAAGAAGAGGAAGAAGAGGACAAAGGACAAGATGGAGGCAAAATGGCGTACATTATCCTTAGAAAACGGACTGTATGATCACAGGTTGCTTGGTTGAATTAACAATTAGAAATACGTAGTGGGTTTCTTATAGGTTTGTTCCTAACACATTTGATACATGCTGTACAATATTCATTGTCCTTCTTGGTTCCTTTTCTTACGTCTACTGGCACCAAGCAGTCTTGTTTGTCCTCACATGTCTACCAAAGAATGCGTAACCAGGACAATTGTCCTCCCATGTTTGCCAAAGAGTGTGTAACCAGAGGTAAGGATAACTGTCCTCCTATATTTACCAAAGAATGTGTAACAAGGACAATTGTCCTCCCATGTCTACCAAAGCGTGTGTAACCAGGACAATTGTCCTCCCATGTTTGTCAAAGAATGTGTACCCAGAGGTGAGGACAATTGCCCTCCCATGTCTACCAAAGCGTATGTAACCAGGTCAATTGTCCTCCCATGTTTGCCAAAGAATGTGCATCCAGAGGTGAGGACAATTGTCCTCCCATGTCTACCAAAGCGTGTGTAACCAGGTCAATTGTCCTCCCATGTTTACCAAGAATGTATAATCAGAGGGGAGGACAATTGTCCTCTCATGTTTACCAAAGAGTGTGTAACCAGGACAATTGTCCTCCCACGTTTACCAAAGAATGCGTAACTAGAGGTAAGGAAAATTGTCCTCCCATGTTTACTAAAAGAATGTTTAACCAGGACAATTGTCCTCCCATGTTTGCCAAAGAATGCATAATCAGAGGTGAGGACCATTGTCCTCCCATGTCTACCAAAGCGTGTGTAACCAGGTCAATTGTCCTCCCATGTTTGCCAAAGAATGTATAATCAGAGGTGAGGACAATTGTCCTCCCATGTTTACCAAAGAATACGTAACTGGAGGTAAGGAAAATTGTCCTCTCGTATTTATCAAAAAATGGGTAACTAGAGGTAAGGACATTTTTCCTCACCCTCGTCTTCCTCTTCCTCATCTTCCTCTTCCTCTTTTTCCTCGTCTTTCATTTATTCCTCTTCTTCTTCCCCCTCTCCTCTTCTTCCTCCTCCCCCCACGTCTTCTCCTCATCATCTTTCACCTCCTCTACTACCTCTGCCCACCCCTTCTCCCCTTCCCTTTTCCCCCTTTACCCCCCTTTCTCCCCTTCCCCCCCAAAGGAGACTCCGACAACGATGCGACCGGGAGTTCCTCCCCCGCCCCCCGCCACGCTCTCGGCATTCCTCGTCGAGATTGCCAAGGCCTCGCGAGGATCGTGAGGAGGGGGAGGAGGTGGAGGAGGAGGAGGAGGAGGAGGTGGAAGGTGTCAGGAGAGGGAGGAGGAGGAGGTGGAAGGTGTCAGGAGATAGAGGAGGAGGAGGAGGAGGTGTCAGGTGTCAGGAGATGGAGGAAGAGGAGGAGGAGGAGGAGGAGGTGTCAGGTGTCAGGAGAGGGAAGACGAGGAAGAGGAGGTGGAAGGTGTCAGGAGAGGGAGGAAGAGGAGAAGGAGGTGTCAGGTGTCAGGAGAGGGAGGAGGAGGTGGAAGGTGTCAGAAGAGGGAGGAAGAGGAGGTGGAAGGTGTCAGGAGAGGGAGGAAGAGAAGGTGTCAGGTGTCAGGAGAGAGAGGAAGAGGAGGTGGAAGGTGTCGGAAGAGGGAGGAAGAGGAGGTGGAAGGTGTCAGGAGAGGGAGGAAGAGGAGGTGGAAGGTGGAAGGAGAGGGAGGAGGAGGAGGGGAGGAGGTGGAAGGAGAGGGAGGAAGAGGAGGAGGAGGAGGAGGTGGAAGGTGTCAGGAGAGAGAGGAGGAGGAGGGGAGGAGGTGGAAGGTGTCAGGAGAGAGTGGAGGAGGAGGAGGTGGAAGGTGTCAGGAGAAGGAGGAAGAGGAGGTGCAAAGCGTCTGTAGGTAGAGGAAGAGGAGAGGGTGGTGGATGGTGGAAGGAAAGAGAGGAGGAGGAGGAAGAGGTTTCAGGTGAGGAAGAGGAGGTGCAAAGGGTCTGGAGGAGGTGGAGGAAGAGGAAGTGGTGGTGGAAGGTGGAAGGAGAGGGAGGGAGGAAGAGGAAGAGGAGAGGAGGAGGAAAAGTAAGTGGAAGGTGAAAGGAGAGGAAGAAGAGGAAGAGGAGGTGGAGGAAGAGGAAGGAGAGGGAGAAAGAGGAGGAGGAGGAGCAAGAGCAGGAAAGGAGGATGAAGAAGAGGAAAAGGAAGAGGAGCAAATATAGAAAAGGAGGATAAAGAGGAAGAGGAAAACGAAGAGGAGGAAATGCATGGAATTAGGAGGATGAAGAGGAAAAGTAAGAGGAGGAGGGTCAAGAGGAGGAGGAGGAGGAGGTAAGATTTTTGTTTTTTTTTTTTTTTTTTTTTTTTTTTTTTTTTTTTGACCGCAATTCAGACCTTGGATAGGACTAATGAGATGTATCGGGTTCCTGTGTGCGCTGAGTTGTTTATAGCCTTTGGCCCACCGTCTCTGGTTTCAGCAGACTCCATACCTCTTCTTCCTCCTCCTCCTCCTCCTCCTCCTCCTCCTCTCCCTCCTCCTCCTTTTTTCCTCCTCTTCCTACTTCTCCTCCTCTTCCTTCCTCCTATTTTTCCTCTTCCTCCGTCTCCACCCCTCCTCCTCCTCTTTCTCCTACTCCTCATCTTCCTCCTCCTCCTTCTCCCTCCTCCTCCTTCGTCTCCCCTTTTTCCTCCTGTTCCTACTTCTCCTCCCCATCCTCCTCCTTCCTTCTGCTCCTCTTCTTCCTCCTCCTCATCATTCTCCTCTTCCCCTACCTCCTCCTCCTTCCTCTCCTCCTCTTCTTCCTCCTCTTCCTTTTCTTTGGATAGCAAGAATGGCGCCCCTCCCCATTTAAAAAAAAAGAGAAAGAGGAAAAGAGAGAGAGAGAGAGAGAGAGAGAGAGAG
The DNA here is from genome assembly GCF_046742065.1 of Oratosquilla oratoria. Lineage (NCBI taxonomy): Eukaryota > Metazoa > Arthropoda > Malacostraca > Stomatopoda > Squillidae > Oratosquilla > Oratosquilla oratoria. The sequence goes on along the minus strand of NC_134791.1, from coordinate 7,234,044 downwards.
AGAGAGAGAGAGAGAGAGAGAGAGAGAGAGAGAGAGAGAGAGAGGAAGAGGTAGACAGAGTGGGACAGGCGAAGGCATACTGACAAGGACAGGAAAAGAGAGACAGAGAAAGACAGACATAATTAGACAGAAAGAGAGAGAGAGAGAGACAGAAGTTCCCGTCCCGCCGTTGAGACGGGCTATATCCATAACCGTCGCACAGCTTAGGAACTCAAACGATTTCACTTGTAAGTACCACAGTAGCTTTTGTCATTACGATGTTGTAATGAGTCTACGAACTCGTAAAGGACCCGTCAACATCGTAACTTTACGACCTAAAGATACGAGCAGCTCACAATCTCCCTTGAAGTGGAGGAAACTGTACATGGATTTCCAAATCACCGGCACCCTTTACGAGATCATTTCTGACTCAATTATGAACTCGCGTACGCTGGAGGGCCCACGCGTCAGTCACGTGTCATGTCAGCGAAAATAAAATCCGCCAAACGAACGCAGATCGCGAAAAAACACAATCCAGCGAATTTTTTACTTTTCGACCCGAAAACGCTCAAAAAAGAAACGGTGTTTTTTTTTTTTTTTTTTTTTTTTAGGATGATTCTTTCGCGTCGCCCAGAAACTACATGGAGGTGCAGCCCTGCAGGGTTGACACTCGGTCTCCGGAATGGGCTCATAATCTCTGTTGGCTTAAAAATATATATCTTATACACACACACACACACACACATACTGACACACACACAAACACTGACAAACAAACAAACACACACAGTACACACACAAACACACAAAAGCCGGAAAATGGCGGTTGGCATCCCGCAAAGGGAAGTCATGCCTAGCTACTTCGCAGTGAAATAACGGCCGAGACATTAAAAAACAAGTACGATAAATTTCACCTCGAGGATAATACGCTGGTTAACGGGAACTTTCCCCCCCCCCGTATCATCCTTTCACATGAACTCATGCTAATCCTCGGGGGTTAAGCCTAGATTAAGCCCGAGGCTTCAGTTCGACGGTTGGGGCTTCAGGTTGAATTATGTGGAGAATTTTTTTTCTACGCTTCGGACACAGCACATGTGTAACAATATGTATATATATACATATATATATATAATATATATATATATATATATATATATATATATGGGGGGCGTCCTGTACTGAAACATATACAACACAAATACGTTCTTTAGGTCGTAAAATACTCAGCCACATCGTAACTATACAATCTACATATAAAGCCTCCCATAGCTCCATAAAAGGCACTAACCCCCGAAGTACTTAGAAGTGGAAGCGAATGTACACAACTCGTATATTTATTCCAGCAGCCGTCAGGTGATTTTATTCAATGAATCACCTACAAGAAGGAAGAATCTAGAATCTGTTATTCCTAGATAATTCTAGGTCCTTCAGCCTCTCCCCGTAAATCTCTAGGAATAGTCCTGACTGGTTCCCGGTCACCTATATCATATGCCTTTTCCAAATCCAAGAAAGGCATAAGCTGGTTCCTGGGAGCATAGCTTCATATAACTATGCTCTGCTATCCTATGCTGTTATCATATCATATTATTATCATTATCACATAACTATGCTATTCCTTTCCGAAACCAACTCTCCTCTTCTCCCTCCCTCCCCCAGTCTCCCCCTCCCGTCTCCCCCAATCTCCCCCCCTCACATCGATTCCTGTCTCTTCTGTTCTTCTCTTTATTATCATTCTTTCCACCATCTTCCTCCCACGGGATCCACCTCAGATGGCTCATCTATTTCTTATACGTCTTCGTGTGCTGGAAGCGTGCTTGTGGGTTCGAGTCCCGCACTCGTCTCTGATTCCCAACAGTGGCTGTTACCAAAATATACAGTTTCTATTGCACATAGCGCAAAAGTGACGGCTTCGGCTGTAGTTACTTAGCTCCTGCTGGCTGTCGATCATGAGTCCGACACGTGATCCAAGACCGTGATGAATCACACACACATATATACATATATATGTATATATATATGTATGTATATACATGTTGAGTTAATTTTGACCGCAGCTTGGGCTAGAATCAACTTCTTGTTGATAGACTCAAGTTTTCTAATCAAAGATCTCTGCTCATCGACGAGGCGGAACAAAATGCTGCTACCGTCTCGCTCATCTTAAGAACATTTTCAAGTACAAGATATATTTGGTACAAAGCTATTTCAAGATAGAAAGTTAGATTTTTTTTTTGTAACCTCTCCCAATTACCACTTTAGTTTGTATTTAACTTGTAACAGCTTTGTACTTCAAAATGCTCTTCAGATGAGCGAAACGTCGCACGGTGGTGGCATTTTATTTCCCGATGAGCCAAGATCTTTGATTAGAAAACTTGAGTCTATCAACAAGAAGTTAATTCTAGCCCAAGCTGCGGTCAAATTTAACTCAACATGTATATACATACATACATACATACATATATGTATATATTTATATATATATATATATATATATATATATATATATATATATATATATATATATATATAAGGTGGAAGAGAAAGACACGGGTCTAGGACCGAGTTTACTCCTGACCGGTTTCCTCTAAAGCTGTAAGCGAAACCGGTCAGGAATAAACTCGGTCTTAGACCCATGTCTTATTCTTCCACCCTCCTCAAATGTGTCACAAGGTCTCAACATATATATATATATATATATATATATATATATATATATATATATATACATACACACTGAATGGTTCCCAGTGATCAATTAATATATTTTTCAATAACATATCACTTTTAATTCCATACCATCGCAAACAGGTTAGCTGGGTTCGAATCCTCGGCTCGTCCACGTTTCAATTTTCAACGGAAGCCTCCTTTGAGCGGCTCTCAGTCTCGTTTGCGATGGTATGGAATTAAAAGTAATATGTGGTTAAAAAAGAAAAAGAAAAATATATATATATATATATGTATACATATACATGTATATATATATATATATATATATATATGTATGCAGGTACCTATGTATGCACATCCCACCTTTCAAAGCTTGAGTTAACCGCAGTGTCGAATCGGACACACATTGTTCTACATCCAGTGTTCACTAAATGCACTCTGCTGTCTATCAGAATGGCCGACAAAGGAAGAGGCGGTGGACACGGAAGTTCGTATAGCGAGAGTGGTAGGGAGGTTTCCAGTCCATTTTACTGAGCCCTGGGTGGTGGTTGTTAGTGTCCTAAAGCATCGCCTGTTTGGTACCTTTAACCAGTGGTTCTTTCCTAGTGGACAACCTCGAGCTGCTGTCGCGCGTTGTGAATTTTCAGATGTTGGTTATAGTTTCGATATACTGTATTCATATATATATACATATATATGTGTGTGCGTGTATACATACATATGGAGTAGTCTTCTTTCTGTCTTTTTGGAAATCAGGTGGAACGAGAGTTAACCCAAGTCCATTAGGGAAAGGAGAAAGCAGAAGTTAATCTTCCGGATTATATTACAGAACAGTACGTTACCAGCAGTCATTTTCAATGAAACTTGTGTTAGAGAGAATCTCTTGCCTCTATATACGCGTATATATACATATTATACACACACACACACACACACACACACATGTATATATATATATATATATATATATATATATATATATATATATATATATATATATATATATGCACTGGGCAGCTGTGGTCTGGCGGAATCCGACAGAATCCGACAGATCAAGATCGTTATCCGGCCCAGAAGCTGTAAATCCTATTGCCTTATAGCGCTGCCCGGATCGTCCTCCCCCTCTCCCCTCCCTCTCCCCCCTTCCCCTCTCTCCCCCTCCCCCTCTCCCCACAGGACGGCGGTTCGCAGCTGTCAGAATTCTGCTATTCTTGAATCCCTGCACTATTACACAATACATCCGCTCGCTGTATTACAGAATACATCACTCTGCCAACGCCAGTCTTGTTGTATTATCTTCCCACTATTTCAGAACTATCCTATACTCCCAGCCTCTCATGCCGTGAATAACTTCACACATCATCCCACTCCTCTAAACTCTCCTTCGCACATCCCATGTAACTCCAACATAATCCCAGTTTCACTTCCCCCCCCCAACATACTCCATCACTTCACTCCCATAACTCCCCCTTATGACACTCAGGACTCCCACTGAGGACTCTAATCTCCCTCCACTACCTCAACTCCCAATTATGACATCTCGGACTCCCCACCGACGACTCCCATTGTATCAACTCCCTCACTCCTCTGAATTCCCAGAGCAACTCCCAACCTCACTCCCAGTAAACAGCATCCTCTTCTCTGAAATATCCAAGAGACTCCCCAAACTCTCCATTATTCCTCCTCGGTACTCCGCCATACTCCTAGACTCACTCCCAGCATACCATTTCCCCCTGTTGTACTCCCCCAAGCATTTCAATTCTCCCAAAACCTGGACTCCACTTCCGGACTCGGAACTCCCCCTCTCCCCGGACTCCTCCTCGGTACGAACTCCCAGGCATCCGGGAGTATCACGCAACCCGTTTTCTATTCAGCCGGAAGACTCCATTGGGTCTGGAATTGGTTCTGGAATCCGTAAATCTGGGTCTCCTCTTCTTTCTGGGCGCATCCGGACAAAGAAGTCGAGGGCCAAGGGGGGGGGGCTTTTGGGGGCGTGGGGGACTATTGGGGAAAGGGGGGCTTTTGGGGTTCTGTTGTTTTTTTAGGCGTGTTTTTTTTTTTGGGGGGGGAAAGGGTCCAGGGGGGCTTTTGAGAAAAGGGGGCAAGGGGGCTTTTGGGATGTGGGGGATTTTAGGGAAAGGGGGCAGGGGGCTTTTGGGGTGTGGGGTCCCCATTTTTTTTCTTTTAGGCGTGTTTTTTTTTTTGGGGGGGGGGGAAAGGTCCAGGGGGAATTTTGAGTCATGGGGGCTTTTGGGAAAAGGGGACAGGAGGGGCTTTTGGGGGCGTCGGAATTTTTTAGGGAATGGGGAAGGGGGGGCTTTTGGAGGCAGAAAGAGGAAATTGGTATTGTTTGTTTTAAAGTTCTTTTGAGTTCAACTCCCTTCCCCTTCTAGGGGGAACTTTTTTTTTTTTTGACCGAGTCTCCTCCTCCTCCTCCTCCTCCCTTCATCCTACTCCTCCTCTTCTCCTCATGCTACTCCTCCTCCCCTCCTACTCCTCCTCCCCTCCTCCTACTCCTCCCCTCCTCCTACTCCTCCTCCCTTCATCCTACTCCTCCTCTTCTCCTCATGCTACTCCTCCTCCTCCCCTCCTCCTACTCCTCCTCTTCCCCTCATCCTTCTCATCCTCATTCCCTTTCTCCTCCTCCTCCTCCTTTTTCTTCTCTTCTTATTCTTCCTACTTTTCTTCTTCTCTTCCTCCTCTTTTGCTTCTGTTTCTTCCTCCTCTTCCTATTCAACCTTCTCTTCTCCTCCTCCTCTCCCACATTTCCTCCTCTCCTTCTCATCTGCTCCTCTTCTCCACCTCCTCCTCCTCTCCTCCTCTTTATCTTCCTCCTTTTCCTTCTCTTCCACCACCACCTCTCCTCCTCCTCCGACTATCCAACGTCATCGATTGTTCCACTGTAGTTATTCAAAAACCATCTCGACATCTACTACAAATCCCCGACCAGAATGATTAAAAAAAAAAAAAAAAATAAAATAAAATAAAATAAAAACAGCTTTGTAAGGACCAATAGGTCTCCCGTTCGTAGCTCCTCCTATTTGGGTTCTCCTCCCCTTCGAAATTATGCTCCTGACCTTCGGAGTAGCATGTCACAGGTGCTCCTCCACTTCCACTGACGGAATTCTTTAAGAAATTTTGATTTTTCTTTTCTCCCAACCGTTCCGCGCTCTAGCGAGGTGACTAGGCGCTGTAGCCTCGAGCTTGTTTTTAGATATGCTTCTTATCCACTAACGGACTTCTTTAGGGATTTTTTTATTTTTTTATTTACCTATTTAAAAAATTCCAGCCGTTACACTCTCTAGCGAGGTGTCTGGGCAGGACATCCTCTGGCCTAGCACGGAGAAACTGTGTGTGAATGAGGCGAAGTGTCTCCTGGCGTGTAACCCCAAACTGATAACGACGATGGGGGTATTAGGACCGTATGCCTCGTACTGCCATCACGCGCTGACTTAGCGGGACTCGAACCTGGTCCTCTCCTCCAGACACCAGAGCCCTAGCCCGCACAGCAACCTAGGTTAGGGTGCTGGGCTTGCAAGATAGTGCGTCCCCCCTCTCCCCCTCCCATCCCTCTCCGCTGTCCGTTCTGCCCCTCCCCTCTCCTCCTCTCTCCCTCTCCGCTGTTCCTTCTCCACCTCCCCCTCTCTCCCCCTTTCACCTCTCTCCGTTGCCCCTTCTCCCCCTCTCCCCCTATCCACTGGCCCTTCTTCCCCTCTCCCCCTCTCTCCCCATCCACCCCTCTCCGCTGCCCCTTCTCCCTCCTCTCTACTGCCCCTTCTCCCCTCTCTCCTGCCCTCCCCCTCTCCCTATCCCCCTCTCCGCTGCCCTTTCTCCCCCTCTCTCCCTTCCCCCTCTCCCCCTCTTCTCCCCCTCTCCCTCTCCGCTGCTTCTTCTCCTCTCCCCCTTCTCCCCCCCCATGCAGTCTGATGTGGGGGAGGAGGAAGGGGGGGGATGCTTGTACGTTGCCATGCACCCAGGCTGGCTTAGGGCAAGCATGAAGGTGCATGATCGTGGAAATGTTTGGGGACTTTTTTCGATTTTGAAAAGAAAAAGAAAATGGTAAAGCGGTCTTTCATCCAAACCGAAAAAATATATACGCAAATAAAAATAAATAAATGAACAAAATTGCATTACATACCACTCATCTGTAAGCAAACCTTCCCCCCCCAAAAAAAAAAAAAAATATATAAAAAACATCAACACATTATATGACATTTCCGAAGAGCTAAAAAAAAAAAAAAAAAAAAAAAGGGGGGGGCCACGCGACACTTTCTAGTCCAAATAGCTCCCTCTTCTTCCCCCCTCCCCCCAACCTTTCCTCCCCCCCCCCAAAAAAAAAGTAGGCCAACCTTATTCATAGGCATAATTTCTGTCAGCCTGCTTCGCATCACTCCACTTAAGAACTCCGGAAATGAAGTTGTTCCTATGCCTAAGGACCTCGTGATGGTCTCTCTGTAGCGTATTGCTACACCCCTCACCCACCCCCGCCTGACCTCGCCTTCCCTCCGGCAGCGAGTCGACTAGTACAACTTGGGACATCTTGTCGTGATATATATATACACACACATGTATATTTTTTTCAAGCTGGGCTACATATGGATATATATACGTTCATGTATCAATGTGACCTTTCGCTCTTGAGCGTTCCTATACTGTAACGTTACTTGATTTTTTTTTTTTGGCGAACGCCAGGCGATTGTATTCAGCCTAGTAGAACTAGACAGAATATGAAAAAAATTATTTTTTCCTATTTTCATTTCAACAACTGATGAAGTATTACTGCTGTTATTATTATCATAATGAATATGGGAGTGTAGTGGGGAGGGTGTCGGAAGTGAGGAGAGGACGAAGGGAAGGCGTGGCTCTACCAGTAAGTGAGGAGATAGGTAAGCGAGTGGTGGAGTGGAAGGAGATTTCTTAAAGGTTAATATGGATAAATGTGAAACTAGGAATGGAGATGTGGGTCTTTGTAAGCACATATGACTCTGGTAGAGAGAAAAGTGCAGAGGAATGGGAGGCTTTTTGGACATATCTAAATGAGTTCGTTGTGAGTTTTGAGAGGGATGTCAATGTAGTGGTATTGGGAGATCTAAATGCTAGAGTAGGGGATGAACCAATAGATGGAATTGTTGGGAAGTGTATAGTGCCAGGTAAAAATCATAGTGGAGAGTTAATAGTGATATGTTTAAAGAGGTGATGATAGGTAACAGTATTTAGGAAGAAAGTCAAGCATAAGCACACATGGGAGAGGGTGTTGGATGGAAGACTGATTAATAAGGTATCAGTGGACTAAGTGTAGGAAGAATTCTGGATGTCCATGTTCTTAGGGGAGAGAGTGGAGGAATATGAGATAATTTTCATTTTATGGAGGAAGATAACTTGAGAGTATAGGTGGAGAAAGAGGAAAAGGGCATAATGTAGAGAGGTAGTTTGAGCACACTGTTTAAAAGAGAAGGAAAAGGAGCAGAAGTACAAGCTGAGAGAAGAGTGGAAGGTGGTGAAAAAGTAGAAGTAAAAGAGGCAGAGAGGAAACGTCTAAATTTTATTTAGACAAAATCTATGAGAAGTATGGTAGGGGTTACTAGGTTGGATAGTGAGAAACGAGGTGAGGAGGAGTGATAAGGTTTGCAAAGATGGTATGTGGAACAAGGAGGATGGAGGGGAATAGAAGTAAGAGTAGTGAGTGGTGGGATGATGAAGTGAAGAATGTAGATGAAGAGAAGAAGCGAGCATTCAGGGACAGGTTGCAAAGTAGGGCGAGGGAAACATACGAGAGGTATAAAAAGAAAAAGGGTAAAAAAAGAAAAAGATAAAAGAGACAAAAAGGAGAACAGGTGTAAAACGGGGGAGGAGTATGACAGGAGATAGTAATGAGTGACTGTGTATAGATGATACTGTTATCCAAGTAAGAGGAGAGGGAGTAGGGGTTGCTCATGTGTGAATGATTTTTTAATACAGCGAGAAGGGATTTCTCCGCATCTCTTTTTCTGCATGAGGGGACGGAGACGGGGGGCTCGCCGATTAAGTGAAGCGGCCTTGCTGTGGATGTACTGTCTTGCTACATTGCTTCTGACCCAGGGCAGTGGGCGGGATACAGGGATGACCCGTCATCCATGAGGAGCTAAGATGAGAGGGGGGAGAGGGAGGTGGAGGGGAGTGGAATGTGTGGGAGTAGGTACGTGCATTTGGTTTGGCTACCTCCCTTATAAGAGGGAAAAAGATCTTGGTATATAGGTTATTATTATTATTGTTATTATTATCATTATTAATCTTTTTCAATCACATTAATTTTTCATCACGATCGAAACTGACAAGGAGCTCGACGGAGACATATGCGGAAATTGATACGTAGTGAAGCCAAGGACTCGAACCCAGCTCAGACGTAACAAGTGAACAGTAACTTAAACCACTGCGCTATTATCACAATATTATTATTATCATTATTATTATCATTATCATTATTAATATTATTATTATTATTATTATTATTATTATTATTATTATCATTATTTCGTTTTGCTTCGCCGAAGAACAGACGTGAGATCGAGAGAAGCCATCGAAGTCAAGGTCGCGAGTTCGCAATTGCAGTCTGCATCTGGTTCTGCAATTTCGCCTTTTCCTGATACTTCAATAAATGAAGAAGAGGAGGAGGAAGTGGAGGTGGTAGCGGTTGTGGTGGTAGAAGAGGTGTAGGCGGTGGTGGTGGTGGTGATGAAAATGATGATGATGGTGGTGAAAATGATGATGATGGTGGTAATAGTGGAAAAGTAGTGAAAGAGGTGGCGAAGAAAGAAGAGGACTACGAAGAGGAGGAGAAGAGGAAGAGGAGGAGGAGTAGTAGGAAGAGGAGTTGGAAGAGGAGGAATAGGAAGAAGAGAAGGAGGAGGAGGAAGACGAAAAAGAAAAGGAGAAAGAGGAGGAGGAGGAGTAAGAGGAAGAGAAGGAATAGGATGAAGAGTAGTAATAGGAGGAAGGGAAGGAGTAGGAAGAGGAAGAATAGGGAAAATAGAGGAGGGGGAGGAGGAGGAAGAAGAAGAGAAGGAACAGGATGAGGAGTAGGAATAGTAAAACGAGAAGAAGGAGGAGGAAAAATAGAAAGAAGAAGAGGAGGAAGAGGAGGAGGAGGAGGAATAGAAAGAAGAAAAGGAGGAGGAAGAATAGAAAGAAGAAAAGGAGGAGGAGGAATAGAAAGAAGAAAAGTAGGAGGAAGAATAGAAAGAAGAAAAGGAGGAGGAGGAGGAATAGAAAGAAGAAAAAGAGGAGGAAGAATAGAGAGAAGGAGGAGGAAGAAGAATAGAAAGAAGAAAAGGAGGAGGAAGAAGAATAGAAAGAAGAAAAAGGAGGAGGAGGAAGAATAGAAAGAAGAAAAGGAGGAAGAATAGAAAGAAGAAAAGGAGGAGGAGGAAGAATAGAAAGAAGAAAAGGAGGGGGAGGAATAGAAAGAAGAAAAGGAGGAGGAGGAGAAGGAGGAGGAAGAATAGAAAGAAGAAAAGGAGGAAGAGGAGGAGGAAGAATAGAAAGAAGAAAAGGAGGAGGAGGAGGAAGAATAGAAAAGAAAATGAGGAGGAGGAAGAATAGAAAGAAGAAAAGGAGAAGGAGGAGGAGGAGGAAGAATAGAAAGAAGAAAAGGAGGAGGAGGAAGAAGAATAGAAAGAAGAAAAGGAGGAGGAGGAGGAAGAATAGAAAGAAGAAAAGGAGGAAGAGGAAGAGGAGGAGGAGGAGGAGATGGATTGATCATGGAAGAGGGACTGAGAGGGTAATGGTGATTAAGAGCGACCGAGAAATCGAGTGAGAAAGATTGTGAGAGAGAAAGAGTTCGCAGTAAGAAAACGACGTGAGACGACGCAAATTGAGAGTGACGTGAGAGAGAGCGAGCGAGAGAAAAAGAGAAGAGAGAAAACATTCTGTGAACGCAGCGACGAGGAGAACGTGATAAATAAGAGATATGGGAGAGAATACAAAATAAATATGAAAATATGTAATTGAGAGACAAGAGAAAAAGAGAAAACATAATGTTGAGAGACAATAGAGAGAAAAGAGAAAACATAATGTAGTGGCGAGGAGAATTGTGATAAATGAGAGATATAGGAGAAAATACAAATTAAATATAAAAATATATAATTTAGAGACAAAAGAGAGGAGAGAGAAAACAACGTAATGACAAGAAGAATCTGATAAATAAGAGAAAAAAGAGAAAATACAAACTAGATATAGAAATATACAATTGAGAGACGAAATAAGGAGAGGGAAAACATAGTGACAAGGAGAATGTGATAAATGAGAGAATAAAGAGGAAAAACAAATTAAACAAAAATGAGATATAATTGAGATATAAAAAAGAGAAAAACATGATAATTTTGTAGACAAGAATAATAATAATAAACAAGAGAAATAATAAAAAAGAGAAGAATGTAAAGATCAAATAGTGTAAAATGTAAACAAACAAAATAAAATTAAATGAAAATTAAATATGACAAAATCAGAGCAAAAGGAATCGAGGTGGAGGCCAATATGTGGAAAGAGAAAATGAAAAGAAACGAAAGTGGATGAGAGAGAGAGAAAAAGACTGAGAAGGAAGGACAACAAGAGAAAAGAGAAACAATTTCAAAGGAACAAAAATCAACAATAAAGAGAAATATAAAAGAGAAAGAGAGAGGGCAGAAACGCGGGGAGGGGGTCATTACACACACATATATACCAAAAAGTAATTTTCCCCCTTATAAAGGGGGGGATTGCCGAATCAAAGCCCACACACACCCTACACCCATTCGTTGTTCCTCAACATCTCGTGGATGAAGGGTCATCCCTCTCCCCCGCCACACTACTCACGTGATCAAAGGCAACGCAGTAAGACATAGCACCTCCACAGCAGGGCTGGGCAGCCGAACATGGTTTACCTCCACAGCTTCAGTTGATGCCCCTCCTCCCTCCCCTCCTCATCCACTCGAGAAGTTGATCGCTCGGATATCCATTCGGACCTCGTCATTTACTCATCCATTTATATCCATTCTCCACTCATGTATTCCCTCTCTCCCTTCCCTGATCGACAGACATTCCTCTTACTCCCGATGCCCTCTAGATCCCGCCCATCCACCTCATTCTCCACTCGCCACTCACATTTATCTATTCTCCCCCTCCCTTCTCTGCTCGACAGGTATTGCTCTTGTTTCCAAAGCCCTCTCGACCCTGTCTGTCCAACTCATATTCGGTCTTCCCCTGAAGTTCACTCCATCCACGTCCGCTCTCCATTTTTTTTTTTTTTTTTTAAAGTCCATTTCTCACTCATTCTTCCCATGTTCCCAAACCATCTCAGCATTGTGTGATCTATCCTATTTGCCCATTCAATTTCCACTCCCCCCTTCCTCCCGCCCTCCGCCTCGTTTCTCGCTCTATGAAAAAAGTAAACAATACAATTGTGAAGAGAGGGGGAGAAAAGATGATAAAAGAAATTCGAAAAAAATAAAAATAAAAATAAATAAAAACAAACAAAAGGTGGGGGAGTCACGCAAGTAAACATGAGAATATAAACAAGAAAAGGAGAGAAAGAAGAGACAAATAAAAGACAAAGAGAAATGAAAAGAACAGTAGAAGAATATCACGTGCTAAAAAAAGAATAATAAAAAAAAAAGAGAGAATGATACGTGAAATAGAAAACGGGAGGACAGCGATAGTGGGGCAACCGCATGTCGGAGAAGGAAAGGTCGGGTAATGAAAAATGGAAAATAGAAAACGGGAAGACAGCGATAGTGGGGAACCGCACGAAAGGTTGGGTAATGAAAAATGAAGACGTGAAAGAAGAGGAGGAGATATAAGAGACAAGGGAACTGTGACCATCGGCAATAGGGATCGGGGAGAGAAAATGAGGTAAGTGAAAATGCTGAGGATGAAAATGAAAACCAGGAACATTATTTACCAAGGAACAACAGAGAGGTCAAGGTCGAAGCAGAATGAACCCAATAAAAAAGAGAAAGAGAGAAGGAAGATGGTAAAATTAGAGAGGAGAGGAAAGGGAAGAGAAGAAAGGGAAAGAGAGAAGGAAAAAGATGGCAGAATCAGAGAGAGGAGAGGAAAGGGAAGAAAAGAAAGAGAGAAGGAAAAAGATGGTAGAATTAGGGAGAGGAGAGGAAAGGGAAGAGAAGAAAGAGAAAGAGAGAAGGAAAAAGATGGCAGAATCAGAGAGAGGAGGGGAAAGGGAAGAGAAGAAAGAGAAAGAGAGAAGGAAAAAGATGGCAGAATTAGGGAGAGGAGAGGAAAGGGAAGAGAAGAAAAAGAAAGAGAGAAGGAAAAAGATGGCAGAATCAGGGAGGGGAGAGGAGAGGGAAGAGGAGAAAAAGAGAAAGAGAGAAGGAAAAATATGGCAGAATCAGGGAGAGGAGAGGAGAGGAAAGAGAAGAAAGAGAGGAGAGGAAAGAGAAGAAAGAGAGAAGGAAAAAATGGCAGAATCAGAGAGAGGAGAGGAGAGGGAAGAGAAGAAAGAGAAAGAGAGAAGGAAAAAGATGGCAGAATCAGGAAGAGGAGAAGGAAGAGAAGAAAGAGAGAAGTAAAAATATGGCAGAATCAGAGAGAGGAGAGGAGAAAAAGAGAAAGAGAAAAGGAAAAAGACGGTAGAATCAGGAAGAGGAGAGGGAAGCGAAGAAAATGAAATGGTAGAAAAAAATATAAAACAGAATAAGAGGAAGAAAGAAAGAAGAGGTATGTTAAAAGTATATTATAAAAGGAGAAATAGGAGAAGAATGAGAATGAAATGGAAGAAAAGAGAAAGAAGAAAAATAGACGAATGATTAAAAAAAGGAATGCAAAGTAGAAGAACAATAAAGACGAAAAAGGAAGAGAAAATATGAGAAAATTTAGAAAAAAGAAGAAAAAAGAAAAAAAAGAAGAAAACAGAAAAATAAGGAAAGGAAGAAAGAAGAGGAGACAGATAAAAAGAAATTATACTATAACAAAGAAGAAATAGGAAGATAAAAAAAAAAAAAAAAAAAAAAAAATGAGATGAAAAAGAACAGACATATGTACACATATATTCTTATACAAACGCATACACATATCCTTAAAGTACATAAGTACGTAAATAATCATGTGTGTATGTGCATGCGTGTACTTCTATATCACAGGAAACTATCTAGAACCTCATTACGCCTGTCTGCTCTTCCTAGTCTCTATTATCTCTGTTCATAAGCCGTTCTTAGAAAACGAAAAAATTAATGAACATTTAATTATCCATGAATGTTATCATTAGTGATCTATTGTGAACAAAAGGTACTTTTCGGCGCCTGCCTTAGAGAATTCATTATGTTCATTTCTATTTATTCATCTTTCAAAAGTGGTCCAGGTTGTCCTGAAAGCTAGCGCTCAGCATTTGGCGAAATTTTGGCCAACGGGGGAATAATTTGGCGAAAATTTGGCCAACGGGGATAATTTGGCGAAAATTTGGACAAAACGAGAATTTTGTAAATAATTGGACAGCGTGATAATCTGGTTAAGTTTTGACCAGCAAGACACTTTGGCAAAAATTTGGCGAATATTTGGCCGTACAGAATTTGGCGAAGATTTGGTAAATAATTACACACCTTGAAAACATATGCAAAAACTGTCTCGGCGTACAAGATTTGGCAGAAATCAGGACAGCGTGCAAAATTTGGCGAAGATTTGACCACCGCGCAGGATTTGGCAAAGATTTGGCCCAAGAGACTCACCCGAAGAAGATTCTTAATAGACGAATTCGGGTCTGATGCGATTAAGTTGACTCACTGATGATGAAGTTTTAAACCCCTTCCACGCCGGGTGGTACTTTTCCTATTCCTCTCCTGTCGCCAAGCGATTTTTTTCATTTTGGTGGCAAAAAAAAAAAAAAAATAAGACAGAATAAAATTTTTGAAGAGTCGAGGAAGAAGAAAACCAAACATTAACGCAAGATCCAGGATCTATATGTCTGTCATATTTATTATTCGTTAGGCTTTATACATGTGTGTATCGCTCACACAATACAGACAACAATACAAAATTTCTTCTTTGAGCGATTTAAGGACCAATCCGATGGCCGTTGCCGGATGCCCCGGGGGTCGCGGGTATCCTGAGGGCGGGAACCGAGGCAGTAGGTGGATGGGTTGAGTCTTTCGTGGATTTCTAGGAATACTTGTCTTTCCAGTGAGGAGGTGGATAATCTAGAATGAATCGTCCAGCACATGTTTGTATTGGTTTTCAATAGCCTATCCCCGTTTTCTTTGAATCTTTTTTTTTTCAGTTTTTTCAGTGTTTTTTTTTTTTTTCTTGTTCCATTCAATGACTGCGTTGGCAGTAAAACTCTTCTTTGATTTTTTTTTTTTCTTTTCGTTAAACGATTGTGTGGGGGATGACGTGAGTGATTATTTAAGATAATAAATCAATACTTCGGCCGAAGCCGCCACCTTTACCCTATGTGCTTGAGCTATTGGGGAAGTAACAGCCACTGCTGTGAATCAGAGAGGAGTGCGGGATTCGAACCCACAACTAAACAAATTGGAGACGAGCAAGCACGCTTCTGGTGACGTCACCAGGAAGATAAATGGATAAAGAAATGAGTTTGTAAAGGCAGTTTCCAGCGTAAAGAGAGGGAGAGAGAAAGAGAGAGAGAGAATGAGAGAGAGACAAGACCAGCTCTCCAGATAATGACAAACCTGCCGTCATGTTTCCTCCTGAAGAAGATCTCATGGACGAAGACAACTTCGAGTGGAAGATCTCTAACCACTTCCACCCCCCCCTTCCCCTTCAGGAGGTGTCGGGCCGTTGTGATTGGCAGCGCCACTGAAAGGGTGAAGAGCTTTCGAAAGGAATCTGCAATTCCAAGAACCTCGAAGAAGGTCTTCGCTTCTCGCGCTCCTGAAGGAGGAGTCGGCGAATCATCGAACTCCTGAAGGAGGCGTCGGCGAAGTCATCGAACTCCTGAAGGAGGCGTCGGCGAAGACGCGCAAGAACCTTTTCAAGAGATTTCCTCCTCCAGGGCCCATCAGCTCTAATCCCTTCCGTTCCCAATGGCACTTTCCCAAACACGCACACAACATATATATATATATATATATATATATATATATATATATATATATATATATATATATATATATATATATATGTGCGCAAGTAACCACTAGGAAAAGTAAACTATCGAAGCAGAGCGCTTTCGTATAATTACATCTTAAGTGCAGATACTGAAGATTTAATTATACGAAAGCTCTCTAATTCGTTTGTGTACTTTTCCTAGTGGATACTTAGGCATATGTGAACACACGTTTCTAGTGTTTTGTATATATATATATATATATATATATATAAATATATATATATATATATATAAATATATATACACCTCACTGAAAGTGATAGCTAGTTGTGCGCTTATTATTTTCTTAAGAGTATTTTTCCACATGTATAGACTTGTTCTCCTTTGGAAAGAGGTTTAAAACTTCACTATAGGTAATCATTATTACTAGATTACGATTTCAGGTACAAGACCTTTTTCAGAAGCTTGGGATATTCTTTCTCCATGGTTAGGATAAGAATGTTCAGATGAATGTTGTGATGACATTTCATCTTATATGTTTGCGATCATACTTGTTCTTCACTGAGAGGTTGCTTGATAATTGGGACAGGTTATGGGGATCGGGTAGTGACGGGTTGTCTTATGCTTGGGAGAGCTTCTGGCTTCGGGTTGTGACGTATTGTC
Organism: Oratosquilla oratoria; assembly: GCF_046742065.1. NCBI lineage: Eukaryota > Metazoa > Arthropoda > Malacostraca > Stomatopoda > Squillidae > Oratosquilla > Oratosquilla oratoria. Next base: position 7,217,702 of record NC_134791.1, on the reverse strand, counting down.
TCATGCTAGGTTTTGTGGCGTTTTGTCCCATACTTGGGTTTGTGGTGTTTTGTCCCATATTTGGTTTGTGGCGATTTGTTGCATGATTGGGTTTGTTGCGGTTGGTCGCCTGCTTGGAAGGGCCTTGAGGTCCTTTGCTTGTATGTTTAGGCTTGGGTTCAACTCTTTGATATACTGTATAATGCCTCTAAGATTGGGAGGTGTTTATTGTCTGTACATACATCCAAGATCTCTGTATTTTCTTCTAGCATGTGTCTTGTCAGAGCTATGCCATATTCAGTTCTTAGGTGGTTTTTAGGGGCTCCTGATGTAAGATGGTATGAAAGGCGAGGGGGTAACCTCGGCGTCGTCATGCCAATATAGATGGACCATATATATACAGCATATATATATATATATATATATATATATATATATATATAATATATATATATATATATATACATATACACACACACAAACACACAATATCGTCACAGTGACGTACTTCACTGATTTTATTCTGGTTGACGTCAGACAATTTTATTGAGCTATCGACCAACCTCGGGGAGCAGAATGGGGCTTAGATCGACTCATCTTCCAAATCATTTCCTCGACACATTGACGTGAACATCTGACGACAGGGCCGTTACCGCCACCCTTGAGCAATAGAGTTGAATGTCAACCTCATCACGGCGGAGACGCGATCCGTGACCATAATTCTAAGCTCTTCTATTTACTTGTCCGCAGCTCGGGTAGTTTAAACTCTAATTGCCTTCCGCTAATTGCCTCAACCACGTGACCGGCCAACCCCTCGCTGACTTCGGTTCTTCGGCCAGGCCATATTTCTCGCCTGTCCTCCTCCTGCTCCTCCACCACCTCCTCCTTCTCTTCATACTCCTCCACCATCTCCTCTTCTTCCTCCTCCTCCTCCTTCTTCACCATATCTTCTTCCTCCTCCTCCACCATCTCCTCCTCTTCCTCCTCACCCACCATCACCACCTCCTCCTCCTACGCTTCATCCTCCTCCTCCTCCTCCTCCACCATCTCCTCTTCTTCCTTCTCCTCCTCCTCCAGCATCTCTTCTTCTTCCTCCTCCCCCTTCTCTTTCCCCTCTTCTTCCTCCTCCTCCACATCTCTTCCTTCTCCTCCTCACCCACGGTCACCACCTCCTCCTCCGCTTCCTCCTCCTCCTCCTACCCCTCCGCTTCCATCTCATAGTTGTCTTCCGCTTCCCCCACAACCAGTATTTCTCGCCTGTCCTCCTCCTCCTCCTCTTATTCCTCTTCCTCCTCCTCCTCCTCCTCTTTCTCTTCCTTCTCTTGATCTTACTCCACATTTTTCCTCCTCCTCCACCTCCACCTCCACAAGGAGACCTAACAACCGGTGACTGCTCCCTTCCTGCTACCACTGTCCTACACTCACACAATACGGACACCAGTCCAACGTCTCTTCCCATAGAGATCTATGGCAGGGTCCGTGGATCGTTGCCGGCCGATGTGGGGCTCCGGGTTGTTATTGTTATTATTATTACTTATCTTATTATTAATCATTATTATATTTTTATCATTATTACTATTGTTGTTATTATTATCATTAATATCATTATTGTTATCGTCATTGCTACTATTATTATTATAACAACCATTGTCATTATATTTCATTACTATCATTCAGCTTTCTCTCTCTCTCTCTCTCTTCGTCTCATTGTGTCCCTTCGACCTCACGGTATTTTCTCACGCTTGAATTATTCTCATTTCTATTGTTGTCTTATTCGTTCAGTTCCCTTTTCTCCTCTGACAAGCATTCAAACCCACGGCTGCTTGACCGTTCACGGCCTCTCCTCTAGTCGCTCTTCAATTTTCCTTTCTCCTTATCTCTCTCTCTCTCTCTCTCTCTCTCTCTCTCACGCCTGCTTGGCCGTTCACGGGCTCTCCTCTAATCGCTCTTCAATTTTCTTTTTTCCCTAACTCTCTCTTTCTCTCTCCCTCCCCCTCTCTCTTTCTCTCTCCCTCCCCCTCTCTCTCTTTCTCTCTCCCTCTGTCTCTCTTCTTCCCCTGTCATCACCATTAATCTCTTTCTCAGTCTTTTCCTTCTTCAGAACTGTTCTACTTCTTCTTCTTCTCTCTCGTCTCCTTTTATTACAGATTTTTTCTACTTCCTTTTTGCTTTACGCCTTTTGCAAGATGAGGGGCGTCACCTACAATCATCTCCCTACTGCCTGTCTTCAAAACCCTTTAACACCACCTCTATCAGGAGGTGCAGCCCCGGGACCTGGCACACGGTCTCCATTCTGGGCCAAGGATTTCGATAAAACTTCGATTTGTTTATATTTACAACAAAACAAAAAGCGACATGGCGTCACGAATAGGCCACGCCCCTTTACAGCAAAACAAAAAGCGACATGATGTCACGAATAGGCCACGCCCCTTTACAGCACAGCAAAACTAAAAGCGACATGACGTCACGAATAGGCCATGCCCCTTTACAGCAAAACAAAAAGCGACATGATGTCACGAATAGGCTACGCCCCTTTACAACACAACAAAAAAGCTACTTGACGTCACGAAGAGGCCACGCCCCCTTACACGTAGGAAACATTTGTTTATATTTACCGCAAAGGAAAAAACGACATGACGTCACAAATAGGCTCCGCCCCCCCCCCCACATACAGGAAACAGAGTTATGTGTACTTACTGCAAAACAGGAGACATGACGTCACATATAGGCTCCGCCTCCTTACACGTGGTTCAGATTAATGTTTACATTTACTACGAAACAAAAAATCGACATTACGTTGCAAATAGCTCCTGCCCCCCAACACGTGGTTCAGATTAATGTTTATATTTACTACGAAACAAAAAAGCGACATTACGTCACAAATAGGCCCCGCCCCCTTCATGTTTGGGGACGGATTTGTTTACATTTGATACCATGTACATAATGAAACCACACAAAATGCAACTAACGGCCTTGTATCCTCTGTATTTAAAGTCTATCATAGGTTACACACTGTCCTATGTTTCATACTTCGTAGATTTTGTATAAGTATATGACTGAATCTACCCCCCCCCTCTCTCTCTCTTTCTCTCTCTCTCTCTCTATTTTTTTTAGTGTTATTCTTCTCATATATCATTATAACAATCTGGGCCTCCTTTCTATTCCCATATTTCTTCTTTATATTTATTTATCTATTTTTTCAAAGAATGTCATTGATAGAGGCTATTTTACATGGGAAACGATATATATATATATATATATATATATATATATATATATATATATATATATATATATATATTTATATGCATATATATATATATATACATATATATATATATATATATATTATATATATATACATATATATACATATATATATATATACATATTATACATATATATATATATACATTTATATATGTATATATATATATATATACATATATATATATATATAGATATTATATATATATATATATATATATATATATATATATATGACGTAAGTGGAGTAGGAAACACAGGCGTCTTAGTCTTGAGTTTATTCCTGACTAGTTTCGCAGGTGTGCTTTGAAAAAGCACACCTGCACACCTGCGAAACTACTCAGGAATAAACTCAAGGCTAAGACTCCTGTGTTTCCTACTCCGCTTACGTTAACCTGTCAGAATGTCTCAACATATATATATATATATATATATATATATATATATATATATTATATATATGTATGTATATGTGTGTGTGTGTGTGTGTGTTTGTGTGTGTACGCGTGAGTGCGTGTCCATATATCATCTATAAATCTAAACTTGCCCTCCATCTCCATCTATTCCCCTTATTTATCACTTCTCTCTTCCTTCCCCTTCCTTCTGTGAGCGAATTGTGTCCTCTCGCACTTTTCTTTTGGCCACAATGGCCGGAGAACCTCAAGTTTGATTTTTTTATATCAATATTTTTGTTCAAAATTTCATTTATTTCCCCCCTTTTTTGTTTTTCATATTTGTTTATATGTTTTTATGTCGATGTTTGCTTTCTCTCCGAGTTTTTATTTACTTATTTTTATATTCATATATTCGTCTTTATTTATTAAATAATTTTTATGAATATTATCTATTATTCATCTATACATAGATTATTATTTAATTTTATTTATTCATTTTTTGGGGGTGTAGGGGGAGAAGTCTATCTTAGGTTTTTTTAAAATAATTTTTCAAAGCACATTTACATTAAACTTATATTGCGGACCCAATAACTTAACAACGTAAAACATAAGAACATAAGAGTAAATGAGACTGCAAGAGACCATAAGGCCTACACTAGGCAGTTCCATGTCCATGACCATATATTATTCCCATCCATAAAGTTGTCTAACCTTTTCTTAAAACAACCGATAGTTTGAGCGCTCACTACATGGTTACTAAGTCTATTCCATTCGTTAATCACCCTATTAGTAAACCAGTTCTTGCCTATTTCCTTCTCAAATCTAAAATTGTCCAATTCAAAACCATTACTGCGAGTCCTGCCCTGTTGTCTTAATATGATGACCTTGTCCACACCCCCTTGTTAAAGCCTTTGATCCACATGAACACCTCTGTTAGATCACTTGACCTGTCTCTTCTTTCTATACATATCGGGTTCTTCATAATGACATCAATTGTCTGTGAACAAGACTGAAAATGAACAATTGCGAAATACGCCATTGTTCATTTGAACATAAAATGTTCTTTGAACGTGTTCCTTTGTTTCCGTGCTTGGTCTGAAGGTGCCTCTCTATTTCGTAATAAGCGTGCCTGCTCAAAATGTACCTCCCTATTTCGCAATAACTGTGCCTGCTCAAAATTTGCCTCTCTATTTCGCAATACGTGTGCCAGCTCAGAAGGTACCTCCCTATTTCGTAATAAATAGATAAGCAGATGAATAAATATATCAATAAGTTAATACATATTAATAGCCAAATATGGAAATAGATTAGTAAATATAGATAAAAGAGATGGACAATGTGTCTATTTCGTAACAAATTAATAAATAAATACATTAATAAATTGAGATAAATAGATATGTAAATTAGTAAAAATAAATAGATAAAGATGGACAAGTAAAGATAAATAAATAAGTGAATATATCAATCAATAACAGACACAGACACACACACACACCCACACACACACACACTGGTTACCTTTATTGTATCGGTCTGATGTTAGGTATGTCCTTATTAGTTCATATGTCCTGACACTTCCTTTGTGTTCCTTTGCCTGTGATGCTGCCATCACTTCCCCCCCTCTCCCCCTTCCTCCCTTCTCCCCCCTCTCCCCCTTCCTCCCTTCTCCCCTCTCTCCCACTCCTCCCTTCTCCCCTCTCTCCCACTCCTCCCTTCCCCCCTCTCCCCCTTCCTCCCTTCTCCCCTCTCTCCCCCTCCTCCCTTCCCCCCTCTCCCCCTTCCTCCCTTCTCCCCTCTCTACCCCTCCTCCCTTCCCCCCTTCCTCCCCTCTCCCCCTCCCCCCTTTACTTCCTCTTCGCCCACTCATTATGTTTCCTCTCCCCCCTCCCCTCCTACCTTCTTCTCTTCCCCCTCCCCCTACCCTTCCTCCTCCCCACTTCTCCCATCCCCTTCCCCTCCCCCCAGCCTTACCTATGTATCTATCATTTACGCTGTATCCCCCTCCTCTTCCCTTTTCCCTACCCTTTCCCTCCTTCCCTTCTCTCTCCCCTATCCCTCATTCCCTCCACCCCCTCCCTCTCCCCACCCTCCACGCCTTCTTTGTTTTGTTTTTTGTCTCCTTTTATTAAGCCTTTCTTTTCTACCCAAGCTGAAACCGGTCAGCATCTTCGAGATATCACAGTCTTTGATTGTCGCGAGATGCACGTGGGCTGAATAGGGTTCTTCTACATCCGAAGGCAGACGCCAAAAACAACAACAGCAACAGCAACAACAACAGCAACAGCAACAACAACAACAACAACAACAACCCCCTCCCTTTTTACTCCCCCTCCCCCTCTATTCTCCCCCCCTTCCCTGTCACCGGCTCCCCCTCTCCCCCAACCCTCTCCCACACTCCCTTCTGCCGATGTGGAAGAGTGTCGGGTTGAAGAGGAGGAAGAGGAGGAGGAGGAAGAGAATGATGAGGAGTGCTGTTATGACCTGTAGCTTACCAGCGTTTCTGTCCTTAAGAAGAAGAGGAGGAAGAGGAGAGGGGAGGAGGAAGAGGAGAAGGGAGGAGGAAGAGGAAGGGAAAGATATGAAGGAGGAGGATGAAGAGGCAGAGAAAGAAGTTAAAGAGAAAGAAAAAAGAGGAGAGAGAGGAGGAAAGGAAGAAGAGAAATAAGGGGAGTATACCATATATGGTATGGGTGGCTGGCGAAGCTATTGGTACAAATGTGTGTGTGTGCGTGCGTGCGTGTGTGTGTGTGTTTGTGCGTGTGTGTGTGTGTGTGTGTGTGTGTGTGTGTGTGTGTGTGTGTGTGTGTGCGCGTGTGTGTGAGAAGAGATTACTTGTAGGAGTGGGATGGAGGAGGAGGAGAAGGAGGAGGAGAAGGAGGAGGAAGACCAAGAGGTCTTACGAGATCTGCTAGAGCTTTAATTTTTTCTTATTTTTTTCTTTTTTCTTCTTTAAGAATTAGGTCTTCCGTGCAACAGGGACATAACAGCCAATGCCAGATCCATCCGAGTGGAGATTAACGGACATCAGAACTCTCTATTTCTCTCTTTCTCTCTCCCTTTCTCTCTCTTCTTCCTTCGTTACTTCTCTCCCTTTCTCCTTCTCTCCATTTCTCTCTATCTCCCTCCCTCTCTTTCTCTCTTCTTCCTTCTCTACTTCTCTCCTTTTCTCTCTTTCTCTCTTCTTCCTTCTCTCCCTTTCTCTCATCCTTTCTCCTCTCTCTTTCTCCCTTTCCTTCCCTTCTCCTCTCCCTCTTTCCCTTTGTCTCTCTTTCTCTTTCTCTCTCCTTCCTTCTCTACTTCTGATCCTTTCTCTTTCTCTCCCTTTCTCTCTCTCTCCCTTCTTCCCTTTCTCTCCTCCTTTCTCCTTCTTCCTTTCCTTCCCTTCTCCTCTCCCTCTTTCCCTTCATTCCGTTCTTCTCTCTCCCTATCTCTCTTGCTTCTTTCTTCTCTCCCTTTCTCTCTCTTTCCCTTCTTTTATCACTTCCCTTCTCCTCTCCCTCTCTCCCTTTATCTTCCTTCCCTTCTCCTCTCTCTCTCTTCCTTCCTTTTTCTCTTTCCCTTCCTTCCCTTCTCCTCTCTCCCTCTTTCTCTCTCTCTCTTCCTTCCTTTTTCTCTCCCTTTCTCTCTTTGTCCCTTCTTTCTTTTATCTCTTCCCTTAGCCTCTCCCTCTCTCTCTCTCTCTTCCTTCCTTTTTCTCTCCCTTTCTCTCTTTGTCCCTTCTTTCTTTTATCTCTTCCCTTCTCCTCTCCCTCTCTTCTTCTCCCTCCCTTCCTATCTCCCTTTCCTTCTCTCTCCCTCCCTACCCCCCTGCCTCTCTCCCTCCCTTCCTCTCTCCATTTCTCCTCCTCTCCTTCTCTCCATCTCTCCTTCTATCTTTCATTAAATTTATCATTCCCTCAACCTCTCCCTCCCTCCCTCCCTCTCTCTCTCTTTCAATCTCTCCTTTATTGTGCACAAACTTCCCAGGAAGATTGAAAAGAGGAGAAGAGAGAACGCAAGAATAATTAAAGAGCAGAGTGTGCGTTCTCAGACAAAAGAGGGATTTCTGAGCAAAGATTATGATGGCAAAGAGCAAAGTGGAAAGAGAAAATGTCTTACTTACAGAAGTCAGTTATGGACTTCAAACGCGGCATACTAAATTAAATGAAAGACAGTATATATGGATTATCTGACGTGTGTGTGTGTGTGTGTGTGTGTGTGTGTGTGTGTGTGTGTGTGTGTGTGTGTGTGTGTGTGTGTGTGTGTGTGTTTGTCTGTGTGTGTGTGTGTGTGTGTGCGCGCGCGTGTGTGTGTATATGTGCGTGTGTACGTGTGTGTGTCTGAGTGTAGGTGTGTGTGTAGGTGTGTGTGTGTTTGTGTGTGTGTGTGTGTGTGTGTGTGTATGTGTGTGTGTGTGTGTGTGTGTGCAGATGTGCGTATGTGTGTATGAAATGTGTAGCGTGTTCGTGTGTGTGCAGGTGTTAATATGAGTGTGTGTGTGTGTGTGTGTGTGTGTGTGTGTGTGTGTGTGTGTGTGTGTGTGTGTGTGTGTGTGTGTGTGTGTGTGTGTGTGTGTGTGTGTTTATGCGCGCATGTGTGTATTTACCTAACTGTAGTATACAGGAAATGAACAACGCTCGTCGGGTCCCGTTTCCTACTCTCCAACTCTCATCCTACCAAGCCTCAAATTCATCTAAAACTTAATCTATATCCTTGATTTCCAATTATCATATTTAGAATTGCAATCCTCGTATTTTTCGAACTTACGCTATCTCACCTTCCAGTTGTTTATACATTCATATGGAAGACTGTATTTCTTCAAATCCTTTAAACATGTGGTCTTTCTTAATGGTTTTCCATGACCTCTTAAAGCCTTTACATCCTTAATCAAAAGGTCTCTTCTGTCTATGAAATGCAGTCCCGTCAGTGACCTGAATAATGTAATTATATTACCTCTTTCTCTTCGTTCTTTTCAAAGATCCAGAGCTTTTAGTCTTTCTTCATAAAGTTTATTTGTCAGGCTGGGGAACGGCTTGGTTGCTGTTCTTTGTATTCTGTGTGTGTGTGTGTGTGTGTGTGTGTGTGTGTGTGTGTGTGTGTGTGTGTGTGTGTGTGTGTGTGTGTGTGTGTGTGTGTGTGTGTGTGTGTGAATGTGTATGCATGTGTGTGTGTATGTGTATGTATTTATGTGTGTACTCTATATGTATGTAGGTGTGTGTGTGTGTGTGTGTGTGTGTGTGTGTGTGTGTGTGTGTGAATGTGTATGCATGTGTGTGTGTATGTGTATGTATTTATGTGTGTACTCTATATGTATGTAGGTGTGTGTTTGTATAGGTTCTCCATGGTCTTAGATCACATGTTGGACTCGTGATCGACAGCTATTTCCCTCCCAGAAGAGAGATCAGAGCTCGTATACGACCGATCTATGGGTAATGCTGTGACATTACACACACACCCAACTCCCAGCCCACGAGAGTTGGAGTAACAACTCTCAGCGCAGCGATACTGAAATTATTTCAGCCCTGGGAGGGATTCGAACCCGGACCGCCGTAGTGGCAGCCGGGAACTCTAACCAGTGCGCCACGAGGTGTGTATGTGTGTGTGTGTGTGTGTGTGTGTGTGTGTATTTGTGTGTATCTCGCTGTGCGTGTGTGTATGGTAACGATAAGCACGGACATTGAGCTAAACAGAAACACAAGAGAGGAAAAAAATAAAATAAAAAATAAAATTGTAAAAGAGCTTTAGAGAGTCAAACATGACGTAAGAGCGAAAAGCTCAGGAATCGGAGAACTTGGGACGAAAACAAAAGGAAAATGAAACGATCCCAAAAGAAGAAGAAGACCTAACGGATCCAAATATGAAACCAAAACTAGAAACGAGAAGAACCAGATCGTAAAAGCCAACGAACGTGGACGGGACGCGACCGTGGACCCGCGATGCATTGATTTCTCGTAAGGAGAGAACGAAAGGGGACACGCTTGAAATAAGAAATGTATAATTCATAGGTGGGGGACAAGAAAGAACAGGACCGACCGAGACCAAAGCGGCGAGGAGTTGGTAAAGGGAAACCCGACAGTCATATTAAGAACCCAAAGACTCACGAATTTACTCTTCCGTTGTTGAGGTAAAAAGGGCTCAGGAGGAGGAAGAAGGAGGAGGAAGAGGAGGAGGAGGAAGCGGCCTTGGTTTGAAGACGCATGGAGAAAATACAAAGGCCCCGAGCGGCGCTGGAGGGAAAGAAGAAAGATGGACGACGAAGAAGAAGAGGCTATGTCTATCCGTACCAGAGGGATCTTGGTCATTTGTCCTTCGTGCCAACAACCTATTTCACCTCTTCTGAGAGTGCCACGTGACTATTCCATATATCTCCGAGCCAACATAAACCCCCCCTCCTTCCCTCCCTCGTCCCCCTCCCCTTCCACCTTCCCCCCTTCCATCCTTCCCTGTTACGAAAAGACTAACACGTCTTACTGTGTGACACAAACATTTGTTCAAGCTGCCGTCAGGGGATTTTATTCATATTCGTGGTACACACACACGACTCAATGGCGCAGTGGTAGCGTTCCCGGCCGCCACTACGCCGTTCCGGGTTCGAATCCCTCCCAGGGCTGAAATAATTTCAGTATCGCTGCGCTGCGAGTCGTTACTCCAACTCTCGTGGGCGGGGAGTTGGGGGCGTGTGAGCGTGTAAGGTCACAGCATTACTCATAGATCGGTCATATATGAGCTCTGAGCTCTCTTCCGGGAGGGTAATAGCTGTCGATCACGAGCTCAACACGTGATCCAAGACCATGGCTGTGGCCAAGGGGTTATTGTAGCCTTCATAAAGAGAAGGATGTACTTGACGAGATTAGAAAAAAAGCTTTGAGGTAAATGAGTATGATTATTTTTTGACCTATTTTTTTTTCTTTTTTGTGTGTAATTTTTTGTTTTTATTCTGAAAGGCGAAGCTTAGTATTTTTTTTCTTTGGGGGGGAAGGAAAGGGAGGGGCACGCAGCCCCCAGTCTTAGAATTCTTACTATATATAGGACGGAGGTGTAGTTAATGAAGGTGTGTGTGTGTGTGTGTGTGTGTGTGTGTGTGTGTGTGTGTGTGTGTGAGTGTACGTGCCTATTTGTGTATATAAACTTTATATATGTATATATTATATATATATATATATATATATAATATATATATATATATATATGTATATGCTAATAAGAACACGGGTACGTGTGTTCACTTATGCAAAGTAGACCACTTGGAAAAAGAAACTAACGAAGCAGAGCGCTTTCGTATATTACATCTTCAGTACAAAACATTTCTTTTTCCAAGTGGTCTACTTTGCATATATATATATATATATATATATATATACATGTATATATATTCATATATATACATATCTATATTATATATATACATATATGACACACAGGAACCCACAGTCGGAGAAAGAATAAACTTCGAATAAAGAAGAATCCTATATTTCGGCTATCAACTGTAGCCCTCTTCAGGAAAGTACATAAGATAGAGAACAGAGGGGACTTATAAACTACAGTAAGAAGAGATGTGGACAGTTGACCTCACTCAGGCGCGGGGCAAACTGGGGTGGCGGAGGAGGGAGGGGGTGAGGAGAGGGGGGGATGTAACGTCCGCACCAGCTTGCTTACTGCTGCGCGTGAGATGATGTCAGGTGTCCACTGCCCTTTAGAAATATTAATATTAGGGCATTCCTCAATTAATGCTGATTCGAATGATTAGGAATGCCCTAATATTAATATTTCTAAAGGGCAGTGGACACCTGACATCATCTCACGCGCAGCAGTAAGCAAGCTGGTGCGGACGTTACATCCCCCCCGCGCCTCACCCCCTCCCTCCTCCGCCACCCCAGTTTGCCCTGCGCCTGAGTGAGGTCAACTGTCCACATCTCTTCTTACTGTAGTTTATAAGTCCCCTCTGTTCTCTATCTTATGTACTTTCCTGAAGAGGGCTACAGTTGATAGCCGAAATATAGGATTCTTCTTTATTCGAAGTTTATTCTTTCTCCGACTGTGGGTTCCTGTGTGTCATTTACAAATGTGCTACTACATTTCTGTTTAGATATATACATATATATATATATATTATATATATACATATATATTATATATACATATATATATATAATCATATATATACATATATATATATATATATATACATATATATATATATCATATATATACATATATACATTTATATATATATACATATATATATATATATATATATATATATATATATATATAAAGGATAGAAGCGCTAGTTATGGCTCTCCCGCCCGCCTCGACATCAGACCGACTTCCACAACAAAAGGAAAAGTGTTCCAATGACCTGGGAATGCTGTGAAAGGTAATTAAGATCACAAGATGAAGACAATTCTCTCGGGACACATTCTTCCTCCTCCTCGTCCCCCTCTTCCTCCTCCAAGATTCTCAGTCCCTCTTCCTCCTCCTCCTCCTCCTCCACATCTTCCTCCAGGTCCTCCTTACTCTCCTCTTCTTCCTCCTTCACCTCTTCTCCTCCTTCTCCTCCTCCCCATCTTCCTCCAGGTCCTCCTTACTCTCCTCTTCCTCCTCCTCGTCCCCCTCTTCCTCCTCCAAGATTCTCAGTTCCTCTTCCTCCTCCTCCTCTTCCTCCAGGTCCTCCTTACTCTCCTCTTCCTCCTCCTTCCCCTCCTCCTCTTCCTCTCTAGATTCCGAGTCCCTCTTCCTCCAGGTCCTCCTTACTCCCCTCTTCCTCCTGGTCCTCCTCTTCCTCTTCCTCCAGGTCCTCCTTACTCTCCTCTTCCTCCTTCTCTTCCCCCTCTTCCTCTTCTTCCTCTAGGTTCTCAGTCCCTCTTCCTCCTCCTCCCCCTTCTCCTCTTCCTCCAGGTCCTTCTTACTCTCCTCTTCTTCATCCTCTTCCCCTCTTCCTCTGGATTCTCAGTCCCTCTTCCTCCTCCTCCTCCTTCTCCTCCTCTTCCTCCAGGTCCTCCTTACTCTCTTCCTCCAGGTCCTTCTTTTCCTCTTCCTCCTTCTCCTCTTCTCTCCCTATCATTCTTATCCTTTTCTTCCTCCTTTTCTTCCTCTTCCTCCTCCTTCTCTCCTTATCCTCCTCCTATTCTTCCTCGTTTTCGTCCTCTTACTCCTCTTCCTCTTCTTCTCTCCTTATCATTCTTCTTATTTTCTTCCTCCTTTTCCTCCTCTTCCTATTACTCCTCTTCCTCCTCCTTCTCTCCTTATCCTCCTTCTCCTATTCCCTTCCTCCTCTTCCTCTTCCTTCTCTTATTCCTCTTCCTCCTCCTCCTCTTCTCTCCCAATCATTCTTCTCCTTTTCTGCCTCCTTTTCCTCCTCTTCTTCCTCTTCCTCCTCCTCCTTCTCTCCTTATCCTCCTCCTATTCTTCCTCTTTTCCTCCTCTTACTCCTCCTCTTCTTCTCTCCATTTTATTCTTCTCCTTTTCTTCTTCCTTTTCCTTCTCTTCTTCTTCTTCTTCTCCTACTCCTCCTCCTCCTTTCTCTCCTTTTCTTCCTCTTCCTTCTCTTCCTCCTCTTCTTCTCTCCTTATCATTCTTCTTTCCTTCCTCCTTTTCCTCCTCTTACTCCTCCTCCTCCTCCTCTTCCTTCTCTGGAATTCCAATTCTCCTTCTCGTCTAATATGATCAAACTTTTCTTCTCTTCTTCAGTTCGACTGACGTCCTTCAATCTTCATTCTAAACAAATTAAGACGGGCATATCAACAACACATAGATTCATACATACACAAAACATATACGTATATAAATAAACACACACGCACACACACACACACACACACACACACACACACACACACACACACATACTGTATATATATATATATATATGTATATATATGTAGAGCGAAATGTAGCAGTACGATGGCGTTTCCGTGAGATGTAGGCTTTCAAAGGATTCTCTTGTGTAGATTATTGTACTTCATTATTATTATTATTATTATTATTATTATTATTATTATTATTATTATTATTATTATTATTATCATTATTGTTGTCGTTATTATTATTGTTATTACTATCATTACTATTATTATTATTTTTGTCATTATTATTATCGTTATTACTATCATTATTATTATTATTGTAATTATCAATTTTATTATATTGTTAATGTTGGAGTAATCATTACTATTATCATTATTATCATTATCATCATTATCATTATTATTATCATCATTATCTTTATCAATATATTTATTTATTCATGTCTATTTAATTTTCTTTCATTTGATAGACCTTTACCCAATCCCCCCCAAATAGAAATATTAACCAGAAAGCAAACTAAAAATAAATAAATGATGACGAAATATACATTAGAAGCTAGATTTGACCCAAAGCAGGTATAAAGCATCACTGAATTGTTTCCGTTCCTAAAAATGGAAATTTACGAATAATGGAACATTCTCCAATAGAGAGAACTATCTATAGACGTACTTTTCAGAGATGCAACATGAGCAATTCTGGAAGCCATCATAAAAAAAGGAAAAAAGAAGAAGAAAAAAGGAAGGCTCTACGTTAGTGAGACCCTTCAATAAAGACCTACCTTCCAGCGCTGGAGCCTGAGGAATTCTGGAAGCCATCTGGAGAAAAAAAAAATTAAAAAAAAAAAAAAAAAAAAAAGAGAAAAAAGAGAGAGAAAACCTCCTTCTATATAGACTTACCTTCCAGCGCTGAAGCCTGAGAAATTCTGGAAGCCATCTAAAAAAAAAAAAAAAAAAAAAAAAAAAAAAAAAAAAAAAAAAAAAAGAGAGAGAGAGAGAGAGAGAACTCTCCATTAGAGAGAACCATCTACCCAGACTTACCCTCCAGAGCTGGAGCATGAGGAGGAGCGCCGGGACGTCGACGAGTGCGACTCGGCCGGATATGTTGTAATCCCGAAGCATCACGACGCTCTTGGCCAACTCCAGCGTCGGCTTCTCCACCAGGAACACTGAAACAAGGGGGAGAGGAAACTGGGGTTACTCTCTGGGGCTACTCTCTGGTGGTTACTCTCTGGTGGTTATTCCCTGGTGGTTACTTTCTGGGGGTAATCTCTGGTGGTTACTCTCTGGGGTTACGCTCTGGTGGTTACTCTCTGGGGTTACGCTCTGGTGGTTATTCCCTGGTGGTTACTTTCTGGGGGTAATCTCTGGTGGTTACTCTCTGGAGCTACTCTCTGGGGTTACTCTCTGGTGGTTATTCCCTGGTGGTTACTTTCTGGGGGTAATCTCTGGTGGTTACTCTCTGGGGCTACTCTCTGGGGTTACTCTCTGGTGGTTACTCTCTGGGGCTATGGTCTGGAGCTACTCACTGGGGCTACTCTCTGGGGTTACCCTCTGGTGTTACTCTCTGGGGTTACTCTCTGGGACTACTCTCTAGGGTTACTGTCTGGGGCTACTCACTGGTGGTTACTCTCTGGGGTTACTCCCTGGGGCTACTCTCTGGGGTTATTTTCTGGGGCTACTTTCTAGGGTTACTCTCTGGGATTACTCTCTGGAGTTACCTCTGGGGCTACTCTCTGGGGCTACTCTCTGGGGTTACCCTCTGGGGCTACTCTTTGGGGTTACTCTCTGGGGCTACTTTCTAGGGTTACTCTCTGGGGTTACCCTCTAGGGCTACTCTTTGGGGTTACTCTCTGGGGCTACTCTCTGGGGTTATTTTATGGTAGTTAATCTCTGGGGCTACTGTCTGGGGTTACCTCTGGGGCTACTCTTTGGGGTTACTCTCTGGGGATACTCTCTGGTGTTACTCCCTGGGGCTACTCTCTGGGGATACTCTCTGGTGTTACTCCCTGGGGCTACTCTCTGGGGTTATTTTCTGGTGGTTAATCTCTGGGGCTACTCTCTAGGGCTACTGTCCGACATAAAAGAAGCATAGGTCCGCAATATTTGGTACGCAATATATTTTTATTTTTATTATTTAAATTTTTACTTATTTACCTGTGTTTACTTGTTTATTTATCTATCTATATATTAATATTTCTTATTTCCTCATCTTTATCTATTTGTATATTCATCTCTTTATTTACTATACGAAATAACTTGAGGATTTATTTACGCGCTATATGTTACAAGGCCTTTATTATTTAATGTTTGTCGCGCATTATATGTTGCGAAATATTTTGAGCAATTTTTGTGAAATATTTGTTCCGCAATGTTTGCTGATAACTGTTTCTCAAATACATGTACCGTTATGATGAATTTATGACTGCGAATTTAGAATCGCAAAATCGCAACATGGAGTCTACGACTTTGCTATTTTGAATTCGCAATATAGAGGTCACATTACTTTGCGAATTTAGAATTGCAGAATATCAATGTGGAGTCTATAACTTTTGCAAATGCAATTTTTAATAGTTTATATGACTTTGCGAATTCAGAATCGTTATAGAGAATATATGAACTTGCGATTTCATATTCGCAATACCGTATCTTTGATATTTTATAATCGCAATATTGTGTATGACTTTGCGGAATCAAATTTAAAAAAACACAAATAAACTGCTGTGGAAGATACCAAATTAATTTCGTAAAACAAATACTGACTTTTATTTTCTGATTTTATTTCATTTTGGGGGGGACGGGGGAGGGGGGTAGAAATATAAACTTTTGGCCACCCGACATAAAAGGACGATTAGATATACTGTATTCATCACTGCTGAACACTTCATGAACAGTTCGCTTCAGAATGCCTGGCCACTGAAACAACGCAATATATATATATATATATATATATATATATTATTATTATTATTTTTTTTTTTTTTCCAAAAGTTTTCTCGTTGTACATTTTCGCAGGGCTTTTGTAGCGCTACAAAAGCCCACTGTGAGGGGCACCGTTCTAGCCTCCCGATAGGAGGGGAGTGTGTGACGTTAAACCATATCATCATCAAGGTTTTGCAGGAAAATACATACAGAATAATTATTCCATCAACTTTTAAAAAAGACCAGCACTGGATATAGCTGGAATATTTGTGCATCTGGTCCGTAGAGTGTTACAAAGGTACCACTAAAGTATAGTGATAAACGTAACCCCGGTCCATAGGGGTTGTCGCTTAAGCAACCTCCCCACGAAAGTTTTCATTGTATTAAACTACTTTAGTTTAGAATCACTGTTAACTGATTTCGGTTAATTACTACGTGTTAAATTTTTCCACAAAACACCGTGTTTGTGAATCTGTTTTTTTTTTAACAAACTTGTCATCCATTTATTGCGAAATATTTATTACGATTTTTGTGTTGCGCACATAAGTTGCTTAACACTTGCGCAATATTTTTTCGTAAAATTTGTTGCGCAATATTTTTTCGTGATATTTTTGCGCATTATTTATTGAACAAAATATTTGTAACGATTTTTTGTGTTGCGCACATTAGTTGCTTAATACTTGCGCAATGTTTTTCGTAACATTTGTTGCACATTATTTATTGCGCAATATTGGTCGTGTAACATTTGTTGAGTCAGAGATGTTGCACTGTTATTCGAGGTGTAACAATTGTAATTGCTACGCGATATTTGTTACACATTTGAAATACCCAGCAGTTACCGAGATATTTATTAATTGTTTAACACTTAAGCAATATTTGTTACGCATTATTTGTTGAAAAATATCTCGATTGACTTAAAGGTCACGTGACTTTACACAGGTCAACTTAGGTCAATCATCGGTCCACAGGTCAACTCATGTCAATCATATGGATCTGTTATTCGCGTGATTCTTCTCATCTGAATATAGTCGTCTGGACATTAATAAAAGAAAATGTGATTCAAATGTTTATCTGAAATTATTTTCAACTTTTAATATACGACTTTGTAAACAAAAACATACATGCCAACTCTCACGTGCGACAATGAAAACAAAAACATAGGTGCCAAATCTACCAAAATATGACCAGGTAAACAAAAAACACCGATGCCATATCTACCAAAATACGACAACGTAAAAAATACATTTGACAAATCAAGATACGAAAGTGTAAACAAAAACATAGTTGCCAAATCGACCAAAATACGAAAATATAAACAAACACATAGTTGTCAAATGTAATAAAACACTAAAATGTAAGCAAAATATAGTTGACTAATCTACCAAAATATGAAAATGTAAGCAAAAACATATCTACCAAATGTATCAAAACACGACAATGTAAACAAAGAGGATAGTTGCCAAATCTAATCAAATACGACAAAATAAACGAAAAAGGTTGTGCAACATCGAACATAATAAAATGAAATAACAAAAATGCATGATAAAACAATTTAAAATGAAAATACTCTTTCCAAATCTAATAAACTACAACAGCGGAAACACAAACGCCACATCTAATTCAATACGGTAACCGCCGAAAATGGTAGCTGGCAACTCGACTCAATAATTTACCATTTAATCTTCCCCTTTGCGATTTTCTTATTCCCTTCCTTAACCGGCGGTCTTGTTTCCTTTCACGCTACCTGCCGCCAGGTGATTTTTATTAATACATATGGAAACTCCCTCAGTAAATAAAAGAAAATAAACACAATTTCGACAATTTAAGCAACACTTCACAAACATCTCTGTACTCTGCTCGCTTTAATTACATTCCTCTCCCCCCCTCCCCCTTCTCTCCCCCTCTCCCTCCTCCACCCACCCCACCCGCATTCACCACTAATTCTGTGTTTCACAGGCTTGATGGGTTTCTCTGTTTGGCCAAAACCTGGGTTACAGTGTTGGTTTTCTCTTAGGCATGCCGTTTGGCCAAATGAGATTTTGGCCAATACAAGATCTCTGGGTCATCCTGCCGTCTCTTGGTCAAGTAGTTTCATGTTATTCAAATGTTTCCTTGACCAATTGGCCTTTGTCCAATGTGTTTTGGACAAGGAGTTTCCGGTTCTTGTGTCAGATTTGACGAATGAATGTTTTTTTTTCCTGTCTATTGGACAAGTAATTTCTAGTTCTTGCTATGTGTTGTTTCTTAGCCAAGGAATCGTTTCTTGACCAATGAGCTGTCTCTTGCACGTTCTGCTATCTCTTGACCAATAAACCGTCTCTCGGCCAAGTCCTGTCATAGGCAGTAAATGACTTTTTGGCCAAGGAGTCACCTCTTGACCAATATATCTTCAGATGATCAGTGTGTCATTTCTTGGCCAATAAACTGTCTCTTGATCAACGTGTCGTTTCTTGGGCAATATGCATATTTTTGGCCAAGGAGTTGTCTCTGGGACAATGGTCGTGTTTTGGCCAATAATTCGATTCTTGACAAATAAAATTAATGTAAAATAAAATAATAAATAAAAATAAATAAAATAAGATGAATAAAATGAATAAATAAATAAAATAAATAAAAATAATATTATGTATGTATATATATATACATACATATATATATATATATATATATATATATATATATATATATATTTGGACAACGGCTAGTCTCTTGGCTAACGATTTGTTTCTGCCCAATTCATCACGATCAACATTTGACACAGATATTCACAATTCATAATTTGTTCTCTCCGCCGCCAGGCGATTTTATTCAGCTGAAGAAACTATTACTTTTCCCCCTCTTGCCCTGTGAGAACGAGTTAACGACTCGTTTGAAGCTCGTTCTCTTTCTTCAGAGAAAGGAATTACAAATCAACAAAAACTTTACCAAAAGGGGAGAGAGGGACGTGTCAAGATTTTTATTTATTTATTTTTTATTATTTATTATTTATTTATTTATTATTATTATTATTTATTTATTTTTTATTTTTATCTATTATTTATTTATTATTATTATTATTATTATTATCATTATTATTATTATTATTCATTAATTTTTTAGGAATTAGAATTGAGATCCAAGGGCATTCCAACCGTTACTGTCAACCTTGGGCAAGGGAATGGTATATGTGTGTCTCTGTGTATGTGTGTGTTTATATGTGTGTATGTGTGTGTTTATATGTTTGTGTGTGTGTGTATGTTTACATGTTAGTGTGTGTATGTGTGTGTGTGTGTTTGTGTGTTGTCTACATTATTCTAGTTAATATTCCTAAGTACTTACGTTTCCAATGTGCTCTAAGTAGTTTTAGAAGAATATGAGGATCTAGTTCCTGAGGATACTTGTGCAGAAGCTTCTGAAGAATTAGACGACCTTCGGGCTGTAGAAGAAGAAGAAAAAAAAAAAATAATAATTACCAAATTGACATGACTTCTGAATCACCTATATATCTGTCTCAAGCAATCAGCCATCCTGAGTCCACTACTGAACAAAAGCCTCCTTCATAGCATTCCACGACTCACACGACTGCGCCAACCTCTGCCACATCACTCCTGCAAACTTCTCTATCCCGTCTCTCCATCCTCTGTCTAGACTCCCTCTTGCACGCTTTCCATCTCGCGGTGGCCAGTCAGTAACACACTTGCTCCATCGCTCATTCGCGACAATTCACTTGTCCCAAGAGTTTTTCCCCCCTTATAAGGGGGGGTAGCCAAATCAAAGACATGTATCCACTTTCACCCATTCCACTTCCACCCATTCCACCCTCATCCACCACCCTTTCCCCCTTCTCATCTTAGCCCCTCATGGATATATATTAGTTACAAATATTTATAAATGAAATATAAACTATTAATATATATAATATATAGATATTAATACTATCAAATAAATCATCATCAAGCTATAAATATTTATAAGTATAATATAAAATATTAATTTATGATATAAAATATAAATATTTATAAAAAATATATAATTAATGAATAAATGTATGTAAATGGAAATAAATGTAGATAATAAATAATAAAAGATCTTTCAGTACAAATAATAAACAAATAACGATTTTTCAATTAATGTATTTCTCCTGCCCGTCCTCTCTCTTTCTCTTTCTCTTTTTCTCACTCATTCTTTCTCTTTCTCTCCCTCTCTCTCTCTTCCTCTCTCTATCTATCTACCTATCTATCTCTCCCTCCCTATTTCACTCTCTTTTAGGTCAATTTTATTTTTAGTTTTACTATATAACCTTTCATCAAATCCTAAAATCAACTAATTATATCTATGCTGTGCTAAACATGTACCCCTAAACATAACATCTAAAAAACAATTATTCCCATAACATCTAGAAATAACATCTAAACATAACATCTAAAAATGTTATATTCTCATAACATCTAAAAAATAACATCTAAGAATAACATCTAAAAATGTTATATTCTCATAACATCTCATAACATCTAAAAATAACATCTATAAAATAACATCTAAAAATAACATCTAAAAATGTTATGTTCTCATAACATCTAAGAATAACATCTAAATATAACATCTAAAGATGTTAATTTCTCAATTGACTATAAGTGCTTTCTTTTTTGAGTGAAAACTCGCATCTCTACCAGTTCATAATGCCCTCTAGGAAAGCTCAATATTACAAAGGATTACAAAGGCGCAGCATGCCGACAGGAGACCTTTTGGTCCATATCTAGGTCGGACGCGAAAAAAAATCATATTCATACGTATTGCAAACATCCTAGATTTAATTCATATTTAGCTAGAGCTTATATGATGTCATCACGAACGAGACTGACAATGAGCTCGACGGAGACATATGCGGAAACTGATACGTAGTGAAGCCAAGGACTCGATCTCTCTTGATGGCGCAGTGGTTAGAGTCACTGTTCACTTGGTACGTCTGAGCTGAGTTCGAGTCCTTGGTTTTACTACGTATCAATTTCCGCATATGTCTCCGTCGAGCTCATTGTCAGTCTCGATCGTGATGACATGGAATTAAAGTGAAAAGTTATGTGGTTGCAAAAGATATATATATATATATATATATATATATATATATGTATATACATATATATGTATATGTGTGTGTATTTATATATTATATATATATATATATATATATATATATATATATATGAATGTATGTATACATGTGATAGAGCAATTTCTTCAGTGGCAGCAACAAAAGTAATAAAATATTTAGATAACTATATAATAAGAAAACAAAATCACATAGAAATAGAATTAGATAAACTGAATAAAAAATCATACAGGCACACAGTCAATAAACTTCAATGGTCTCAGATTCCGACCGGACCTTTTCCAAACAACTGTAAAATGATTTCCCAAACCAAACCAAAAAATCAATCGAGTTACTTGGCGACAAAAATGGCTAATTATAGCTTCTGAACACAAGTTTATTTCCTTCAAAGGGAAGTGACAAAAGTACTTAATTGGGAGAGAAACGGGCGGAAAGAGTCCAAATTCTAAAATCTACAATTACCCCGTCATAGATCAATGAAGAGAAGAAGGAAGAAAAAAAAAAGAAGAAATAATGATAGTACATACATAATATATATATACCAAGGGTCTATTTCCCTTACAAAGGGCCATAACCAAGGCCAAAAGGCATAAATCCACTCCCACCCATTTCATCTCCACATAATCCACTCCCATCCACCCCTCCCTCCCTCTCTCTTTTCTTGGCTCCTCCTGGATGACGGGTCATCACTGCATCTCGCCCACTGCCCTGGGTCAGAAGCAATATAGTAAGATACAGCACATCCACAGCAAGGCCGCTTCATTTAATCGGCGACCCCCCCTCTCCGTCCCCTCATGTAGAAAAAGAGAAGACGGGGAGAAATCCCTTCGGGCTAAGTCAAAATATCACCCACACAAACACTCCCCAACTCCCCCCTCCCTCACCCACTCCCTTCCATGCATCACAGCATCATCCATACACAACCATTATCCACTCACCCCTATCTTGTCTTCTCTCTTCTTTCCTCAACAGACATGCACCTCTTTCCTAAAGCCCCTTGTATCCCATCCATCCATCTCATCCTCGGTCGCCCCATCCGGTTCACTCCATCCACCTCTTCCATCCACACTTCTTTTACTAATCTTTCTTCACTCATTCTTTCCATGTGTCCAAACCATCCCAATACTCTTTAATCAACCGTATCTCCCAACTCCCTTTCCACCCCTGTTCTCCTCCTCACCTCCTCATTTCTCACTTTATCCAGCTTAGTAACCCCAACCATATTTCTCAGACATTTCATTTCAAACACATTTAAACTCTTCCTCTCTTATGTTCCATATTTCTGCCCCATACAGTGCTGTCGGCACAATCTCCCCTTCATACAATCTTTTCATAGCATCCATTCCCAAATGTATATTTCTCATTACACACTAAATGAATAATAATAAATACTTATAAAACAAAATGTATATATATAGGAAAGAGAAACCATTGATATATACATTTACACACACACACACACACAGACACACACACACACACACACACACACACACACACACAGACACACGCACACACACACACACACACACACACACACACACACATGCACACACACACACACACACACATACACACACACACACACACACACACACACACACACACACACACACACACACACACACACACACACACACACACACACACACACACACACACACACACACACACACACACACACACACACTTATTCTTATTGCTTAATAAAAAACTATAACAATGAAATAACATAATTACATGATGAAACATAATTTATTGTTTTTATACCAAAACACAAAATACACATACACAGCAAAAGGCCTTTTCCACCTCATAAGAGGGGGTAGCCTAGTCAAAACACATCTACTCCACGCCCATCTTAGCACCTCGTGGATGAAGGGTCCTACCTCCCACCCGGCACACCGCTTGAGTGGAAGGCAATGCAGCGAGGCATAGCTCGTCCATAATAAGACCCTACAGCTGGGGCTAGTTTATAATAGTTTAAAAACTAATAATTGTGTTGGTTGTATTACGGTTGTCGTCAGGTGATTTTATTCAGCCAATAGGAATATCTTAGGCCCATTTTGTTAATCGCTTTTAATTCTACGAAGGATTTATGTATATTTCTTCTGTCTGTCTGTCGCCAGTTGATTTGATTAAATTCTTACAAACATACACAACGAAAAGTTGAAATTATTTAGTCCTACATTTTTCTCTCGCAGTTATATGTGACCAAGAAGAAAAATAAATGAATTAATGATATGAATAAACAAATAGTTATATAAATTGATAAACAAAGAGTTAATTTGTACACGAAGGATAAGGATCCTGGGAAAGGTGCATGAGATATGAGATGCAAGTAAAGATTTACTCTTATGGGGCCAAGAGCCCCAAATATAGGTCACAACAGATGAGGAAAAAAAAAAAGAGAGGAAGAGAGAGAGAGAGAGAGAGAGAGAGAGGGAACTGCTATGGAACCAAGGTCACAACAGATGAAAAAAAAAAGAGAGAGAGAGAGAGGGAGAGGGAAAGAGAGGGGGGAGAGAGAGAAACTAACAAAGGAGAAGAAACGGCTGCTGGTCACAACAGATGAAAAAAGAGAGAGAGGGAGAGAAAGAGAGAGAGAGAAAGAGAGAGACAGAGAGAGAGGGAAAGAGAGGGGAGAGAGAGAAACTAACAAAGGAGCAGAAACGGCCACTCAGACTGATTCTGTGTTGAGGGGGAAAAGATGGGACGCAAAGTCCATCTGATATCGGACCACACTTTGTGAGTATTTTTGCAAAATCTCCATGCCACTATATTGTCCATACGCACAGATCCAGACACTTTTTTTGTGTGTGCCAATTTTTATATGTTTAGTTATTTGTTGATCTGTTTTGGAAAATATTCAGACTTTGCGATTTTTTTTTTCAAAATCTCCATGTGCCCATACGCACCGATCCAGACTTTTTTTTTTTTTTTTTTTTTTTTTTTTTTTTACAAAATTTTTGTTTATTTATTTGTTGATCTGTTATGGAAAATATTCACACTTTGAGTTGTTTTTTTTTTTTTTGCAAAATCTCACTGCGACTATATTGTCCATATGCACAGATCCAGACACTCTTTTTTTTTGTGTGCCAATTTTTGTATGTTCACTTATTTGTTGATCTGTTTTGGAATTATACACACTTCGCGAGTATTTTTTGTAAAATCTCTATGCGACTATATTGTCCATACACATTGATCCAGACAATTATTGTGACAATTTTTGTCTTTACTTATTTGTTTATTTTGGAAAATACTCAAAATTTTTTTTTTTTTTTTTTTTTTTTTTTTTTTTGCAAAATCTCAATGCGACTATATTGTCCATATATATTAATCCATACGATTTTTTGTGCCAATTTTATATTTGTTTTGGAAAATATTCACACTGAGTATTTTTTGCAAAATCTTAATGCGACTATATTGTCCATACACTCTGATCCAGACAATTTTTTGTGTAAATTTTTATCTATTGATCTATTTTGGAAAATATTCACACACTGTATTTTTTTTTGCAAAATCTCAATGTGTATTGTCCATACACAGTGTGTGGATAGATCAGTGTGTATTACACACTGATCTATCCACCTTCCGTCTTTTTAAATATTTACATATTTATTCATCTATTTATCATTTTTGCAAAATATTCACACTTTAGGAGTATTTTTGTAAAATCTTAATGTGCATTGTCCATACACAGTGTGTGGATAGATCAGTGTGTATTACACACTGATCTATCCACCTTCTGTCTTTTTAATTATTTACATATTTATTCATCTATCTAAAAATTTTTGCAAAATATTCACACTTTAGGAGTATTTTTGCAAAAAAAATTATGCAACTACATTGACCATACACACCAATTCAGTGAAAATTTTATTTGCATATTTTGCCAAATATTCACACTTTGTGAGTATTTTTGCAAAATCTCCATACAACTTTATTGTCAATACACGCCGATGAAACCACTTTTTTTTATTAGTTTTTATTTATTTACTTATATATATCTTCCTAAATATTCACACTTTGCGAGTATTTTTGCAAAATGAAAAAACACCCCCAATCCAGCTATTATTTGTGCGTTTTTTTTTTTTCCCTTTCCAAAATCTCCACATTTTGTACATTTTCTTTTTCAAATCCCCATCGTGACCACACTTCTCTATATACCCGTGTCCGCGTTTTTGCAAAATCCCCAGACTTTGAACACATTTTTGCAAACTAGTCTCCTGACCCCTTCTCTGCCTCAAAGCACAAATTCAGCTACAAGTCGTAAATACAATTTTGCAAAAATTCCAAACTTTTATATTCGTCAAATCTCAACACAACTCGACATTAAGAAACCTGAGCTCTCATCCGGTAAGGACCACCCTGTCGATCACGAGGCCAGCACTGGATCCAAGAGTTGTTGTAGTTGGGGAATGTAACTTTTACCAGCGTTTCTATCAACATAGAACTGGTATTCCTAGTATACCACATACCACTCCCTAGTAATTCTTTCCTAGAATTCCGACGGCTCTAGATCTCATAAACAGCATACATAACGTCACATCACGTGATGTACGTGACGCATACGTGACACATTATGTGGCATAATACATGACGTACATGACTTAATAGATGACGTAATACAACGTAATACGTGACGTAATATGACATAATACGTAACGTTATTCGTAACGCAATATGTGACGTAAAATAACGTAATATAACGTAATACAGCGTAATACTTGGCGTAATACAACGTAATGCGTGACGTAATGTAACATAATACGAGACGTAATATAAAGTAACACGTGACGTAATATAACAATACGTGACATAGGTAATGTCACACGTGACGTAAGTGACGTGACGCGTGACGTAACACTTGACGTCATAAAAGTTCCTACACATATCACGGCCATCACGTGTGGGGGTGGGGGGTGGTGGGGTATTAGTCTTTCATGAGAAATACCCCAAGACTTCGACTTGAGGGGTATATTAAGTATAATAATCACTAATTAATATGAACGTTCAAGAACACGCGAGCAAAATATATATATATATATATATATATATATATATATATATATATATATATATATATATATATATACATATATATATATATATATATATATATATATTATATATATATATATTTATATATAGGTTATTTTGAACTTGAGGTGTAATACTAAGGGACAAAAAACACTCTCCTGTTTCAAATTTTTATATATATATATTTTCCATTTATCTCAGTTATTTATTTATTTATTTATTGCTTAAAGAGCAATGCCAATATAAGATAATCACCAACTGTCTGTGGCACCCAAAATAAATAAATAAATAAATAAATAAATAAAAATAAAATAATAATAATAATGATAATAATGATAGTAATAATAATATTTTCATGAAATAAAAGAGTAAGAGAAAGGAGAGAAAAAGAGAAAAGGAGAAAGGACGAGAGAAAAAGAGAAAGGACGAGAGAGAGAGAGAGAGAGAGAGAGAGAGAGAGAGAGAGAGAGAGAGAGAGAGAGAGAAAGTGGAGAGAGAAAAGACAGAGAAGACCCATAAAGAAAACAAAAAACAGAAATAAAAGAAAATAAAAACCCGTGACAAAGACCGGTAGGGAGAGGAAGAAGAAAATAAAAAGGACAAACAAAAGAAGACAGCGGCGTTGACCTTTCTCCCCCCCTTTCTCTCTACCCTCCCCCCCAAAAAAATCTCCCCTTTTGCCCCCCCAGCCATAGCCCACTCTCCCCTACCCCAGCCTTCGCCCCCCCTTGTCCCCCTCCCCTTTGCCCCCCCAGCCTTAGCCCCCCTGTCCCCTCCCCCAGCCTTCGCCCCCTCTCCCCTCCCCCTTGCCCCCCAGCCTTCGCCTCCCTCTCCCCTCCCCCTTGCCCCCCCAGCCTTCGCCCCCCTCTCCCCTCCCCCTTGCCCCCCAGCCTTAGCCCCCCTTCCCCTTCCCCCAGCCTTCGCCCCCCTTGTCCCCCTCCCCCCTCCCCAGCCTTCGCCCCCCTTGTCCCTCTCCTCCCAGCCTTAGCACCCCTCCCCCCTCCCCCAGCCTTAGCCCCCCTTGTCCTCCTCCCCCTTCCCCAGCCTTAGCCCCCCTTGTCTCGTCCCCCAACCCATCCCCCTCTTCCCCCCAGCCTTAGCTCCCCCCTGCCTTACCCCCCTTGTCCCCTCTCCCCCGCCTTAGCCCCCTCCCCCTTGCCCCCCTCTCCCCTCCCCCTTGCCCCCAGCCTTCGCCCCCCTCTCCCCTCCCCCTTGCCCCCCAGCCTTAGCCCTCCTCTCCCCTCCCCCAGCCTTCGCCCCCCCTTGTCCCCCTCCCCCCAGCCTTAGCTCCCCCTTGTCCCCTCCCCCCAGCCTTAGCCCCCCTTGTCCCCCCCTCAGCCTTAGCCCCCTCTCCCCCCAGCCTTTGCCCCCCCTCCCCCCAGAATCGGATCAATGTGTGACAGCTAGGAAGGAGGAGGTCCCAATACTAATTTTTTCTCCTTCCCTTCCTACCTGCCACTCACTTCATTGCCAACTCAAAAAATATCTCACCAATAAAAGGAGAAAATAGAAAAGATACGCAGAGAAAACGAAAGAGAAAGAGAGAGAAAGAGAGAGAGAGAGCGAGAGAGAGGAAGAGAGGGGGAAGACTGGGAGAGACAGAGAGAAAGAGAGAGAGGGGAGACATAGAGAGAAAGAGAGAGAGGAAGAGAGGGGAGAGACAGAGAGAGAGGGGGAGACATAGAAAGAGAGAGGAGGTGAGACATAGAGAGAGCGAAAGAGAAACAAAGTGAAAGAGAGAGAGAGGGGAGAGAGACATAGAGAGGGCGAAAGAGAGAGAGAGAGAGAGAGAGAGAGAGAGAGAGAGAGAGAGAGAGAGAGAGAGAGAGAGAGAGAGGGTAAAGTTATTAAAAGAAAACGGATCCTCTATTTGCTCTCAATAACATACTGTTCATGAAGAACAATCGGCTGATGAACAACATACTAAACAAGCATAAGCCACCGGTAGCTGTCAGAATCTAACTTGGGTCTGCTTTGAATGAAATACGGTAGAAACCACGCCGCCACTTCAGCGCAAAAAAAAAAAAAAAGGCCCGCGATACTCTCTTCGTCTCGGCGGGATTCGAACCCTGGTAATTGTCAATCACAAAAGACGATCAAAACCAGTCCACCACAACAACAAAAAATAAAAAAATAAAAATAAAATGAAAAAAAAAAGATACATCAATAAATAAATTAAAATAAAATAAATAGACAAATAGATAAATAAAATAATGATAGAAAAAAGCGTAAAATATAAGATAAAAATTAAATAAATGAATAAATAAATAAACAAAAATAAAATATGTAAAAAAAAAAAAAAAAAAAAAAAAATCGAAAAACACGTCCTATGAAATACCTTCCCGCGGTTGATTTCCATAGTATCAACACGGTATAATGATTCTATGCATCCGTGTATGTGATGACGTCATCGCATGGCCAATTCCCTTATACATGAACCATATTTTGCACGCCCACACCACATTCACCCGCCCACACACACATTATGGCCACATCCTCTCCCACACTACGCCCCCACGCCCACACTATCCCCACAGACTACACCCGCGTGCCCACATTATGCCCACACCACGCCCACACTGCGCCCACACTCGCAATACGTCCACACGCCCACGCTAAACCCACACTCACACAACGCCCACACCCACACTGCGGCCCCACGCCCACACTATCCCCACAGACTACGCCCGTGCGACCACATTATGCTCACACCCACACTACGCCCATACTACGCCCACACTCGCAATACGTCCACACGCCCACGCTATGCTCACACTTACAATACTCCCACGCCCACACTGCGGCCCCACGCCCAAACACGCCCACGCTATGGCCATACTCGCAATACATCCGCACGCCCACACTATAACCACACTCACACAACGCCCGCACGCCCATGCTATGCCTACGCCCACAAGCTTACATCATACCCACATCCACACTACTCCCGCACGCCCAAACATCGCCCGCACGCCCACACAACGCCCGCACGCCCACACAACGCCCGCACGCCCACAATCCAACTTAAACACCCGCTCGACCCTCACTATGAATACAAATGGAACACAACATAAACAATATTAATCGAGACAAAAGATTGGATGGCGGGGGGGGGGGCACGGGATTGAAATAAATCGCTTGACGGCAGGATGGACGATGGGGAACAGGGCCACCCTGCAAGGAAGGGAGGGAGGGAGGAAGGAGGGGGAGGGGGGAGGGAGGACAGGCCTAAACTATCTTAGGCAGTGGGAGATTGGCGCCGAGGTCAATAGAAGTCTTTTGGCGTCAGACGAGAGGTCACGCGGGACTGATGGGGTCATTTTGTGTTTTTCGGTGAACTAACTGGAACAGTACTAACTATGATGAACCTCCTCTGTACCGAGGATGGGGAGGAGGAAGAAGAGGGGGAAGAGGAGGAGGAGGAAGAGGGGGAGGAGGAGGGACGGGTAAGGAGAAAAGGGGAAGGGAGAAGAGGAAGATAGATCGAGGAGGAGGAAGAGGAGGAGGAGGAGGAGGAGGAAGAGGAGGAGGAAGAGGAGGAGGAGGAAGAGGAGGAGAAAGAGGAACGGGTAAGGAGAAAAAGGGGAAGGAAGAAGGGGAAGATGAATCGAGGAGGAGGGAGAGGAGGACGAGGATGAAGGAGAAGAAGAGAAGGATAAAGAGGTGGAGGAGGAGGTGAAGAAAGAGTAGGAGGAAAAGGGGGGAGGGGAATAGGAGAAAAGGGAGGAGATGGAAGGAGTAGGAGGAGAAAGAGGAGGAGGAGGAGAAGGAGGAGGAGAAAGAAGAGGAGGAGAATAAAGAGGTGGAGGAGGAGTAGGTGAAGAAGGAGTAAGAGGAGGAGAAAGGGGAGGAGAGGAAAAGGAGAAAAGGGAGGAGGTGGAAGGAGGAGAAAGAGAAGAAAAAGGAGAAGGAAGAGGAGGAGGAGGGGAAAGAGGAGGAGGGGAAATAGGAGGAGGAGGAGGAGGAGGAGGAAGAAGAAGAAGGAGAGGAGGAGGGGGATAGGAGGAGGAGGAGGAGGAAGGAGAGGAGGAGGAGGAGGGGAAAGAGGAGAAGGAGGAGGAGGAAGAAGGAGAAGAGGAGGAAGAAGGAGAGGCGATCACTTTGGGAAATATTTGATGCAAAAAGAATCAGCAGAGGCGACGGAATGAGGAGCTTCGGGAGGAGAAGAACTACACCGAACTAATACGAGGAAGAGGAGGAGGAGGAGAAAGAGGAGGAGGTGGAGGAAGAGGAGGAGAGAAGTAGTAGCACCGCTACCACGAATAACACCACCACTACCACCACTATCCCTACCACTACCACTCCTATACTATCACCATTCCCACCGCTGCCACCATTGTGGGGTGTGTGTGTGGGGGGGGAGGTCAAATAAGGTCAAATGGTGAAGATCAATAGTCGGGTGGGGGGGGAAGGAAATGAAGATTGACGGAGGAAGGATAACGAAAATGTGATTAAAATACAGAAATGAAAAAGAAATGTGTCCCGGATGACAGACTGAGAAAGGAACAAGAAGAAGCAAAGAGAAATAATCAGAGAAAGAAAAAAAAGAAGAAAGGGGGGGAGGGTCTCCTCCGCAGCTACGAGGGCTTCGGAAGGATACTAGAAAAGAGTAATAGTAAAGAGAGAAAGAGAGAGAGAGAGAGGGGGGGAGAGAAAGAGAGAGTGAGAGAAGATTGACAGAAAGACGGACAGTGAAAGAGAATGAAATACAGAGAGAGGGGGACAGTGAAAGATAGTGGAAGACAAAGAGAGAGAGAGGGATAGAGAGAGTGGAAGACTAAGAGAGAGAGGGACAATGAGAGAAAGAGAGAAAGAGAGAGAGAGAGGGACAGAAGGAGAGTAAGACAGAGAGAGGGAGAGTGAGTGAAGAAAGAGGAAGAGGAAGAGAGAAAGAGAGAGAGAGAGAGAGAGAGAGAGAGAGAGAGAGGCAGTAAGAAAAAGATAGAGAGAGGAAGAGAGAGAGAGAGAGAGAGAGGGACAGAAAGAGAGATAGAGAGAGAGGAAGACAAAGGGAAAGAGAGGGGAAGTAAGAGAATAAGAGAAAAACAGAGAGAAAGATAGAGAGGGACAGTAAGA